>NC_051080.1:30847883-31156402 GCF_004664715.2 Peromyscus leucopus | reverse complement strand
GGGGGTGGGGACCAGAGAGAGCCCGGGGGGGCTTTCTCATTGGCTGAAGGAAGTACCAGGCAAGTTCTAAACCAAGGGGCTGAGGAATGATTAGATTGAGTCACAGCAGGAACTGAGTGTAAGGCTGGGCACACAGGAGAAGTAGGTTTTAAGGTTCAGCCAGGTACAAGCCACAGCATGGTAGGGAGAAGGGGAGCTGGAGTCTGAGGTCTGTGCTGTGAGTTGCAGGTCAGGACACTCCTTGCTGAGAGCCTAGTGCACACAGACACAGGACAGGGCGCTCTTGACACGTGTGGAGGGATTAAATGAGACCATTGGGAAGGGACACAATGGCCCAGGCTGTCATTAGTGTGGAGCAGATGCGCTTAGCAGCTCCTGTTGAATAAAGAGAAATTCACACCATCCTTTCCAGGGAGATGCAGTTGGGCTGGCAGCCTCCAGCCTAAGCTTGTTGCAAAAGCTCCGGCTCCTGGGAAAGTTGTTACTTCTCTGCTCTGCTCTGGCCGAAGAAGGTCATCATGCGAACCTCATTTAAGAGATGTATTGGGAGGGAAGAATCTAGGAGGGTGGCTGCCTTTAGGGCGAGGTGACAGCCAACTGAACAGGGTACAGAGTTTATATAGAGTTCCTGGGGGGCGGGGTGGGGGCGGAGCTTTCCAGGGTGGCTTGGGATTGGTGGGTTTTTGTGCTCAGGGATTGGTGGAATTTCAATTCCTGTTCCCAAGTCAGGGTCAGGGTGTTTTTCTTTGGCCCTTTTCACCCTACATCCAGAACTATCCCAGATCTGACAGGCTGGAACTGGTAAGCCCCTCCTACCGGAACCAGGTCCGGGATCCTGAAGGGTAGGACTCTGCACAAAGACAGGAACTTGCCTATAGGCTGACACATACCTCTGCAGAATAGAAGGCCCCAGGCCGTATCACTGAGGAGTCTGCCCATTGTACCTGGTCTCACGGTCAAGGCCTCTGCCCCTGAGCCACAAACAGCCCGTGTGTCACTCTGTGCTTACAAGGCTTTTCACTGGGCATGGCTGGGGGGACCCACTGTGAGGGGCCCGTGTTTTGGTCAGTGTCCTGGTCACTATGACAAAATACCAGAGGTACAGAACAAAGAGGAAGAAAAGTTCTAGCTCACAGTTTCAGATAATCAGCTGGTGGTCACTAGGCCCTGTGGCTTTGGGTCTGTGACAGCATAGTGTGCCATGGTGACGGTGTGTGACAGAGAAGGCCCGTTCACTTCATTAAAACACGGAGGCAGAGAGAAAGGGTAGGTTCTCCACACTCCCTTCAAGGGGACACCAATGACCTAACTTCCTTCTACCAAGCCCCACCTCCTAAATGTTCCACCTCCCTATGCCACTGGCTATGACCAATCTTGTACATGGGTCTTTGGAGAACATTCCAGACCCAACTATTGCCCTGAGTTTCCTGAGAAGGGATGGAGTCCAGGGGCACAGACAGCCCTGTCCTGTGCAGGCTGGGGGAATAAAGAGGGGCTATCCCCTGTAGGCTTGCTCATGAGTGTGTCTGTGTGGAGGCAAGCATCCATGTGTCTGTTTGTCTACACCCCTAAATATGGCTGTGTGAAAGAGGAGGCCACAGGGGCACGTGGTGGCCCCAAGACAACCAGCTAGACTCAGCCTGTTCTGGGACAGTGCTTTCCTGGAATCCATGTACCGGTGAGATGACCTCAGGATCTATATTCCTTCCCACCACAAGGCTGGGGCAATCCTGGCTGTATCTAAAATCATGTCATTCAGCCAGGCATCGGTGGCGCACGTCTTTAATCTGAGCACTCGGGAGGCAGAGCCAGACGGATCCCTGTAAGTTTGAGGCCAGCCTGGTCTACAGAGCGAGATCCAAGACTGGCACCAAAACTACACAGAGAAACCCTGTCTTAAATAAATAAATAAATAAATAAATAAATAAATAAATAAATAAATAAATAAAATCATGTCATTCTTTCACGGAAGACTCAAGTTCAGACCCACTTCGTTTCCAGGCCTGAGGCCAGCCAGCCAAGGGCCTGAGGAGACAGCAGGGACCCTGCCCTCCGCTTTCAGCCTCCACTTGTTACCTCTGCATCTTTTGACCTCCATCTCTTGACCACACTGGCTGGGCCATCCCATCAAGTCTTGCGTCCCCGGCCCTGGCCTTCACAGAAGACCAATGAGATGGTTTCCTTTAGAAAACTATAATCCTAATCCCCTAAGACCAGAACAGAAATTCCTCTGTAGCGCCCATTTCTTCAACAAGTGTACTGTGTTTAGCAAGTAGATACTGAGCGTAAAGTCTGTGCCCGCTTCACTCCAGGCTGGTAGCCTCCGAGGCATCCAGGAACTGAGCCTGGAGGACTCCCAGCTCTCTCCTCCCCTGGGCTCCACCTGGCCTCCACCTTGGTTCATGCGCACACTGCTCCACAGTGACATCTTGTGGATCTCACCAGTGCTCTAAGGCAAATAGAAAGAGCTAGTGGGCATCCCAGCCTGGCACACAGTGGGTGCTCAGCAAAGGAAGGTAGAGGGGAAGGCAGGGCAAGGGGAACTGGAGGGAAGAGAGGTCTCTAGCGGCTTCCTCCTCGGGAGCAGCCTTCCCTTCCTCTCCTGTCCCGTCTACCTCCCCTCCCCCGGTTGGCTGGGCTCCCTTGTCCTGAGTCAGCATTGCCTTGTGCATGCGCCTGTGTGGCCGTGGGTGGTGGCAGTGGGCTGGGACATTCTCATGCCAAGCAGGCGCTTCTCGCTGTCCTCGCCGCCCGCACAGTTCTCGTTGCTGCCGCGTCTGAAAATGTCAACTTCTTATCTCGCCAGAATTTTTCCTGACTTGGAGAATTCAATAAAGCAGCTGAGTAACACTTAAAATAATAATGAAGCCCGGTGTTTCTGCAACTCCCGGCTGGCTCCGCGGGCCAGGCTGCCTTTCCGCCATGATCAATCTTCATTTTCACACTGGGCCAGACAGCTCTGTGGGGTGGGGCTGGCCGGAAGCCCTGGGGAATTGGCAGGCCACCAGGATGCCCAGGCACTCACCTGCTGCTCTGAGCAGCGGTGGGAGGGGAACTCCCAGGTCACGCTGAACCTAAACCTTTCTCCCACATCAAGCCACTTCCTACACCTGCTTCCCTGTGCCTGGCCTAATGCTGTTTCCATCCACCCAGTGCTTTCATCAAGGAAACTCCTATCTACTCCTCAAAACCCAGCTCAGGGCTCAGACAGGCCTCACTAGTTCCCCAGCCTTTGGACACCGCCCTTTGTTCAGAGCAGGTTTGCGGGAGGAACCCCTCAGTGCGTTCCATGCTGCCATGTGTGAACCAGCTATGGGGCACTGCGCTCGGTCTGCAGAGACAAGAGGCTCACCCAGGATCCAGGGCTGCAGCGGCTGAATCCGGACAAGATGGGGACTGTCTGCTAATCCCCAGAAGCCCTTTCAGCCTTCTGATGGTGGAACCCTGCACTGAAGGTGTGTGGCTGATGGATGAGGAGACTGGAAACCAGAAGAGAGAGAGGCCTGGGTCCTGACAGAGGTAGCCATGAGCTGGGAGGCCCGGATGTCACTATGGGGACAAGGCAGGTGAGCTCTGGGTCCTGGCTGCCCTGCCCCTACTTGGTCATGTTCACTGGCACTTGGAGGAGCCCCACGGTGTTCACCTGTGAGATCAGAGAATAGCTGTCCAATCAGCAGGGTGTGCGGGGTGAGTAGGCAAAGGCAGCCCCGTGCCCCTAATGGAGATCTATGTGAGATTCAACCAACCATGAGCTACAGCTCGTCGCTCGCTACTCTCCAGTCCTTACTCAGTCCCTCAAGAGCCTCGCTGTTTGGTTTGAATATACTCCAATTTGTCAACAGCTTTCTTTTCAGGGGCTCTTACCGGATGTCTGCAAATTGACTCCCGGGCTAATGAGAACCAATTAATCTTCCCTCCTCCCTCCAACCCTGGCCAGGATCAGCATAGCCCATCCCTCACTGGCCTATGCTCTAGGCACAGAGAAAGGCCAGAGCAAAAAGGTCCAGCCTAGAGCAGCCACAGGTCTGGAGTGGGATGAGAGCTCTGTGGGGGACCCAAAACCCCACCCATGGCAGAATCTCTCATCCAAGAAAGGAGAGCAAGCCCCAACTGATACCTCAGAGATGTTTTGATATTTGAATGGGCGTTGGAGAACCTTTCAGGGACGTAGGAGAGCCTTGGAGATAGCCCGGATGAGAAGGGGGCCTGCACGGACTGGGAAGGAAGCTCAAAAAGAAAATGGTGGGAAAGGGCTGGGGCTACGTCTCAGCTGAGTGTTTGTTTAGCATTTGCAGAGCACTGGGTTTAGTCCTCATCACCCCATAAACCAGAAGGAGTGGTATATACCTGTATTCCTAGCACTTGGATGATGGAGGTGGGAGGCTGAGGAGGATGAAGTCATCCTTTGAAGACACAGCAAGTTCAAGGCCAGCCTGGGCTATATGAAAGCAGGTGTTAGCAAATGACACACCCACCACCCACCACCCACCACCCACCACCCACCACCCACCACCCACCACCCACCACCCACCACCCACCAAATGGTTGTGTGTATGAAGGCCTGGGACAGCCTTACACACTCATTATCATGGAACCAAGTGGTTTGGGGAGCTAGTCTTTTCCACTGGTGCCCAGAATGCTTCCTGGCTGTCTGTGTTCCCTGCTGTGCTTTAGAGAGCTGACTGAGCCAGAGAGAGGCCATTCTAGCTGGATCATTACAGCCATGGCCATCCCACCCATCCTGAGGCTCTCAGGATACTGGGCAATGCTGGCTGTCTCCCCTGCCCATCCATTCCCCTAGCTGAGGATTCTGCCTGTCTCAGGGTCTGCAGCCCATTAGCCTCAGTGTGGCAGGATGGTGACTCTGTCCATCCAAGCCTGGACATGGGGGACAGTGGCCTCCCATTTCCCCAGGGGCATGGCTGTACTCAGCCCTTTCTGCTTGTAGAGCTCCAGGCCTCCCAGGCCTGACCCCTGGGCCTGGGGGCTAAACATGGTAAACCTTATTGAGCTGCACCCCAGGCAAGGTTCCTGTCTCTCCTGAATCTGATGTGGTGTCCAAAAGGATGGATGATACTAAAGTAAGCCATGGGGAACAAGAGATGCACATGGTCATCCGCATTCTTCTCCCAGGCTTAGGAGCAAATGCAGACATTAGCGTCTGACGCGGCCCAATTCACTCCAAGAACCTGGAGCTTCAGAGGAGTCCCAGGAGGAACTGGAGGTGTCAAAGGCCGGCCCTGCAGTCCCAGGGAGACCTCATGAGTGGGCAGAGGAGATGGGAATGACAGGTAAGGAAAGAGTCTTGCTGGTCATCAGGGCCTGTGGGACTCAGTCTCTAGTCAGCTTGCACCAGGCACCAGTGCAGAGGATACAGGACAGCCAGGCCCTCAGCCACAGGAAGCTCAGGGTCACGTTGGGGTTGGGCATTGATCGCCCGACCCCACTAGTCATGTGTGTACAGGTAAGAAGGGACACTATGGGGGGTGGCGGTGGGTGAAAGGTGGACTGGGATCCTGGCCTGCATGTGTGTCTAACCTGATAAAGGAGAAAGACAAAGTGGACACCAAGCACCGACGTGGGCTGTCACGTGCCATGTGGGTCTGAGGGTTTGGAGAAGGCGTGCCTGGCAGAGACGCAGCGAAGTTGAGGCAGAAAAGCCTAGAGCACAGAAAAGAACAAAAGGGCTAAGAAGTGTGGATAAGAGCCTGAGTGCTGCAACATGGATCTGGGTCATCACAGCCAGGGACAGACCTAACTTACGGACGGATGAATACCTGCCTGACGTCTTAGGGAGATCCCATGGGATCTCCTGTAAGGACTCAGTAGTGACAGAAAAATGGAGCCAAGGGATGTTGTAGATGGGTGTTAGTCACAGCCTGCTCTTCCCAGACAACCAAATACCAACAACAAAAGGCGTGACTCAGAAGCCGTGTACCAGTGTCACTGGGAGCTGACATCTGACTCACCTGGTGGTCCCTCAAAGGCCTGAAATAGAGAACCACGTGCCCCTCCCCCTCCCTCCACAGCCAGCCCTGCCCCATCATTCAGCCTTTATCTCCAAGTGATATTACCAACGATTACGTGTGTGACGGTCATAGACACCAGTTATTGCTGCCTAATTGGGTCATAATTTTGACAAATGTGTCGTTCTGGAGATCCTGCCTGCAGAAGGATCTAGCAGCCTCGAGGGAGAACAGCCTGCTCCTTGCACTCCTGGTCCTCCTCTGCTTTTATTACCATCTTCCAGGTAGAAGTATCAGGCTTCTTGCTGACAGTGGGACCCACCAACCTGCCCTGCCGGGGATGCTGGAGATGTTTGGTCAGTGACGACATGAGGACTCGGGGCAGAGAGGGAAGGAAGAAGGCTCAGAGCTGAGTGGATGAGTACGGGACCTCAGCAAGAGTTTGGTGGGAAGAGGAAGGCTCCCGCCAAGGGTATCGAAGACCTTCCAGGCCCTCTGCATGCACAAGTCACCCTTTATATAGTCAAAGAATGGTAGATCCAGGCAACAGCCTGTAACGCTCCAATCCTCCCACCTGGGCACAGACGGAAAAGCGGTTGTCCAAGAGAAGGGACAGACAAGAGGACAACCATAGGAGCCCTGCCCCCCAGCCCACAGGATCCTTGTCTAGTCTCTGTGGGCAGCTTAAGCACCCTTATTAACACCGAGGAAGACAGGGTGCTGACGATCTGGGTCAGTTTATAATAGACATGGAACTCCCCAGGGAGTCTGACATAATGGACCACAGCAGTCCCCAGCCCTCACCGCCCAGTGATGTCATTACTGTATGGTTGCCATCACCAGCCTCATTAGGATCTAACCTGGGAAAACTCTGTGTAGAAGAAACTTCTGTGCAGATAAAAGTCAAGTAGGAGTCAAGTATGGCACAGGAAGATTGTAAGTTCAAGGCCATCATGGAAAACTTAGTGAAAGTCTGTCTCAAAATAAAAGTAAAGAAAGAGCTTGGCTTGTATCTCAGTGGAGCCCGTTGTCTATCGGGTGCCAGGGCCTAAGTTTAATGTCCAGTACTGCCAGGAAAATAAATTAAAAATAAAAGTGAATAAATAATGTATCAAAGCCAGTGTCTTGACAGAGGACTCCATTGGACCAAACCCGGGGTAAACCCTGGAGACAGGCACTTTTCAAACTCCTTTGGTTCTACTTCGTAGTCAGGGACAAGGGGGATTCCATCAGAGCCTTTGGTACCCTATCCAGGGACCTGAAAATCTACCCCTCTCTGGACATCACGGCCAACCCTGTCTCCCTTCACTGAAGGTTATCTTGGCTTCAGGGCAGCAAGCCGTGAAAATGGGGACACTGTATACTGCATGGCCAGGAGATGGGACTGTCCCCAGGATTGGACTCTGGAGTTCAAACCTTCCCGGTATGCACCCCGGCCCTACCTTCGTCCTTCGTGACAAGGAGTCCTCTATACTCATGTGTCCCCGGCAGAGTGGGCCGAGGCACTCTGAGTGCCTGGGAGCATGCGGTGGGTGGTGCTGCGTCCAGGATGCACGCAGAGAGGAGCCTTGCCGTCCACACACCTCTCTCCTACCCAGAGAAACAGAGGGAAAGTTGTTCTAAAAATACTGCTGTGTCGCAGGCTGTGTGGGTAGCTGACTGCCTCCTTCATCTGCATTTAAGGCTGGCTCTGCTCCAGGGGCCCAGGGGGCTGTGGTTCTATTGTCAGCACATGCTCCCTACCTACAGCGGTCACAGGGCCTGCTCAGCCCGGGTCCACCATGGCTAGGGTTAACCTCCTCGGGCCAAGGTCCGAGCTCCAGAAACAGCCTCTGCAGTCTGCTGACAGACACTTGTTGAACAACCAGGAAAGCACAACCCCAAATACATGGAAACAGGGCAGGGTTGTGGCCAGTCTCGTGGGCTGAGGATGGAGAGAGCTGAAGAAGATTCCTTGGGAAAGGAAGAAGAACCCATGCTGGCCAGGAGTCAGTAATGGGGGTGGGGGGTGGGGGGTGCAGACTCTTGGGCCGGAAGAGGGATGTTCCTAAGAAAAGACAAGCAGGGAATGAACACCCCTGCTCCAGGCCTCACTCTGGTTCACCGTAAAGGTCAACTTCATAATGATGCTCAGCTCCAGCCCACCTCATCTTCCCCCCCCCGTAAAGTCACTGTGAACACTGAGTGGCCCACCCTTACCTTGGAGCCCAACATCCTTCTGTTTCCTGAAACAAACGATACAACTCTACATCTCTACAAAAGCGATACAGCTCTACATCTCTACAATGCCAAAGGGTGGCCCATCCTTGCCAGTGTCAGGAGCCAAGCAGGTGACAAGGCCTGGTGAGCCAGCCCCAAGGAGATGCTGATAAGTCTCTGGACTCGGGGATCATGTTCTAGGTGAGATTTCTTAAGAGGACCAGGAAGAATAAATTCTGTTACAGGATTTTCTTTCGCAGTTTCCCCTGAGTTGAATAGCAACTGCCGGCTTGGGGCTGGTGTTATAAATAGAAGAGCTTTCAGGGCTGGGAGGCCTGGGGACTGCCTGCCACCCCCTCACTTTGCAGGTCTATTTCCTTTGTCACCCTGGGCTGCTGCCACATGGGCTGAGAGGGAGGCAGGACAGAAATGCCATAACCCCTAAAACCAGTGGCACCAAGCTACAGGGTGCTGTCAGGTGTCAGAAAGCCCTGCCTCTGAAGAACACCCCGCCCACACACACACACACACACACACATACACAAAGACAGTCCTCCTTTCTTTTGCAAATACTGAAGAAATTGCTAGAATATGGCAGGCAATATGAGGGGGAAGGGGAGAGAGGGGAGGGGAGGAAAGAGTGTAGAACTTAGGGACTAAGAGAGGGAGATGGGGCGGAGGAGGGAGGGAGGGAGGGAGGGAGGGGTAAAGGGAGGGAGACCTCTGTTGTCAGGGGCCTTTACAAGGGAAGCTAATGATGTTCCAATGCCCCTGGGTACTGTAATGCAGATCTGGAATAGCTGGAGTCAAGCAGGGTGCGAACCCTCCCAGAGTACCAGGACAAAGGACCTGGAGAGACAGAGGACAGTGCTCAGTGGCTCTTGGCTGTGAATGCACCTGCAGGAGCAGAGGCTCTGATCACAAAGGTGAGAGGTAAGAGGTCGCAGGGGACTTTCCTGCCTAATCCAAGGGACTCAGAGCAGTCCTCAGAACCCTGTGTGTGTGGAGGGGGATGGTAACGGTGCCAAGAAGACATTTTAGAAACATGGTGTAGGCCCTCTGGGAAGCAGAAGAAAGTGGGCCACAAGCAAGCTGGGACATGGGAGTAAATCAGAAATAGTCGTAAGCTGTCTGCCAGCGACAGAAGCAGAAATGGCCTGTGTTTGTAGGGAAATACACATTGTCCAGCATGTCGCAGGCCACGTTTTTCTCTAGTCTGCGTGATGGCTTTGCACCACCCCTCGGGGCCCACAAGGACACACACATCCTGCACTGGTGGATGGGGTCCTAGGCCAGGCCAGGGCAGACATCAGAGCAGTGTCTGGGCCTCTGGTTCTTTCCAGCATTTCTTTGTCAGGTTCTAAGCCTCAAGATGGGATTGAGAACAGTCCCATCTGTGCCCAGGGGACCAGCAACACCCAGAATAGACAGCTATCTCTGGGCTGGGTGCAGGAGCCCAGGCTGAGTACTAATTCTGCCTTGGAACCTCAGATGGGCCAAGACCTTGTGCTCTAGGAACTGTTCTTTACAATGTATCCTGAAGTAGCTCTTGCTTTTGCCAAGGAACCCAGTGCTGACTATCCTCGCTATGATGATGCCCGTCCCAGAGCCAGGCTCTCCTTGCCCAGAGCAGCTACATGTTCTCTGGTCCCATCATCCTCTAGACCCCAGCATTGCAGGTAGAATGCCTGCTGCCTCAGTCTGCCTGAGGAGCTGGCCTTGACGCTCCTTCCTGCCTGCCCTGGGAAGAAGCCTGGCAGAAGAGTGTGGCGTGTATGCCACAGTGGGCACAGCAGTGCCCAGCAATCCTGTCCCTGTGAAATGGATCTAGGGGGTGACACCCTTCTAGGCCATCCCAACAGCTAGCTCCACAAGCACTGGGAGGCATGAGTCTCGGAGGTTCCGGTGGCTCAGAGGCCTGGGCAGGGAGGAGAAGACTACAGAGAACAGATACTCTCCTTCCAGAGCACAGGCAGGTTCTCTCAATGCCTGTCTGCCCTAACCGGAGTCTGCAGGGAGGGGGGGGGTCAGGATCCCTGGGCTGCTGCAGGCTCCTTGGAAGTCATGGCAGTGGTGGTTTAGGGTTTATTCTCCAAGTGAAGGACAAAGGCAGTCTGTGAAGGACAGCTCATGGGGTAGGAGGTCACAGCAACCAGCTTTTCCTTACCAGGCTTGGGTGCTCAGAGATCCCCTAGGGGTGCATAAGGACTATCATGAGAGAGGCGCTGGGCTGGGGAGAGGGATTTGCATGAAGCGGAAGAGGCCACTAGACTGTTTCACAGCCTGTGGTTTGGAAGGAGCCTGCTCCACCTTTCCCTGTAGCCCAGGCTAGCCTGCCCCTCCCTGCTGCTGGTCAGCCTTCATCTGCTCTCCTCTCTCTCTCTGTGTCTCTCTCTGTCTCTCTCTGTCTCTGTCTCTGTCTCTCTCTCTCTCATGCTTGCTTGCTCTTGCTCTCTCTTACTCTCTTTCACTCTCTCCCTTTCTCTTACCTACTCTCTCCTCACTACCCACCCACCCCCACCTCTTTATTCCTCTTCTTTTCCTCCTTTTAAGCCCCCTCTAACTGCTCTAGCGAGGGAAGGATGAGCCCCTGAAATGTCCCTGGCATCTACTTTGGGCGGGGATATGTCCTGGTGAGGAGTGGGTTTCCAGCCCTGGCCTGACCATACTCCCTACTCATCCTCAGGCCTTAAGCAGAAACTGGCCATGATCCTAACCAGCACCGAGGTCTCTGTGATACCTAGAACTCTAAGATGGCCTTCTCCATCCCTGTGTAGGTTATTCCTTCCTGCTGTCTTCCCTTGCGTGGGTAGCACCTGCAGGGTTGGGAGCCTGAGAGAGACACAGAAATTTTACAGATACTTAAAGTCTAGCCAGTGTGGGTTTGAGATGAGCTAAAGGCTCCTATTTTTTAAAAGAAAAGAGGCCTCTCCTGAACCCAGAGCACTTTCCTTGGGGAAGCAAACCACTCCACACCACCTCACAGCAGCTCACCCATCTGAACAAAGGCTCAACTCCAGCCTGTGGGAATGGCCAAGTGCCAACTGGGTGCTGCATCGAATGTTGCTTGTCATGCTCCACAGCCTCTGATACCCTCTCCTTCTGAGCATGTGGCTCTGCTGCATTTCCAGCCTCCCTAGATAGCCACGCCACCTGGTTCACTCAGTGAGTCTAAAAGGCCATAGATGGAGCTGCCCCAAAACCTAGTCATGGGAACTTTCCACACTGTAGAAATAGTTTTTAAAATATAAGAAAGGATGACAGGAGGAGGTAAGAGTAAATGAAAGTTTCTGTCCCACCAGCAACTCCCAAATTGTGGGCCCCGTGGGCCCTGGACCCCGACTGTGAGTGGCTGCTGCCTTGCTTGCTGACCTTGACCAGATGTCCTCCCTATTCAGATTCCCTGCCGGTCTCCTTATCACCTAAGGATCACCGGAGAGCTTAGTGGAGGTTCTTTGTTCCTACATCCTGTATTTGGTGTAAACAACTTAGATGCAAGAATGTAGAACATTGGGTCTGGAATGTAGACCATTGGTAGCGAACTTCTGCCCTCCGGGGGTTCCTCCATTTGTGTTGTAAGCCTGTATTTAAGGTTTCTTCCCTCTTTCAATAAACGGCATTCGGCATTCAGCCGTGGCGAATGACTTGCTGTCTCTTGTCTCTATTTTTAATCCGCAGCCCTTCGCTCGGACATGGTGAACTGGTATCGGTAACGCGGGCGTTACCACTACACCAAATACCCAGCAGCCACTTCCCAAATAACTTGGAGGCTTAATATTATTTATAAATGCTCAGCCAGTAGCTCAGGCTTATTACTAACTAGCTCTTACACTTAAACTAACCCACAATTTTTACCTATGTTTAGCTACGTTACTTGGCACTTTTTCTCAGATTGACATTCTCATCTTGCTTCTTCTGTGTCTGACTGGTGACTCCTGACTTTGCCCTTTCTCTTCCCAGCATTCTTAATTTGGTCACCGAACCTATACTTCCTGCCTGGCTATTGGCCAATCAGCATTTTATTAAACTAATTCAAGTGACAAATACTTACAGTATACAAGAGGATTATTCTGCAGCAGGTAAGAAGACAAGGTAGCCAAGACAGGTGGCTCCCTGCCCCAGAAAACACTCAGAGGTGAGATGTGTGCAGCTGCTCTCTGTCCCCTGGGAAAGGGGACTGCTTGTGGCATGAGTGAGCTGCTCCTCTGAAGCTTTTGTGGTTAGGGATCCCTGATGTCAGCTCTGACCTCAGAATCCCCGTGACTGCCCAGGGTGTCAGAACTGTGATCCCATGTGAAGGTGAATTGTTTAAGGCTCCAGCAAGTAGGATGCTTGCCTAAGGCCCCACAGCTACCACATAGCAGGTAGAAGTGAGACCTGCATAGGGCCCCTGGCATCTTGACCTGGTGTCTAACCTTCAGGTGGGTAGGGCAGGAATGACCACTGGTGCAGCATCACCAGTGGATTTAGGACTGACTGGCCAGGTGCTGAGGGACTCTCAGGCTCCCGTGCCTGCCACTCCTACTGTTTGTACCACCCTGGAGGGAAAAGTAGGGAGACAGCATCATCCTGCTCAATGTGGATGACCACAGCTTCCCGAAGATATGTCCAGATCACAGACTACCATTGCCATGAGAGGACCTGCCCTGTGGTGGTGTTGGGCCATGCAGGTCATGCTTAATCCCAACGTGGGTCGCTTGCTGCAGAAGATTTAATTACAGGTAGAAAGTTCCCCCATGAGGACACGGGATCATTAAAATTCAGGGTAAAGGGAAACTTCCTGGTCCAGAATCAGTGACCACCATGAGGGTTTGAGTCTGAAATGTCATCTGTAGGCTCAAGGGTTGACAACTGATGGGATGTTGATGGCGATTGGACTGTGGGGGTCCTGACCTCAATGTGTTAACCTCGTGATGGCTGCATTTTTAGGTGGCATTATTGAGAAAGAGATGGCCGCAACTATGGGGAGGAGCCTGGTTGGAGGTTGTAGCTCACCGGGGTGTGCCCTGGAATGGTGTCTTGTTCCTGCTTCCTCTTCTCTCTACTTCATGGCCACCACAAAGTGCACAGCTTTCCTTGGCCACACTCTCCCTTCACCATGACATTCCACCTTACCACAGAACAACCATGCCAGCTAAACCATGAGCCAAAGCTAAGTCTTTCCCCCTACAGGGTCATTTGCTCAAATAGTTTGGCACAGAGACAAAGACCAATCCCCATACCCTCCTGCCCTGTGTGAATGGCTGCCCCAGCATCCCCCAACCATAGGAAGTTGGGAGGCAGCAGTGTGGCCACATGCAGCCGGCTCAGAAGGCCTGGCTGGGTATGGTCAAGTGGCAGAAGCCATGCCCCTGACCAAACCAGGTGCCCGGGATTGCTGTGGGCAACTTAGCTTCCAGCAGGCCATGAGCCACATATGCAGAGGGGTGACCTGAGATGTGGCGGCCATTCTGGCATGCCCCATGGCCTCCAGCTGGCCCTTGAATTGTTCAGTAATTCCACAATAGCCCAGGCTCCTCTAAGTCGCCCTGGATCCTTCCTAGATCCTGAGTGCAAGTGGAAGATCCAGGCACATCTGAGGCCAGTCACCATGGAGCACATGAACACCCCCTCGGAAGGCAGGAAGGATGGGGCAATTCTGTGATTTCTCACCCAAACCAGGACATGACCAGTAATTAAGCTGGGACCAGAGACACAAAGGGGACATCTAAAGACCCTGCATATGTGACAGTCAGAGACTAAAGGTCAGAATAGCTGCTGTGTTGCTAATGTGAAATCTGTGTCTCCCCCCAGGTTGGTGCCTTGGAGAGATGTCTTTGCACAAATACCTATCAAACTTGCAATTTGTGTCTACAGTTCAGCACGGGCCCCTGTGAATGCAACCAGGGTCCCTGGTGGCTAACACCTCCTTGCCTGCACGGATTTATTAGGCATGTTCACACCTACCTCCAACCACATACCTGACGAGGGGTCCCTGGGCTGGGAGAACACAAAGGCGGGGTACTGTCAGCAAGCCTGACTTCTCCTGTCATTTATTTTTCATGGCTTACTAATCGTGGTGTAGTCCCAGGTCACGCACCAATCATCCACCACAAAACATGTCTCTTGTGCTTTGCGAGGCTTTTCCAAAATATGTCTGTCTGGCAAGGCAAAGCAATTCAGGTACGGAGAAATGTGGAAAATAAGAGTAAATAAAACAAATAAAACTATACCTACACCCACCAGACAAAAGACAGCCAAAGCCACTGCTGAAGGCAGGGCCTTCCATTATTTTTAATGCACTTTGTTTCATTGCCTTTTTTAATATGGTGTGATGTCTTTATTCTGCATGGTTGGAATTGGATCGTATTATATTACCTATTAGTTTCCTCCTTTTCACTCCCTAGGAGCATTCCTTTGCACACTCCCCACAAACGTTATTTTTTTAATGGCTGTAATATTCTCTCAAGTGGGTAGACCACCGTTTACTTAAACATCCCCCCACATTCAAACACTTAGGTTGGTTCTAATTATTTTGCTACAAATACATATTTTTGTATTTCAGATTGCTTTCTTGGGACGGCATCCTGGCAATTATCTCACTGGCCTCCGGGAGCGTCTCCGCAAGTGTGACATGGGTTGACAATTGTCTGCTTGCCCCTGGGGGTCCCTGCCCTCCCTCCATGCCACCTTGAGCACACAGCTCACAGGCCCACTGCACATGTCAGCCATTGCCACACTTTAATGCCCGTTCCCCCGCGAGCTCCAGACTCAGGGCTTTTGTCCAAATGTGTACCTTTATTGCCAGTGAGGGGGAGCACGTCTCCATGTTAGTTTCCTAATTACATTTGTGGTTCCTGTGAGCTGGGTCGCTGTGTACTTGGGCCAGTAATCTATTTGGGGTTGTGAGTGTTACTTGGGACTTCTTATAAACTTGTTACACACTAAAGCTATCAACCCTTCGAAAGCCTTTGCTGGCAGCTTTTCTCTCCCCACGAGAATTGCTTGTCACGTGCCTCCTCTTCCGTACTGCAGAAGTTAGTTCCTGCTCATCTGCTACCCTTTCCCTTTGTACTGGGGTCTCCTGCTTTGTCTGGCTGTAAACTGCCCTCTTTTTCCATTTTTGTTACATTTTATTTACTCACTGTATGCGTATGTGGGGGTGGACGGGCGCATATGCCATGGTGCCCATGTGGAGGTCTGAGGACAACTTATAGGAGTCAGTTCTCTCCTCCTCTGTGTGGACTCTGGAGATTAAGCCCATGTCGCCAGCCTTGACAACAAGCACCTTTACCTGCTGAGCCATCTGCTGGCCCTGCCCTCTTCCCTTGAAGTCTTGATGCTCTGATCCCTTTGGTTCCAGGATTCCGGATTCTGGAATGGGTCTTGAGAATACCAAATCAGAGACGCACTTGGTACATGAAAGCTATCTGCTTTCAGCTCCGGCCCGTGAGGGGTGCTGTGACCTGGACCACCTTTGCTGACGGCAGAGGGTCGGAGAGTAGATAGCTCCTGGAATAGAACTCAGAATGCCCAATGACTGTCCCTAGGGACCTTGCTTCTCCAGACATCTTTCCTCCATTTTTGCTTTAAATTCAAGGTTCCTAAGCAAGGACTGGTTGCTTCCCCTAACCTCAAGGAACTGGTAATATTTGTCACAGGTAGAGGGTGTTACTGGCCTCTGGGGTGAAGACCAGGGACTGCTTGACATCTAGAGTGGTTATTTTCTTACTCCTGTAACCAAATACTGGACAAGAAGCGACTTAAAGAAGGAAGGCTGTATATTGCCCAATGGTTAGATAGGAAAGCCCATCACTGTCCCCCAAGGCTATGATGATGTCCAGGCCTGAGCTGTGGCCAAGGGTCATGTCTGGGTCTGTGGTCCTACTGTAGCCAGGGTCTGTGTTGATGTCTGTGGCCCATGTTACCACTGGGGGCCGTGTACATGCCTGTGATCTGGACTGCCACCTGAAGCCAAGTTGACGTCCAGGTCTGTGCTAAGTTGGCTCTGCCCCTTGCTGGATGCTGCAGAGGGGAAACGAGTTGGCTCCGCCCATCACAGGAGAGCCAGCCCTGGTGGTGAGCACTGGAAAACTGGCTCCTGTGACCTGGGCATGGGAGAGTTGGCCCCACCCCTCGAGAGTGGCCACAGAAGGAGAGCTGGCCCCACCACTCACGGGAGAGCTGGCCCTGCCCCTCATGGTAGAGCATCACACACTGAGCAGCAGAGCGGGGACTTGAACCTACGAGTATGGACTATCAGAGTCTATGCATTTCTCAGCCAATGGCAAGGGTACAGAAGAGCTGGCTCGGTGGCCTGGGCACGGGAGAGCTTGTCGTGCCCCTCTCCAGCCCTGGGAGAGCTGACTCCACCCCTCACCTGAGGGAGGTGGTCCTGGTGGAGGCCTGGGCTGACCAACTCAGCTGCCACATCCAGGGCTTTGAGTTGGTCCACTCTAACGTCTACCCCATCTATGACTGCTGGAGCATGAAGGTGCTGGTCCTAAGGGAACTGTAGCTACGGGATCTCCGTGACCCAGGGCAACCATAGAATATTTGAGAGGAGGTTCAGTGAGGGTCCAGTATTGATAGTGTAGCAGAAGCCAGACGCCTTGAACCTAACCAACAACTCATTACACAATGGACGTCTGCAAGTAAAACTGTTTGGAGAAAAGGATCCACTGTGTGACACACCACAGCTCCCAATACCACTACAACAAAGGAATATGCGATGGAGAGGTGGGAAAGATGGAGGAGCGAAGTGGTTTTGTTTTTTGTTTGTTTGTTTGTTTGTTTTATTTATTTGTTTGTTTGCAGGGAGGGATTACAAGGGTAGAGGACAGACATGGAAGGACTAGGAAATGAATGGAATTGGGGTGCATGATATGAAATTCCCAAAGAATCAATAAAAAAATGTTAAAAAAAAAAAAGAAGGCGGAGGGGCCTTCCATTCATTTATACCTCTGCCGATCTGAGTCTGTGTTCTGCCACTGAGTCCAGTGCTGCAAAAGGAGAAGCAGGAAATGTTTACCAAGTTTCTTTATAAAAGAAAAAACCAACACAACATTAGCAGGATTAAATAGAGTAAAATGTGCAAACCGCCTAGCTGGTCATGATACACAGCAGGCACCCACAGCGAGCTAACTGGGCCATTGTGGACCCTGCCCTGTGGCAGGCATCCTGGCACACAGCTTACACCCCATGTCTCAGTCTCTCCTCGGGAAGCCGTTCCATGGCCCCCGTTAGAGACACTGCAAGCGGCACACAGGCACAGCCGGCCGCATGCACAGCCACACTGCCCGGCCACGTCTCTGTATTGTATTGATGCCTAACAGATGCCAAAGGCCCCGCATTTGGGAAAGGTTTAGAATATGTTGGCCATAGACCAAATTCCCTTCTATGGTGGTTGGCTTGCTTTATCCCATGCCATTAGCTTTTTGTTGTAGCTCAGTATGGCTGCTTCAGCTCCAGCTAGCGTGTCTCCATTCTAGAATGCATCTCCAACCTTGACAGGTATTTCTTGTGGCACCTGAGCTTTCATAAGGGGGCCTGAGACACGAAGAAGCTAAAGGACCTGTCCAGCATCACACACTGAGCGGCAGAGCGGGGACTCAAACCTAAGAGTATGGACTATCAGAGTCTATGCATTTCTCAAGCCAAATTGGCCCCACAACCAATGCCGCTCATGAAGGTGGGGACACAGGAAACACATGCTATAGACATGTACTGAGACACAATCACACTGACACACTCCAACCCATGCCTACTCATTGCACAGTAAAGGAAATAGAATCTCCAAGAGGTCCGAAAACCTGCCCGAAGCTACCAGCCAGGCAAATGTCAGGAACAGATTGTGAAACAGTGGACCCCTTCTGCCACACCCTATGCTCAGTGACCACTGTTGTCTCACCCCCAAATTGTCCCAGCTGTCACATTGGCCCTGAGTTCCCTCCAATCAACATGATACTTAGGTATTTAGCTGACCAGAGTCGAGACAAGCCTATCTCTTAAAAGCTAATTACCTTTATCCTGACCTCAAGCAGGACTGTAGTGCCAGAAAAGAGTGGGACCTCTGGTCTCTTTGGGATCCTCCCACCACAACAGGCCTGGATGGTGACCCTGTGTGTGTTGAAGCCATAAGATGAACTCATTTTTCTTTTGCTGGTGTTCAGGAAGAGATAGTAACCCTCTTTGCAGGGTGGGCAGAGCAGATGTGTTGGTTCCTCTGAATTATCAGTTTGGCTGGATTTAAACACCCCTAGGAAACACATTTTTGAGTGTGTCTTTGGGTACCTACCTTTTCAGGTAAGATTAACTGTGGAAGAGGCAGCCCATCCTGAATGAGGACAGGGCCATCCTACAAGACAGGATCCCAGGCTGCAAAATGGGGGAGGAAGCCAGGTGAGCACCAGTGTTCATCTCTCTCTGCTCCCTGCACCACCACCCCCAGATGTGAGTCAGCACCCCTGTGTTCCTGCTCCCCCGGCTGAGAACTTTCTCCGCCAGGATGAACCTTACCCCGTGAACTGTGAGCTAAAATATAATCCTCCCCCATTTAAGTTGTTTCTACACAAGTATGTGGTCATACTGAGGAGAAAAGTCACTAATGCAGAGAAAGTAAGATGTGGGTCCTGCCTGTAAGAACGGTAGACTGTGGTCTCAAAGCTCTGGTCCTAGTCCTGGGCTCCTAGGTTTCCTGGATGGAATGGGCCTGTGCATGGAACTGGCCTGAGGACTGGTTCAGGCCTGGTAGGTAGGTGCCATCACTTGAAGTGCTCACTGGGGTTGTTAACTCCTAAAGGGGACATAAAACTGACTTATGAGCTGAAATCAGGTGTTCAGACATAAACACGCCATGGCCTATGATTGATTTGACTGGGTAAATAGCTTTTATAATTGGTGTGTTTTTTATTAAATTTTAAAGGCTGCATATTTATATGGGGGTGGGGGACTGATGCATGCTGAGACCAGCATGTTGGCACCCTCCATCCCTCACTGGCTCCCTGCTGGCTGAGACCCATGACCATAACATAACTTTCTGCTGACTGGACCTCTGGGACCTGGGGGACCTGAGTAGAAGACAGGGAAGGATCATGGTCCCTCATATGTATATGATGTTCAGGTCCATCCTAGACACTGGAGTGGCTCTCAGGAGGCTTAGGGAGAGCAAAAGGAAGGACAGAAGGGCTTCTTCTCCTGATGGCCACCTAAAACATCAGATCCGCAGATGCACAAAGCATGACTCCACCTACTTCCTCTGTACATGCAAGATTGAGCTACAGACCAGAATAAGAACACCACCAAGTCACTGGAGTTTGGGCAGAAGTCTGAGTGCAGGGTCCCTGGAATGTCTAGGCCCTTAGTAGGAACCATCCGAGTAGTGAGCAAGGGTGGTAAGATCCATAGACTCCATGTGTGTCCTAAGCAGAGAATTATGGCCTCAGATTCCCTATCTATAAAGTAAGGTTGATGGTCTGCATCTCGGGGTGTCAGGACTGTGGGTGGAAGGTATGAAGAGCAAGTCAAGTCCTCAGTCTTCTCAGTTGCCTGCTTTGGTATCTGGTTTCCAGCTGGCAACCTGAACTGGAATGAATGTACAGACCCTGTGGGCAAGGAGCTCATTCTCTCACTGGAAGTGGTGTGCTCTGTACTGAGTCCCAAAGACAAAGACAGGCAACTTAGCCAGATTCACACTGCACATAGATCCTTAGCTTCCAGGCTGCAGAGGATCGAGGCTGACCAGGTTCAGAGCTCAGTATGCTCAGTGTGTGACCAGGATCAGGGACCAGTGTGTGAGCATGGACAGAGTTCAGTGTGTGACCAGGGCCACACTCATTTAGTGAACAGAGTTGAGGCTCGGGACAGAGATCAGGGCTTGGTGTGGAGCAGAATCAAGGGCCTCTGCATGACGAGGATCAGGGCTCAGCTTATAAACCTGTGGAGCTCCATTCCCTACACTTGTCTCTTTGTTCTCTTGAGGCATTTGAGGGACAAGGGTTGAGAGGCAGGCTGCTGTTTGAGGCCCTCCAGAGCAGGTGACCTAGGCCAGACCCCCTTGTACTGATACTTGGGCAGGGATGTGGGGATAGATCTGGCTCTCCTACTTCCTCCTCATCCATCCTCTGTCTAAGCTTCAGCAAATTCCCCTAAGCTGGGTTGAGCCTCTGCCACTCATGGGAGCTTTCTCTCTGAGGTTACAGCCGAGGCTCAGCCTGGCTCCCACCTCCCTGTCTGGGCTGCAGATAACAGTGGAGACAGGGAAAGGGTCCTTTGGCTGGCACCGAAACTGACCTGATGAGACACTGGTTCCCTATTAAAGGGCTTTCTTCCCTCCTCACCTGCCAGCAGGCCATGGTTGGGGGAGATGGACATCAGCTGCCCCAGCCTGGCCCACAGCAGGGAAGTGTAATCAGTGGCCACTCTCAGCATCCAGTGTGAATTTGATGTCCAGTGGCTTGCGTTCTGTGGGCCTGGCTATCATTAGTCTCTGGTGGTCCCTGTAGTCTGTGCTTCCATTGTCCCTGTAGATGGGGAGAGGAAGGGGGCTCAGCAGAGCCAAGGCACTGCCGTGTGCCCCACAAATGGCACATTGAAGCTGGACCCTGAATTCTGAGCCTATTTTCTTGGGGTCTAGGCAGAGGAAAGAAACTTGACAGTGGGTTCTATGGGTATCTCTATCAATCCTGAAGTCCCCCAAGGAGTGTGGATGTCAAGTCAGGATCTCAGGAATTGGGGGGTAGGGACAAGCCAAGCTGCAGCCGGTTTTATCTAGATCAGCTCTGGCTGACATCCCGCCCCCTCCCTGCTGTGCGGAGTACCACCATCCAAATTCTCACTCTTAAACTGCACACCTGGCCAGCTGCTGGGCTACCCATAGCCACCTGGCCACTCGCCCTTGATCAGGGTCTGACCTTCTCCTAAGACCCTTTCCAGGATGTCTTCAGACACACCATTCTGATCAGGGGGCTAAATGATTTGTCACCTGTCACCAAGTTCGGTCCCTTCACATGGATCCAGCATGAGGATATTGCCCACACTGAGGGGAGCTCTCTCTCTCCTAGGTGGTAGCCAATCCAAGGCTACTGGGGGGGGGGGAGCTGCAGGGAAAACGGGTGAGGGTGCTATGTCTGTGGTGGTCTGACGAGGAATGGCCCCCACAGGCTCATAGACTGAATTTTGCTTGGTCATTAGGGAGTGGCCCTACTTGACAGGAATTAGGAGGTGTGGCCTTGTTGACGTAGGTGTGGCCTTACTGGAGGAAGTGTGTCACTGGGGTGGGGTTTGGGCTTTCAAATGCTCAAGCCAGACCAAGTGTCTTTCTCTCTACTTGCTGTCCGCCGATCCAGATGTCAAACTCTTGAGCTACCCTCTCCATCACCATTGTCTTCCTGTGCGCTGACACTCTTCCCACAGTGACAATAATGGGCTAAACCTCTGACACTGTAAGCCAGCCCCAACTGAAGGTTTTCCTTCATAAGAGTTGCTATGGTCATGGCGCCTCTTCCCAGCAACAGAACCTTGACTAAGGCAATGTCCAAGGCCTTACCCACAGATGGAAGAGGTGAAGGTTGCACTCCAGAACTGCCCAGTAAAGGAAATGGGAAGGAAAGAGTTCTCCAGGCCAGTGCTGAGAGCTCCCCACTAAGCCTGGCCGTGGGCTTGCCCAGGCTGAAGAGGCATATGACAGGGGAGTCTCCAGGGGCAACCCACGTGGCCTGGACTCCATTCTGAGGCAAGGGGAATCTCCGCAGGTCAGAACCTCCAGGGAAGGGGGTCTAGAGGTCCAGAGGGTTGAAGCCAGGTTGCGGTGCTTGAGGTAATAGATTGTAGACCAAATGAAGAGATGAGGCGTTATCTTGCTCTAAAAGTCCCCCTTCTGCAGAGCGATGGCACGTTGAAGGGATGTTACAGCAGAGAGTGTTTTCCACCATAGCCTCTCCACAACTCTTGCCCTCCAGAGAGCTGCAGCTTGTTCTAAGGAGGGTCTGGCCAAAGAAAGACGGTGCTGGCTCCGCTCTCCTAGGGGCTGGGGTGCTGTCTGGAGCAGCCTGGTTGCCCTCTGAAGCACCTGTACTAGGCTCACCTGAGAGATAGAGGCATTCTGGGCCCAGAGTGCAGCCTGGAGATGTCACTAGTAACCCTCCCTGAAGACACAGCACCTCTCCCAACCTGAGTCAGACCACCACCGCATGGGACTAGTGTCAGGGAGTCCTTCACCGCTCCACCTTCCATCTGTCCTGCCTAGTCCCAGCGTCCTTCCCAACTCTCCCCAGCATGTACTTCCCTCTGCGGTAACCCACCAAAACCAGTCGGACTTTTACCGTGGAATGTACGAATTCAAAAAGTGGCGAAAATGACACAAAGGAGAATTTTTTTTTGCCACCCAGCATCATCCTGGCTCTCTGCAACCTCAGCACACAGAATACTCAAACTCGCTGCAGTAAAGACCACTGGCCCCTAATGCCTTTCACCAGGTGTGTGTATATGTGTGCACCTGTGTGTATGTCCATGTGTATCTGTGTGTGTATACCTCTGTGTATGCATATGTCTGTGTCTACATGTGTGTATGTGTCTGTGTGGGCCTGTATATGTGTATGCATATCTACATACATGCATATCTGTGTACACATGTTCCTGTGTATGTACACAAGTGCCTAAGTGTACATGTGTGTCCGTACACATATGACCCTCTTGTAAGTTTGTATGTGTACCTATGTATGTTTATGTATATGTGTCTCTGTGTCTATGCTAGCATATATGTATGTATCTTTATGAATGTATCTATACATTTATTGTATATGTGTGTATATGTTTTAATATGCAAATGTATATATGTGTATCTAATGTGTGTATATACATAATGTATATATGCATGATTTGTGTGTATACATAGTGCATATATGTGTCTACGTGTATCTATATGTGTAATATTGATGTGTCTTTATGCATAGTATCTATGTAAGTCTATACATGTAGCGTGTATCTATATGTCTATATGCATAGAATATGTATGTATCTATGTATGTGTCCATGCATAGTGTCTGTGTGTGTGTCTGTATATATAGCATGTACCTATGTGTGCCTATCATGCAGTGTATTAGTATGTCTGTGTAGCATGTCTCTATGTGTGTCTATATGCTTAGTTTCTCTGTGCCTATGTTCTGGGTGCACGCACTTCTGTGGGGTTCCTCCCACATGCTCTCTGAGCCACCATCACAGTGAACAGCACAGCCACAAGGTCCTGGCAGTCTCAGAGTGCTGCCTCCACACTTCTGCCCATCTTCACCCAGTCTCACCCCTGCAGCCACTTGTCTCCCCTCATCTACGTAATCTCATCATTTGTAGAACAGCTCTCCGCTCCCTCAGTAAAATCTTCCACGGCAATGGTCTCGAAGGCAGGCCAGAGCCCAGGACTCCAGAAGGAGGGCATGGACTTGGTTGAAGATCCCTTTAGTGGGGCTAGAAGGGAAGAGGGGGCGATGTGATGCCCATGTGGCCCTGGTTCAGGCCACGTCGGGAGGTGGCCAGACATGGCATGAGCATCTTCAGCTCTCAGGAAGCCCCGAGTTTCACCAGCACTACCACCCCTGCTCCGTGCACATCACCAGACTCACAAAGGCTTTGCTTCAAACAAGCCAGGACTCCATTCTGCAGAAGCAAGGGGAAGGACAGAGCTCTGGAAACCTGGAGGCAGGAGGTCACAGGAGGGCAGAGTGGGGAGGGAACTCCCCAAGTGTAGATGGACAGGAGCAAGCTGGAGAGGAGCCAAGAACACGGCTCACGGGAAAGCCAGTGACAGATCTCCCAGGGGATGCGGCGGGAGTCACCTGGGTGAGCTCATGCTGTTCTTCCTTGTTCTATTTTGGAAGTTGATGGGATGAAGGGGCCGTGAAGGGTGTAGATAAGGCAAATTAAAGCATCTGGGGAATGGCAGGAGGTGGCAGGGTGTGGCCACTCACACAAAGAGAAAAGAGGATGGCTCAAAGTCTGAAGCAAGCAGTCAGAAAGATGCTGCCCAGGCCGGAGCACTCACATACGCTGGGAACCTCAGTGGGGGCGAGGTCTGGGGCTCTTTGCATGTGTGAATCAAACTGAAGCTTGGGAAAGGGGAGCCCCTGAGCAGGGGCCTCCTGGTCCACCAGGCCCCAAGTCACTGCCAACCTTCTTCTTTCCTGGGCCCCCATTTCCCCAATTGTACAGTGAAGGGACAAGATTGAAAACTCTCTGGTAGATGTTGAGGAAGGACACTGTTTAGCCCCGTCCTGGTGATGGTGTGGGAGCAAGAGCTGCTATAAAAAAACAGAGCCCCCAGAACCAGGAAGGAACCTGCAGTGATGGGGCAGGCGATGCTGTCCCTGTCACTCCCTACTTTACAGGTCCTCTGTCCCCAAGAGCCCCATTCCTGCCTCCGAATGTACCAGCATTTCCCCCAGGAAGACAGCCAGCTTGCCTGTCTCAGTCCTCACTCTTGAGCACAGGTACCCACATACCAAAGGGGATGGAAGGGCCAGAAGAAGCATATCCAGAGTCCAGTATGCTGCCCCCCCCCCCATGTTTGCTCACATCCCCACAGCCACAGGAAGGAAAGGGGCCAGCCCCCTTCCAAAGAAAAGAGTCCCTAACGCCCAGCTGCAGCCAGCTTCTGGCACACGTCAGGTCACCAGGAGCCCCAGACCTCTCCCACTGTGAGCATGGGCTGTAGGTGGCTGCAGTGAGACCCAGACAAGGACCCCAAGGCTGTGACCTCCACGAATGCCCCAGGCTCCCCATCTGTTTGTTCAACACAGGACCTGGCAGACATGTTTTTCTCTGGCTCCAGTCACCTTCAGAGCCAGACTCAGTTGGTTTCTCGTCTTTATTTCGGCAGAGGGAAAAAAAAATGTAATTTCTAATTTAAAATTAAAAAAAAAAAAAAACACCAGCAGCCTCATCAACATTCACCAGGCTCAGATGGTGTTTGGGAAATTATCCCTGTCACTCTTGCACACACCGGCACACGGGCTGGCAGCACGGATGGGCTCTCTTGCCTCAACACGCCTATCTGTTGCTATTTACCTTACAGGGCTGTGCTGAGAGCCCTGGGGACTGTGAGAAGGGTCTGGAGAAGGGTGGTGGATGCTGGGAAAGCAGGACAAGGAGCAGGTCTTCAATTCATTTCCCTCCCCGCTCCCACCTTGCCCAAGTTGTTCAGTGACAACACCCAGGTGGGACAGCACTGTGACTGACCCCCTGAAGCCCACAAGATGGGTGGCGAGAGGTTATAAAAGGCCCCAAGCTAGAGGAGCAGATCAAGCAAGGGTTTGCCCCAGGTGGACCCCATACCTGCTGAGCAACTGGGGGAGCCACAGACCCTCCTTTGCTCTTCAGTTCCTGCCTCTGCAGATCTGCAAAAAACAAAAATTGGCCTCCCAAAGCCATCCTGAGGCATGCAGGCAGTTTGAGTGCCTTGAACTTCCATCAGAGTTCAACCCGGCGAGCTGTCAGGGGGCTGCTCACATCCTGTGCTTTGAGCAAGAAGATCAGTCGGGTTGTTAGAGATGCTACTTGTGGGAGGCAAGGCTGACCTCCTCAAGTATGCACTTCCCAGCTGGAAAGACAGATGCTAAGAGAGACAAACTCAGCCCCACATCTCCGTGTGTGTGTGTCAGGAGGAGAGACCCACATTCCAGGGCTGTGACTCTCTTCTGCTCCATGATGAGCCATACGAGATTCAGCTTCCCACAGCGTGATGAGGAGCTGCCAAGCACCAAGTTCTGGCTTCCATCTTTCAATTTGCAGGTGGAAACCAGATGCTTGGGGGCAAAGAGACTGAGGCAGGCCAGGGATGTCCCTGTTATTCAGGACTTTTCATTATGCAGGGGGAAAACCACAGGATGAAATAAAGAGTGCTTAAAGAGCCCCCAGCAGCCACCATCTCTATTCAGCTAGACCATAGGAAGTTTCTCATTCTCCCTGACAGTGTGAGGAGTGAGTGTGTCTGAGGTGACTGCAGTGTGAGCACTGGGTGTCTGTGAGGTGTCTATACTGTGAGGACTGAGTGTGTGTGAGGTGTGTGCAGTGTGAGGACTGTCTGTGAGGTGTGTGCAGTGTGAGGACTGTCTGTGAGGTGTGTGCAGTGTGAAGACTGAGTGTGTCTGAGGTGTGCACAGTGTGAGGACTGAGTGTGTGTGAGGTGTGTGTAGTGTGAGGACTGAGTGTGTGTGAGGTGTGTGCAGTGTGAGGACTGAGTGTGCTTGAGGTGTGCGCAGTGTGAGGACTGAGTGTGTCTGAAGTGACTGCAGTGTAAGGACTGAGTGTGTGTGGGGTGTGTGCAGTGTGAGGACTGAGTGTGTGTGAGGTGTGTGCAGTGTGAGGACTGAGTGTGTGTGAGGTGTGTGCAGTGTGAGGACTGAGTGTGTGTGAGGTGTGTGCAGTGTGAGGACTGAGTGTGTGTGAGGTGTGTGTAGTGTGAGGACTGAGTGTGTGTGGGGTGTGTGCAGTGTGAGGACTGAGTGTGTGTGAGGTGTGTGTAGTGTGAAGACTGAGTGTGTGTGAGGTGTGTGTAGTGTGAGGACTGAGTATGTGTGAGGTGTGTGTAGTGTGAGGACTGAGTGTGTGTGAGGTGTGTGCAGTGTGAGGACTGAGTGTGTATGAGGTGTGTGCAGTGTGAGGACTGAGTGTGTATGAGGTGTGTGCAGTGCGAGGACTGAGTGTATGTGAGGTGTATGCAGTGTGAGGACTGAGTGTGTATGAGGTGTGTGCAGTGTGAGGACTTAGTGTGTGTGTAAGGTGTGTGCAGTGTGAGAACTGAGTGTGTATGAGGTGTGTGCAGTGTGAGGACTGAGTGTATGTGAGGTGTATGCAGTGTGAGTGTCTATTGAGCCAGCACTGACCTCAGCACTGATAACATAGAGATTATCAAGGTCAGAGGTGAACAACTAGACAATCTAAAGGGGCTGAAGAGATGGTTCAGCAGCAAAGAGCACAGGCTGCTCTTCCAGAGGCTCCAGGCTCAATTCTTAGCACCACATGGTGGCTCACAACTATTTACTGCAACTCCAGTTCCAGGGGATCCAGTTTCTTCTTCTGGCTTCTATGGGCACCAGGTATACATATGGTGCATGGACATGAATGCATGGAGAATACCCATACACAAAAAAAGAAAAGAAAAGAAAAGGCAAAGGAGAACCAGAGTGGTGAGCATCCAGGCAATGACAGAATGGACATGACAGGGGTGTTTGAGATTGAGCATGTGGGCTCTACTCTTCAAGAAGGATATTTAGGCTCCATGAAGTGCTATCTTAGGTCATAATCAATTGTTCCCTCTGACCTTTGAGTGCCAGCCTACTGCTCTACCTAGATGAAAGGGTGGCTGCATCTCACACTGAAGGGCAAACTAAGGTCCAGAGCTCTATGAATAGGAATCCCAGCAGAGCACTTTGATTGGTCCAGACTAGAGGTGGTGATCCTCTTCACCAATGAGCAATAGGCAATGAACAGAGCCAAGCAAGGATCAGCCACTCATACAACACAGACATGATTATAGAAGGAAGAACTTGGGATCTCTCAGCAGCAGCAGAGCCGGGATTCAAGCACAGGTCTTGCACCCTCCTCTTACCTACACAGACGCCAAAGTAACCATCATTCTCCTACCCTCTGCTCAGCACCAAAACTGTAGGAAAGCTTTGTGGGCTTTTCTTCCTCTGCCCTGGAGAATCCACCGCTGCCCTTACCTGAGTGCTGACCTGGGCGTTGTCCCAGTCATCAGGCTCCCTGACTCCCAAACCATGAGCATCAGCTGATTCCATGACCCAGAAGCTACATTCACTCTGAAAGAGCCCTAAGGGTATCATGAATTGTGGACAAAATGGCCTTGATCATGTTCCAACTTTATAGAAGTCTCAACTTCTTACCTTCAAGTTCAGGATCATGTCCACTTCCAGGGTTGTTGCATGGAACTTAGACTGTGGCTCTCAGACACGCAGGACCTGATACTGCAGCTAGCCGGTGTGTAAGCAGACGATACTTTGTGTCTGTGCCTGTGCAGATGCTGAGAGCCCTAGGCCCTGGATGCTGTCCATGGAGACCAGATGCTGAAGTTCAGCTTGGGCCTGCAACAGGGAGGGTGGGTGGTAGAACTCAAGGCCCTCTGGCATGCAGACACTGTAAACAGCTGCACTCTGAGCACAGGCACTTCATAATTTCCAGCCTCTTCACCAAAGGGCCCAGACGTGCAGGCCCAGAAAGAGTGGGCCTTGGAAATGAGAGAAAAGACTCTTGGCTCAGTCTTCCTTTGAATTGCTTGTTTTGATGCAGAGTCCCATGAAGGAGAAGACATTGTCCCTCCAGCTCTGTGGACAAGTCCTCCAGGAGGCACCTGCCCATGCACCCCATGAGTTATGCATCCCTGTGGAAATGACAGTTGCTGCAATGTCATCTTGAAATCCAGCCCAGGTAGCAGCCACATAGTGATGAGCTTTGGTCCAGGAAGAGAAGTCAGTGGATAATCCAGAGATATTCTCACCCAGATACAGTGAGCACTGGAGGCCAGCAGCTGCCTTGGTGCCACAGCTCCTGGGAATTTTACGGTGGTGTTTGTTTCTCTCTACCTTGGCTACTACCTTCTGTGTATACGCTCATTCTCATAAGAGAAGAGGCCAGCCTTAGTCATGGGTGAAAGCGGCAACCAAACAAGCCAATGACACCATCTGTTCCTCCGTGTCTTGTCATGGCTAAAATCACACCATAAGTTCTCCAGTCCTTGAGTCAAATGTCCTTTTAGTATGGCTCAGCATCAGCATATCAACATGACCAGAAAAAAAAAACCCTAGGCAAATGTCAAACTGGGGTCTCCTTCCCAGGTTTATCACTAAGGTGAGCCTCAGAAGACTGCTTCCTTCTCCCATCTGTCCCACCATCTGGTCCACAAATTGGATGTTGGGGTAAGATTGGTAACACCTAGCTCTCTGTTGAGCACCTCACAAAAGTGCTCCAACACCTCCCAAGGCATCCTACTTAACAAGCGAGGACCTGGGGTCCTGGAGACACTGAAACAGAACCTGGCAGTTCTTTCTGTCTCTCAGGAGGGGCTCTGGATCTCCATCATCTCTTAGGAGGTACCTGGCTGCACCAGGCCGGATTAGTCATCACATAGATGGATTCTTGGGACTATAGCTAGGACAGCTGCGGTACAGGGAGGGATATAAGAAGACAGCCATGCCTTCCAGGGAGCTGTCCACAGAGAGGTGCTGAAATCCCAATTCCTCCAATAGTGGGGCAGAGATGAGGCCAAATAGTGGTGGATGGAAAATAAGAGAGATAAGGAGCTAGGGAGACAACTCAGTTGGCAAAGTGCTTGCCTTTACAAGCATTAGAACCAGAGTTGGACACCCCAGAACCCATATAAAAAAGCAGTCATGAAGGCACCTGTTTGTAATCTCAACACTGGGGAGACGGAGACCGGCATTGTCCTTGGGACTTGCTGGCTGGCCTTTTCAGAGAGCTCCAGGCCAATGTGAGAGTTTGTCTCAAAAGCAAGATGGGTGATGCCTGTGGACTAATACTCGAGGTTGACCTCTGACCTCCATATCACATGAATATATGTACGTGTGCATCGGCAGGCACACATGTACATTGCATGAGCATACACACACATGTGCACACACATACAAAAATAAAGAGGTGGCCACATATACTCACCTTATCTCTGCTCTGAATTTCAGTCTTCTATAACAAAATTAGATATCCCCAAACTCTCTGGCTACCCAATCCTCTGATTTGCATTGCCCTAATTTCACTTGTATTTATCCTCTGTTGGGCACTAAGCTCTTGTTCCCACTTCTTGGATTATCCTCTTAGCCTAGTTGTCAAAGCCCTGCTGCTTCTGGAAGGCCAAAGCTCAGCTAAGAAGCAAAAATGCAATCTTGAGCACAGCAAGCAGAGTCGGCACAGCACAAGTCAGAGGACCAGAAGGACTAGAGAGCTAGGTGGCCGGAGCAATGGCACCCAGCCAGATGTTACCTACCAACTGGGCCATGGTGTAACAAGAAGGGAGGGGACAGGGGATGTTCACTGAAGCAGTGTCTGCAGTTGAAAAGGTGATGGGCAGCTCACTGCTGTCCACAACAAACATGGGCAGGAATATGATGCTTCAGCCTCAAGCAAGCATCTGGCCCCAGGAGAGAGTCATCTTTGATATCCAGGGGAGGCAGCATCTCATTCACCAGCCTCATCCAATGTCTTCTCCGTGTAGGCATGCTGCCATGTCAGTCAGTCCCCATTGCCCCCGCCACACACACAGAGAAGTCACTCAACAACTACATTGGTCATGTGCCCTGCCACCTTCCACACCAGGTGCACAGGGGTAGAATCATAGCTGATGCTGTCACCTCCAAGCCTTAGGACATAGTAACTACATAACATTGTTGAACAGCATTATCAGAAGATGGTATTTTTGAGTAAAATTCAAGAGCTTCGCCATCAATAGCTCAAGTTCAAGGCATGAACCTGTTTCCACTAAGGCCCCATTATGGTGCAGGCATTGTCTGTTCCCTTTGTCTGCCATGGAGGTGGTGACCATGGCACAGACATCTTGTTCTCTCTTGGCACTGTCCTGAGAAAAACAGGAAGTGACAGATTGCATAGCTTTGCCATGGCCAGCATATGTGTGAATGGTGTTTCTTTTCCAAAGCATGTTGCCTCAAAGAGGTTCTTTTACACCCCAAGTCAAGGAGAATGGAGCCTTAAGAGATGCGGGAACTCAGACCTGGGGAGCAGAATGCAATTATTGTGCTACAGAAGGGACATCAAACTACTGGCCCCGTGGGGGTTTAAGTCAGCTTGGATAGAAGAGAAAAATCTGAGTCAGTTGAATTGGTGGCAAGATTGGGTTAAAAGACAGAATTCTGGCGCGAGGACAATAGAAATGAATTGAAGGAATTGAATTTAGTCCCATTGGAGAAAGGAAATAGGACTGAATAGGAGGGACCTAACAGGACAGAATTAGGATGAACTGAATTGGCGTTATTTGTTTTGAATTGAAAATTACATGGAAAATGACCAGGAGTTGGGTTGGGGGTGTGAGATGAGCTGGAGAGAAGGAGCCAGGAGAATCTGGGGTGAGTGAGATGAATTGAGTTGAGCTGAGCTTTGGGATGATAGGAGATGATTGATGGCTTGGGTTAAATTTGCCCAAGGTCAGGCAAGCTTCCCACCCAATGTTCCCCGGCAGAAGTGTGCTTGTGCTCTGGACATGGAAGTTCAAAGGGCACTTCGAAGCACCTACTATATGCAAAAGCTGGAGACTTGGCCCTGACCCAAGAGTGCTCAAGCTTAACCTCCTGTCAATTCCAAAGTCCAGAGGTCAAGCCCTAGAGAGGGCAGCGGGACCACCTGGAGAAGATCCAGCCCCTAGAGGAACAGCAGGGCCACCTAGGAGAAGCCTGAGTCCCAAGAGGAGCATCAGGGCCACCTGGAGAAGCTCATGTCCCAAGAGCAACATCAAAGCCACAAGAAGAAGCTCGAGTCCTGAACCTTGGAAAAAGAGGAGTTCACCCTCCTGATCTCTGTTGGCATCCTTACTTTGAGTCACAGTGAGACATTGCCCTTGGGACAGGCCACAGAAATGTCAGGATGTCAGGCTGTGGGACACGGGCTCTGAATCTCCTCTGTCTCTTGCTTTTCTCACCATCAAAATAGAGTCAATAGTGGCTCCTTCAGACTACTGCCTTTATAGCCTAGGAAGCCAGTTTCTTCTCTCATTATTGACAACTGCCATGTCCCTCCCTAGCTGAGCATTTGTCAGTTTCCAGATCTTTCACTTAAGCTCCCAAGACACCCAGGGTTTGTAGAAAGCTGCTTCAAGAGGAGTTGGCCATCTCATGGGAGCTGGTGACCCCAGTACCACAGTCATGTTGGGCCATTGGGACCTGCAATTCCTCCTTACACTTCTCCAGCCATCTCTGCTTCTCCATGGGGCCTCTGATCCCCCTCAGCAGCTGAAGCACTTTCAAACCTTCTCAGATGCCTGTATGCCTTCATCTTGCAGCAGCTGCGCCCTCTTCCCCAGACTTGACACCACAGATCCCACCTCCAGACAGGCCTCTTGTGATCCTGCGCACAACAGACATCTCCCCCACGCACCCTGGGCCCCTTCTGTCAGAACTGCCTGCTGTGCTCTGTCCACATCCTCAACTTCTCCAAACCCACACCCCCATAGACAGGCTGAGACATCACCTTGAAGTTCATGACACACACCGGGCACACGCCCTAGAATCAGGGCACCCAGCTCACCAACATGGGGCTCTCTCCTGGGACTTCCATCTCCTAGTCTGATCCTGTTGGAAGCCTTTCAAGGGCTTCGGGCAGCTTGTCTGAGGACACATCTGAGCAGCGTAACCATATTGAGAATTTGCCTGGGGCAGCACCGGCCATCCAGGGATGACTCGCCAGCTGCCTCTGAACGCTTTTGTCTTTTCTGTTATTTTCCCCAACTTGTGTTGAGTTCAAGGATGTTTCGTCAATTAGTGCAAGAACACCTTAGCCTTGTTTTCACATCGCAAACGTGGACAACTTCACATGCAGCTCCTCCTGCCCATGAGTGATGTCATCTCAGCTGCCTGCCCTGCCTTCCAGATTTTTATCATCGCTGTTTGCTGTTTTTCTAGTTTCCTGGGAAGAGAAAATGAAGAACTAGGAGAGGGGGGTGCGCTGCCCTTTCTGAGTGGCAAGGGTTCTCTCGGCCTCTCCACACACTCAGGGCTGATCTGGGCAGGAGTGGAGCATGGGGTGCCAGGGACCCTATTCTGAGGCTTTGGGGGCCTAAGCTTCCTGTGAACCCATCAGAACCACAGTAATTAGCTGGTATCCTGCCCTAAACCTTAACCCTGCTGAGTCTCAGTTTTCTTATCCTTAAAATGAGAATCCTAGCAAACCCTTGCCTTGGAAAGGAGAGAGTCAGCACATGGGACGAATGAACACATACCCAGGACCTGCTGGGTGCACAGCCTGGGATGGCCACGGCAGGTAGGTTGACAATAATGATGGGTCACCGATATTACTAAACACATCACTTTTACATTTTCTTTCTTTTTTAAAAGTAAAATATACTCCCCAAAGAAAATTCACATAAAAAAATCTACTGGGGCTGGAGAGATGGTTCACTCTCTCTAAGAGCACTGGCTGCTCTTCCAGAGGACAAGGATTCCATTCCCGGCCCCCACATGGCAGCTCACAGCTGTCTGTAGCTCCAATTCCAGGGGATCCAACAAGTTTTTTTTTTTGTTTGGTTTTGGTTTTGGTTTTGGTTTTTCGAGACAGGGTTTCTTTGTATAGCTTTGCTCCTTTCCTGGGTCTCGCTCTGTAGACCAGGCTGGCCTTGAACTCACAAAGATCCGCCTGCCTCTGCCTCCCAAGTGCTGGGATTAAAGGTGTGCGCCACCAATGCCCGGCTTCCAACACAGTCTTTTGACCTCTGCAGGCACCATGTACACACATGGTACAGTGACATGCACACATCCAAAACACCATACACATAAAAATAGTAATAATTTAAGCAATAATTTTAAAATAACGAGTAAGTGAATGAACGAACAACAAAGCGTTGTTTGCCCTGCCCCGCCGAGCTCTGCATGTCTCACAACGGCATTGGCAAGGCCCTTCCCTGGGTGCCCTTCCTCTCTTGAAAATAGCCTGAACCTCACAGCCTTGCATGCTCTCCCACGTCCTCCGAGGAAGTGGAGGAGCCCTTTCTCTAATAGAGAAATTAAGCCTCGCCTGTCACACTTGCTGCAGATGTCTTTTCTGGGCTGCGCAGCCCAGGCCTTTGGCTTTGGCAGCTTCATCTGACATGCAGAAGATTTTCATTCTGACGCAGCCAAGCCTGTCCATATTTTCTCTCCTGATTCCTTGTATTAGTTCTAAACTTAGGAAAGCTGCTCTCTCCCGAGGTGGGATGAATATTAAATTCTACTTAATTCTCACTTTTCTGGGTCCCTATTTTTTTTTTTAATATACTTAACGCTAATCCAGATGGAATTCAGTTCTATGGTGGGAGTGGGAGGGTTGCAGTGGGCTGAGTACTTGCAGGGGGGAGGCTGAGTACAGCCTCCTCACACCCACCACAGAGCAGACCCCTAGCAGGGAGCCTGAGCCCACACCCAACCCCAGCTGGAGATCCGGTGCCTCTGCCCACACGCTGTCCAGGTCGAAGAAGGAGCACCTCTATCCATAGTCTCGGACGGAACAGAGCAGGAGGCTCGGGCAGCTGAATGATTAGAGGGAGACTTGGGGATGGCAAGGGTGCCTGCAGGTCCTGGGTGCAGGATGAGAGGCGCTGGGAGTCAGGCTTGCATTTTAGGGACAACCCTCCCACGGGACCAGGGGCAAAGCCTCACCTCACCTCACCAGCTGGACTCTCCAATGGAAAGACCAGAGGCAGTAAGCGGGAACCTATCCTCCGCCATCCCCTCTAGTACCCAGGCTGCTGGCAGTTGGGCGCAGCGTTCCTCCCTTGCACAAACAGCAAACAAAAGCAGAAGAAAGAACACAGGTTGGGGACAGCAAGAAGACCATCCTGAGGTGACACTGAGACCATCCCGATGCCCATGTTCAGCCCGGACACAAGTGATGAAATAGGTGGAGCCCAAAGCCAGTTTCTGGCTTCTGGAATACAGTTCAGGCACTGGATAAGGCTTTCTGTAAAGGTCCATTGATCTTGGGCAGCTGATGCATGGGGGTGGAGCCAAGCTGTTTTCAGCAACTGGACTCCAGCACATTTATGGGAGTGCAAGATGCTCACCAAGTGCAGAGGGAGCTGTAGCCTATTAATTTCCTAGTTAATCATGCCGGACATTTGGTAATGACAGCTCTTGCCATGCTACCCACGGCCGGCCTTGGACCAAGCTGTAAATTCACCCTCAACAGTGCTAGTGGACACAGGAGCCTTGGCCTTGGGCTGCTGTTGGAGGCACTTTGCCAGGGGTCTGCCCCCAGAACCCTTGCCTCTTGAGTCTCATTGTTCAGGGAGTAAGAACCCCAGCACAGTGGAGCTCAGGTCACCTCCAGGAGTCTGTCCCATAGGCAGCATGGTGCCTTGGGAGATTGTGGTCCCAGACCAGCCTGGGTCCTGGCCTCCAGAGAAAACATTCTGTAACATGTAGCTTCCTACCTCAGAGGGTAGCTGCTGGGGAGAGAGACAGTCAACCTGTTCTGAAAGCTTCATTGCGTCTTTCTGTTGGCATTTCCAGGAGGACATTTCTCAAAGTTTCGCTTTGCCACCCCTTGCTGGCTGTGTGTTTCTTATCATTCTGTGTCTGGGGACAGGTGTCCTGTGCGTGGCTGCTGAGAGTCGGGACCTTTGCACTAGCTGGGGTGACCTCTCCTGCCTCCCCAGGGAAAACACTCACGGGTGCCCCTGGGGAATACCATGTGGATGTGGATATGGATGTGGATGTGGGAGCATGGGCTGGGTACAGTGATTCTCACGGTTCTGAGTAGCAGACAGCAACCTGCTTCACCTTTCTATGGAGGTCACAGAGCCATCTGCCCTGGTTCACTGGCCTCCCTACATCCAGCAAAGTCTTTGGTCTCCACCATGGTGGCCTCCATCAGAGTTCACCTGGACCCTATGATGCAGTGGGTAGCTGTTCCAGATTTGACCTGGAAGTACTACCCCTAGTGAGGCTTCCAGTAACTGCCACACCTACCTATGACCATCCTGGCCCTGGGGCAGGGCTGAAACAGGAGCCCTTATGACCCGAGATCTGGATGTGCTGGCCCCCTTGGTTCCTGGTGATCCTGGATGCTGGATGGTAGACCAAGCAGAGTTCTCCAGAGAACCCCACTGGACTGCACCTCACCTCTCCTGGACCCTATAACCAACCCCTTTACTAGCTGTAAGTTATCCAAAATAAACCTTTTTAACTACGTGGAGTTGCCTTGTTAAATTCCCCACATTACCATGACTTAGATTCTACCCTATAACCTGCATGGATGGGATAAGTTAGTTAAAGGCTTGGAGCAGTTAGTTACAGGACCTGTCCAGGACACACTGACCAGGAATCAGAAGCCAGGCTATGAAAATGAGCTGGTTTCTTCATTCCTGTAAGGTGAACCTGACAGACCAGTGAACCAAAGCACAGAGAGAGGACTTGCCATGTAGAAAACCACCAGGCTGGGCTCCAAAAGTGTAGACATGTGCCCTGGATTTCAGCATGGCCTGCCACACGGGCCTGGACCCAGCATCTCAAAGACAAAAGACGGCACCTTCTTTGGAGGCCTCAGAGCCTGGTGAAGAGATGAGTATGGGTCAGCAAGAACAAGTGTGCAGGGTTGAACGTCTTGTGGAGGCAAGAAAAGGGCCTGCATAAAGCAACGGTCATATAGACTCAGAGATACATCCTGGTAATAGCCATTGATGCTTGGTGAGTGTCTGATCTGAATATGTGCTTAAATCATCCCTAGGCCATGAACTCCAGAATGGTAGGTCTTACTCTTGATATGGTCCTGCCAGGGAAAGGGCCTGGCATTATACTGTGCAGAGCAACTCGTTTCCTGAATGAATAGATGAACAGCCAACAAATGTGCCCTGGAGCTCTGGCTCCGACAGTGCAGAAGCCTATGGGGATATGTAACCCTGGGTGTGGCTATTCCCCAGAGCCGGGTGTCCTGCTTCTCTGGGTGGAGCCACTTGGAGCTCATGTATAGGACCACCTCCCACAGAGTCAGTCCCTTTGCCTCCCTGATGTGTCTCGATTTTGGATCTACAGCCAGTACCACAGCTCTATAGAAACATAGGCTATGATCCTAGAAGCCTGAGTCCACACACAGCATGAGTGGTTAGAGTTGCCCGGGTGCCTCTGCGCGCCGTGTTCTCCTTCTGCAAATGTCCTGGGTGCAGCTTACAGCATCCTGTGGCTTCTCCCATCCCAAGAGCTTCAGCCCCATCTGCACCCATGAGGCCAGTGAGTGTGGGGAGAACAAAGAGCCACCAGATGGCAGAGGCCTGGAGCGTTTTCATCAGTGTCAGTGGAGGGACCTGGAGACATGAACAATGTGAAAACCACTTTCTTCTCTGAGTTTCACCTGGAACTTCAGCAAATGTCCCTCTGCAAGATCAAGGCACCTCCCAGCTGGTTCCACCCAGCAGCTCCTGCTCAGAGGCTGGGATCCAACCCAGAGCCCCAGGGAGCCTATGCATGCTTTCCATCTCTAAGTTAGGGCTGCTTGTTTAGCCAAAAGTTGGGTCATCTACACCCTCACCAGTATAAAGACCAGCCCCACCAGGATGCCAGGGAGGGAGGTGAGGATGGAACAGCCGGGTCTGAGCCCAGGCTGCAAAGGGCATGGAAGGGAAGAGCAGGAGGCTAGCTTGTAACAGGCATGGGACCCTGGAGCTGAGCGCTGACTGGCCACAGGAAGAGGCAGCAGATGCAGAGAGACCCTGAGGCAAGAAGAGCTTGGGGAAATTTTCTGGCCGGGTCTGGATGACGTGAAGTCTCATGGATAGGGATGCCACCAGGACCACATCAGCTACATACGGCTGGTCGTCTGCTGGACATCTGCACTTTCCTGACCTCCAGTTCAGCTACTAGGCCTCTCACCCCTCCTTTGTCCCCAAAGCGTATGTTTGAATGTGACCCTCCTCTGCTCAGAGCCACTCTAAGGCCCCCATGGACTCAGCTGCCAAGAGCTACCCAACATGCTTTCCAGCATCCCTCTCCAACACCCCATCCGTGGAGTCCATGCCCTTTCTTTTTAGGACCTATGCCTAGGCTATGCCCTCAGCCTGGCTTATCTTTCGCTCTTTTTCCTTTTTCTTTCTTCCTCTTTTTCTGTGTGTGTGTGTGTGCATGCACGTGTGCATGTTAGTGTGTGTGGATACCAATGCACATGTGTGGGGGTGCACATGCATATGTGTGTGGGTGGAGATGAAGGCCAGAGGAAATCTCAGGTGTCTTCTTCAGATACTGTCCACCTTCTTTTTTGAGACAGGTTCTCTGACTGACCTGAAACTCACAGGTTAGGCTAGTTTGGCTTGCCAGTGGGTCCCATGGATTTGCCTGTCTCTGCTAGGAATAGCGCTGGGGTTCCAAACAAGCACCTTCATACCCAGAATTCTACATGAGTTCTCACTCAGGTCCCCATGCTTGCACAGCAAACATTTAACCAACTCAGCTATGTCCCCAGTCCCTTTATCTCCCCCAGATCATTGCCCAGGCCTACTCCCCTGAGGGGACTCATCTGCTCTCCCAATTAGCTCAGACGCTATCGCAAGATCCATACATCACCTTCCCAATCTCATAGGATTGCCATAGCCACTACTCACCACTTTACCCCCACCCCATGAGATGCTGGGCTGGGAGCTCCTGGAGGAGTATCGCCCACCACTTCCGCTCATGGAGTCCTAGCCTCTCCTGATGGCTGTGTAGCAGGCGCCGCACTATTGATGAGCTGTGGGAAAGAATGCTCACAGTAAGCAAATGTCATTTCACAGGCAAGATGAGGCCGACTCGGGGTTCAGTCTGGGATAGGCAGGTGGAAGATGAATATCTGCCCGGCAGCCTAGAGAGGGGCCCCTGGGAGCTGAGACGCTGGGTGATTCAAGCTGCTTCCTTTTACTTCCCAGGCTTTGAACTAAACAGACCATGATCAAAAACCCACCACAGCAAGCAAAAAGTGCTGCCCTAAGTACTTCTGAGGCGAGGAGAGTCTGGGAAGCAAAAGGCAAGAGGAACTGTGCATAAGCACCAGCTCCAGCTGACAAAGCACTGACATATGCAGATAGGTCAGCCGCACTGCTGCTCCCGTGCATGCCCTAGAGCTGACCCATGGGATGGAGAGCTAGGGATCCATCCGCCTACCAGGGATGGAGGTCAGAGGCAATCAATCAATGAGGAGCCGGAATAGTCCACGTGGCAATGGAAAGAGGTGGTGGGACCTCAGATGAACACGGGGAAAAAGATCTAGACATGTGCATGGGTGAGTGCACACACTCACCTCCTGGACCCGTGGATTGAGGCATCCAACAACCGTGCCACCTCAGCCTCAGCAAGCAGCCCAGCACCCAAGTCTTGACGAGAATGGTCTCCAATGAGAAGCAGTAAGGCCCCTTGGGACATGGCTGAGAATGAGCTGGGGTAAGAGGTATACAAGATGAGCCTGGGGTATACAAGATGTAGCCAGAATGTAGGAGAGAGCTGGATACAACAGAGCCCATGGAGGCTCACAGGGGCCACTGGAAGGAACTCCCCATGACAGAACCTGAACAGTCTGAGTGGGTTTTAAGAAAGTGGTATGGGGGTGGTCATTGACCAACTCCAAAAGAGAAGTATGGAGTCCATACTGATAAAATGCATGACTGACTCCATGTATACATGCATGAATGGCAAGAAGGATGGATGGAAAAAAGGATGGATGGATGGATGGATGGATGGATGGATGGATGGATGGATGAAGAGTATGTAAATAGAACAACTTGTTCTACAAAATTCTAGATCTTTCATGTAGGCACTCCATCCTCCATGACATGCTGCATACCTCCCATTGCTCAAGTTCGGGCCATGCCTGGGATGTCTTCCCAGTGTACAGTGTAGAAAATGGATGGGGAGAAGGGCACAGCAGAGCCACCTGGTAATTGTCACCTGAGCCTGGTGGCTGAAGTCAGCATCCACAGGGAGAAGTCACATGAACAGAAGATGTCATGAGCCTCTAACTCCTGGAGATTCCTCCCAGGGACACATTTGACAGCTTGAAGTTCCACAAGAGACCTGACAGCTGGGCAAGGAGGGCAGGAGAGTGGCCCCACCAAGAAAAGCCTCATCCTGGGACCCAGCAGGAAGTCACTGCAAGCAAAGAGAATGGAACGGAAAATGAAGTTAGCTGATGGGCCGTGTGCCGATGATTCACAATTCTGACACATGCACCATAGCCACATACACATAGAAAAGGGGGGAACCTCCTGGGAACACTGTGCTTTTTGAAAGTTCTCTTGCTGTCTCAAACGGCTACCAGCACATTTGTTTTAACCCATAATGAATTACATCAAGTAAGTGAAGAGGCACGGCAAACCAGAACCTGACATTCAGAGTCACCTGGATACCTGACACCAGAGCGCAGAAGCTCTGGGGACAGTCCCGTGGCTGCAGCTGATGGTTTCTTGTGGTTGTGCAAGAGTGTGTCTCTGTGTCAACAATAGCACAGAGACCAGAACATGGGAAGGGCTACACACAACACGGAGGTCCACACACTGGCTCGCTGGGTAGCTCCCAGCACATCTAGTTGAGGGACTGAGAGAGTCTAAATGCTGCTGTCCAAGACAGGCTCTCTTCCTCTCCTCATCTGGACTGTCTCTCTCCCTGCCTGTCTTCTCTGCAAATGCCACATGTGTCTGGGGACAGTTGGCTTTGCAGTCTCAAGAGACGCCGGTGTGCCTTTAAGGAGCACTTTTTGACTATAAAGTAGCCCAGTGTCCCTGTCAACAGAACAAGGGACAACATCTAGTCCGTGTAAGTACCTCAACATCCAACCCAGGCTAGATAAGGGAGGTGTGCAGAGAGAAAGACTGAGCAAGTGACTGAGTGACCAAGGGAGAGCCAGTGGTTAAGTGAGCAGTAATTGAGTAAGTAAATGCGTGAGTGTGAGTGAACAAGTGAGTGAATGGGTGAGTGAAGGAGTGAGTGGCCAAGGGAGAGTGAGTTGATGAGTGAGTTAGTGAATGAATATGTGACCGAGTGTGTGAGTAAGTGAGTGAGTGAGTGAGTGAGCGAGCGAGCGAGCGAAGGGGTAAGTAAATGAATGAAGGGGTGAATGAATGAATGAATGAGTGAGTGAGTGAGTTAATGGTTAAATTAATGAGTTTGTATATGAATGAGCAAGCAAGTGTGGGACTGAGTGAGGCAATGAGTGAATGAATGAGTGAATAGTGGGTGATCTGAGTGATTGAGTGATAGTGGGTGAGTGAACGAGCCCCTCAGGTGCTGGTCCAGCCTGAACTGTGTTCTTGTCTAGGCTCTTGTCTTTTCTAGCTGTGGGGCCAGAAGGAGTCTCCAGGCTTTCCTGGTTCTGTTCCCTTATATACGGCCAGGACTGAGCAGGTACCACTAGACATCTGCTGCAGCACATCCTTCGAGGGTGACAGAGCACCTATAAGAGATGCCCATTGACACCCAAGTCCACCAACCCCAGGGGAGGCAATGCGACCTGAAATTTTCAGAGCGAGTGGAAAATATGCTGCGTGAGGAGCAGGATGGCTCATGGGAAGAAAAGCCATTGAGTCAGGGGCAAACTTCATCCATGCTCTTGGCTGGGTCTCCAACATCTATGACCTCAGCGTTTCCTTTCTGCTGTGGGCCTCGGTGTCCTGATCTGTGAGTGGACTATGACCAACCCCAAATGTATCCTGTGATGGTCACAGTGATGTCCCCTCCGTCTGCTGCTCCCACCAGCCTCTCATGGCTGAGGCTGAAAGTGTCACATGCCTCTACTTCCCTACCCAGACCCTGCCTGTCCTCAGCCTGCGGAGAAACACACTTAGGAGGTGATATGCCCCCGACAAGATTCCTCCAGGCTTGGAACACCCCAAGTACAATGCAGTCCTGGGGTAAGAAAGCCGGACCTCAGTGCCCACAGGAGCTGTGCCAGGAGAAGTTAGGGTAAAGGCCAGAAGGGGCCCAGGACCCAGTACTCTCCACTGGACGTGAGCTGAGGCCAACGCTTTCCCCAACCTGGGCCTCCATCCCCTTACCAGTAATGCAGAGAGGGATTCTATGTCTCAGCCCACTGATTGCAGGGTTCCCACTTATGGGCAGAAAAGGACTCCATGTCTGCATTTTGGGCAGCAGGTTGGATCCCTCTATGCTGTGGAGTCAGGCTGAGGCAGTGCAGACCACAGCTGAAGGGCCCAGCCTGGCAGAGCAGCTCACCAAAACCCTCTAAACCAGTGGTTCTCAACCTTATAATGCCACAACCCTTTAACACAGTTCTTCATGTTATGGTGACCCCCCAACCATAAATCATCTCATAGCTACTTCATAACTATAATTTTTCTACTGTTATGAATCATAATGTAAGTACCTGATATGTGACCCCCCCCCCAAGGTGTCATGACCCACAGGTTGAGAACCACTGCTCTAAACAAACCTCGGTCCCTCTCAACGCACAGCTCTGAGGGGACAGGACAGTCTCAGGACAGGCAGGACAGATCCAGCATCTCTCCTCCCTGGCCCCAGGCAGAGGAGGGCATGGACTGCCCTCGTTTCACAAGGGTCCTTCAGATCACAGGACAGCTACCCTCCAGAGGAGGAGGAAAAGGATTCTTTGTGTATGTGTTCCATCACCAGGAACTTGGAGTGAGCAGTATCTTCCAGATCCAGATCCACCCAGAATCCTGGGAGGAAAGCCTGTTTGGGAATAAAGTATTTGCATGGAAGAGTTAAAGACATTGAAACGAAGCCATCTTGGGCCTAGGGAGCATCCGGATCCAATGATTGATAGCCTGGTAAGAGAAATCCCAGGAGTCCAGGCTCAGAGACATAGGCAACCCATGGGAAGCCACATACAGAAGCTGGGGTAGGCCCCAGTGGCAGAGCATTTATCTGCTGTGCTTAACCCCCAGGCTTGATCCCCAGCACCACAAAAGCAGGCAGCTAACTCAGAGGCAGCCATCAGAAAGTACAACTGTCAAGGTGCCACCCAACTGAGTGACTAACGACGGCTCAAGAAATGTCACCGACAATCTTCCTTCCTGCGGGGTGAGTCAGGGGCGTTCTGGAGAGTAGGTACCGCCTTCAGTACCAAGTGCAGGAGAATCGCTTTAAAAATACAAAAATAACACTTTTATGGTTATTAAGGTAATAAGCATTGACTGCAGAAAACATCAAATAAAGAACAGAGATGATGCCTAAAGGACTGAGGACGTGAAGGAAAACTGCTGACGAGCTTGTCCACTGGAGCCATTAACGCGCTGGTAAACAGGATGTTAGGATGCGAGTTATTCTCGCTCCGAGCTGGCGGCCTAGTGCCGAGAAGTTTCACGGAATGGCCCCGTTTGGACTCGCAGCCTAGGGTTTCCATTCCTGTGCAATAATGTGCTCTGCAGGCATCTTTCCATGCCAGTAAAGGCAATCCACCTGCCCCGCGGCTGCCGGAATGCATCCTGCAGAAGAGCTGCCCTCCATTGGGACACCTGCTGCATGGGACAGGGCACCGTTCCAGCTTTGCTCCAGACTGCAGCTAGAGAAGAGGTTATCTGTGATATATATAACATGTGCCCTAAATCTAACATGCTCCTGCCAGATGAATGGTAGGGATCTGGGCCCTGAGAGCCAAACACTGCATGGGAAGATACAAGAGAAGGCTGGAGAAACCCAGGCACGGACTGGGGGATGGCCCAATTAGAGAGCACTTACTTGCCTGTCATCCCCAGCACTGGGGATAGCTGCACAAAACCTGCATGAGATTGAGTCCATAAATAGTCAACCCCTGACAGGACAGGGCTCATGAGACCCCACTTCTAGCTGAAGAACTATTGGTGGTCAGAGGCCTCTGGGGAAGGAGGAGTCAGTTCTTCAGTAGTGTAGCCACGGGTAAGTTGGACATGCTCCAGCAAATAACTGCACTTCCATGCTCAATATGTGCTGCCCTAATTAAAAATCAGGGGGTCTCTCTCTTTTTTTAAAAAAAAAAAAAAAAGGACATAAAAAGGAGGTAGAAGTGAGAGGGGATAAGAAAAGGTAATGAAAGGTGAACACAACCAAATATATCATACATGTGTATGAAATTGTCAATATTTTTAACATTTTTTTAAAGAAATGGGGTTGTATAAAGCTCATCCATCCACCTGATGGCTCTCAGTTCATTATTTCCTGGAAGAGAGTCACCGCCCTGAAAGCTGAGCATCTTAAAGTGCCCAGCAGTGCAGGGTCATTCCGTGCCTTCTAGGAAGACAGCATCAACGTCCCCCAGGACCCCAACCCAGGGCTGTCTGAACTTCCCAGTCCCTGTACTCCATACAGCCTAAGCAGCCTGAAGCAGGCCCCATGTGGGGTCTGATGCAGAGGTGAAGGAAAATATGTACCACTGGCTGTCCTCACTCCCTTCCGGGGGACTGAATGCCCGGGTCCTAATCTTTTACTCTTAGGTTCATTTATCTGACATCACTTAGAGAGCTTGCAGTGATGTCACAAGAGAAGGGTGAACAGGAAAAAATGTGCCCCAGTTTGGACCACATGGGGTCCACATTCTCAGAGGGAAGTGGGCCGTGCATGCGCGCGCGCGCACACACACACACACACACACACACACACACACACAACTGCTTATGTCCACACATCAATATGTAAACTCACATACACAAAGACAGGTGTCTTAATTAGGGTTTCTATTGCTGTGATTTTATAAAAAAAAAAAAAAAAATGACCAAAAGCAACTTGGGGAGAAAAGGATTTATTTGGCTTACATATCCTGGGTCCTAGTCCACTGAGGGATGCCAAGACAGGAACCAGAGGCAGGAACTACAGCAGAAACCATAGAAGAACGCTGCTTACTGGCTTGTTCCTGTGTTTTACTCAGCATGCATTTTATACCATTCAGGACCACAGGCCCAGGGGAGGCACCTCCCACAAGTGGACCTTCCCACATCAATCCATAACCAAGGAAATTGCCTAGAGACTTGCATATAGGCGATCCGATGTAGACATCATTTTCTCAACTGATGTTCCTCTTCTCTGATAACTCTAACTTGCATCACGTTGACCAAAAAAAGGGGGAGGGGTCCATGCCAACAGGTGAACTCAGGAGCTGAAGGAAGCATGAATGGCAGGAGATAAACAACACAGGTTGGCCCAGCAAGCCCCGAGTCCAAAGCACACAACCCAGAAAGTGAAGGATCCACACAAGGAGCTTGAATTCCTGTCTCACCTGTGCATCTCACACACACAAGCAGCATCTGGCAGAGAAACCTTCTCAACACTACAGTGAGGAAACTGAGGCACAGAGGGGCAACACACCTTGTCAGGGACATAGAGCTGAGGTCAGAGCCGACTCTGGTCATCGTGGTCAGCAGGGGATGAGGAGCATCCGTGTAGCTAACCAGAAGACAAGGAAGCAGGAAGCGGCACACCCAGGCAGACAGTGGGCTGTGAGATGAAATCAAGCACTCTGGTAAACCCCATTGGTACCTCAGTTTCTCCGTCTGTAAAGGAGAATCAGCAATGTTCTTCCATCGCAGATGACTCTATCAGGTTAATGGACGAGAAAAAGGTTTTGGAGCTGGGTGGTGGTGCAGGCCTTTAATCCTGGCACTTGGGAAGCAGAGGCAGGCGCATATCTGAGTTTGAGGCCAGCTTCGTCTACAGAGTGAGTTCTAGGACAGCCAGGGTTTTACAGAGAGACCCTGTCTGAAAATGAAAAGAAACAAAAGAAAAAAAGATTTTGGGCAGGGAGACAGGGGACAAATGTCAGCTGCTATCATTTTCTCTTTCTACTATGAGCTGAGAAGCAGTGAGGAGTTCCATGGAACAGTGGCTGCTGACAAGAAAGGAAGGGCCGAATGAGGCACTCCATGCCAAGCTGTAAGGGCGCCACTCTTCAAGGATTTCACAGTGACAATCCTGTGGGTACCATTGCCAGGCATACTGGAGTGGAGTGTTACGGTCTCATGGGGAGCACCTCATGCATGAGGATGGATACAGTGGTCCTTGGTGGTAGGTGCTTGGAGAATGACTGTGTCGATGGGGTAAGAAGTATCCTCAAGCTGCCCTCAGTTAGGAGACTCAAGCCCAGGTCCCAAGGAATAGAACTGAGGTCAGGAAAGGGGGCCCAGCTCCTCGTTCCTCTATGCCTGGCAGCATCCCTTAAGGCCTTGCCTTCACTCCCATGGGCCCTGCAGCTCCCATGTGTGAAGAAACGGGACAGGGGTCTTAGAGAGAACCAAGCCAGCTTGATAAGCCAAATTCAGTCAAGTTCCTCCTCACAGCTCAGGTACATCAGGAAAGTAGCTGCCATGCCTGTGCCCCTAGGAGGCATCTAGGGCCTAGCATGTAGAGGGTCTGGGAAGGACCACTGAGGGTCATGTGGGGTCTATGGGTGAGTACACAGATGTGACAGAGGATAGGCACTGAGCAGGCCTCTGTGTTGCAGAGATCTGACCCAAGCCGTCCGAGGCAGTTGGCTCTGGATCACTTACAGTTTCTGGGGCATAGGTCACGAAGACCTTCCCAGCCTTGGCAAGTGGCTCCACCCTTTCGTCTCTCGGGTCTCCCCTCAGCCTTGGTGCTGAGGCATCATGCTTTCTGGAAACCGCCTCTCCACTGTGGCAACTCTACTGTGGTTGGCGTTTGGTGGCATTCACGGCTGTCTCTTCTGTCTCCTTGCCCCTCAAAGCATCCTTGTCACCGTCCCCTTTCTTACTGCCTGCTGATTTGAGAAGACAACAAGGAGCTGGGATCTTCATCCCTGCCAGGTAGTGGAGGGGCAACAATGACTTTGCCTAGCATCACAAAGAACAGCCCCACATGGTGCCAACAGACGCCAAAGGGCATCCAGTATCCACCCTGCCTGGTGATGGAAAACAGGCACCTCTCTCCAAGAGCAATGTCAGAGGTCACCAAAGTCAGGCTTCCTGAGATCCAGAGCATCCAGGGGTCATACACCAAACCTGCATGCTTCTATCACAAAGCACTCATCACTCATCACAGTGAGAACCAGTAAGGACTCAGTGTGACCCACGATGACAATTGCTATCCCCAATACTACTGCACTGGAACCCAACAAAATAGACAGCACCAGCAGGGAAGTAGAATGCTCCAGAAGAAAGAGAAGATGGAAAGAATGGCCAAATTGACATTTTAGAACTAAAGACTATTGTCTAGCCCAAGTCTGAAGCTTATCCTACACAAGATCTGATCTGTGAGGGACACATGTTAGGGAGAAAATATGGCTTTGTTCAGTGGGTAAGGAATAGAACTTTGCTGATCAGTCAGTCTGTCTGCCAGTCCTCAGGTGTGAGGGAACACAGGGGACAGGAATAATGAGGGAGGGACATGGGCTAATGAATGGAGGTGCATTAGTCTGTTCTAAGGAAAGATGGAGCCTTCTAGAACTCTCCTCACCCCCTTCACCATCTAAAGCTTCTGGTCATGGTGGATAGTATGTGTCTTTAGCCTTGAAGAGGGATAAAAGAGATTAGCTAAGTCCAGGCCAAATTCAGCCTGCATCCCAGTCCTCAACAAAGCATCTCTCTGTGGTCAGCATGTGCACACAGAGGCAAGCAGGATCTGATCCAAAGGTTCAGCCAGTGGAGGGGACAGACACACTATAAAGGGACACTGAGCATCCTCACCTGTTAGCTGCAGGCTAAATAAGACTCAGTGTTTTCAGCAATGATTGCCTGGGTCCATGCAGAGTCACCTAGGCAACTGTTAGCACAACTCAGAGGGGGGAAGTGGTAGGAGCTTCATGCTGTACTGCCCAGGTGGGACTTCTCATCCTAGAGATCTGTAAGTCACTTAAGAGTGAGTGAAGTTAGGTTTGTTTAGGGTTTTCCCCAGCAACAAAACTAGAGCAGCCAGAAGGTCAAAGCTTAGTGCATGGCTGCACAGTAGGGTGAAGAGACCAGAGAGGATGCTCTGGAGTTAACGATGTGGCAGTGAGACTCACTCCACCTGAGTGACAGCAGAGCAATGGGAACTGGCGGCCTTAGGCTAAGTGTCCCATTCTCAGAGTCCTTGAAGGAGAGCAAGATGGAGGGAGGGAAGGAAGCATGCAAGGAGGGAGGGAGGTACTGGAAGTTTATTTGAAGAAACAGTGCCTGAAAACTTCCTAAATTCAGCAATACATGCACACACAAACACACAGGGTCCAGACAGTATGTGAGCCCCAAGCAGGAGGAGTCTAATGAACTGCACACAAAGACGTCACAACCAAGCTCCTAGAAACAAAGCATGGAGGCAGAGGAGGCAGAGAAGAGCAGTAACTTATCTACGGGGAGAAACCAGCAAGGTGACAGGGACTCTCGTGTCACAAATCTCAGGTGCTGTTAGAAGGAAGGAACAACATTTTTCAAGTACTGAAAAAAAAATATACCTGTCACCCAGCATCATATATCCTGAAGAAAGGGAATGGAATGAAGACATTCTCAGGAGAAGGAAAATGAAGAGTCTGTTACCAGGGACCCTACCCTTGAGGAATGGGTGATGACAGGACATCTCTAACCAGAAAGGAAAGATGGGGCGGGCAGACGACTCAATGGGTGAAGGCACTTGTGACTAAGCCCAACAGTTTGAGTACAGTCTGTGGGAACCACATGGTGGAAGGAGAGAGCCCATTGCTCCAGTAGTCCTCTGACGTCCATGCATGTGCCATGGCATGCACATACACGCACACACACACACACACACACACACACACACACACACATACACACACACAAAGCCATGTTTAATCCTGGCTTATTCCATAGGAGAAGCAACTGTGGGACATCAAGAAGGAAGAACAGAGGGAGGGGCTGGCAGCTGAGTCAACAGTTTTTCCCTTTTGTGCCTCCTGTGTGCAGTGCCGCAATCCTGTTGAGGGGCTAGGTCCGTGCACAGAAGTATTCCATCTGTTATCGTCAGGGGAAGGCAGGACACAAGACCAACATGGCAGTCCTGAATTACAATAGCCAGGCTAGCGGCACACACCTGCAGCGGCAGCACTTGGCAAGTGAGGCAGGGGGTTCGTGAGTTTGCAGCCACCCTGGGTTACACTGTGAGACTTTGCCTCAAAATGAAAACTCACATTTAATGCTAATTTCCCCCAACCACCAGTGAAAGACAGGATGACAGAGTGCATTGAGGAACATGGTCCAACCAAGAGCTGGTACACAACCATCACTTCAGAGGTGATGATGTAGGTGAGTTGAAAGGAAAAGATGGAAAAAAATATGAATCATTCATCCACGGAGAGTACGTTGTCTACATTAACCTCTAACGAAGTATGACAGAGAGAGAGGGAGACTATAACGGTAAAATGTCAGTCCTCCCAAAAGGTAAAGCATTCTCAGTGTAGAGACACCAAACAACACGGACACAAAACACTTAAAACATAGACATGAAAATAAAACAGTGTAATCAACAATTAGAGTTGCTTCAATATCAGTCTATCAAGAAAAATCAACTAGACAAAACCAGCACAGTTATGAAACATCAGCAACACTAAAGCCCAGGAGAATCGAATGATATTCCACGGTGGTCCTCCACGCTATGGCAACAAAGCCCACATCCCTTGTGAAACCCACAGAAAAAAAATACCAAGACGAAACATGTCCTGGGTCAGAAAAGAAGCCTCATCAAATGAAAGATCGCCGGCCTCAGAGTGCCCTCCGTCCAATCAACTCCAGCTGGAGGTTGATAACTAAGAGGCAAGAGGAAAGCCTTCAAACACTTGGAAATTACTCAGCCCATCAGTCAGAAAAGGAAGTCTCAGGTGTTTTTTTAAAACTACATTGAACCAAATAAAAGTAAAAATACAGCATGCCAAAATGTGCGGGACATTTAAAGCAATGCTCGGAGGGACTCTTACAGCACTAAATGTCTGCCTTAGACAAACAGAGCACCTCTAGTCAATAATCAAATTTCCTACTTCAAGATCCTGAAAGCAGAAGAGTCAAACACCCATGCTTAGCAGAAGAGGGAAAAAAACAGAAGCCGAAATCGATGACGTGGAAAACAGAAAGCAATGGAAATCGATGAAACAAAAAGCGGGCTCTTTGTAAAGGATCAATAAAATTGATAGCTCCTTGTGTGCTAAGGAACTCTGCGCTGCACACTCCACTGCACCGTCTCCCCTCAGTATTTCAGAGGCCCCTGCCCTCAGCAGCACACCAAACCTTCAGAACACCTGAGTGCCTGAGTCTGTTGTGCCGGAGTCATCAGGACACCTCCCCACCATGGACACCATGGAGGGGGCAGAGGGGATGTGATCTGCTCCAGGGCAAACAGCAGTGGAGGACAGAGTGATGTGGAAGAGCAGGTTGCCTGGTCCCTGGCCCCACATTCAGAAGACGTGGAGCTGATGCAGGCATTGTGTTCTCTTCCGGGGAGCCCTGTCTACAGGAGCATGAATGGGGGACACACTGTGGTGAGAAAGAGATCATCATTATTGTCAGTGGTTGACTCCCCAGTGTTCATCCATTACCCTGGCTGGGTACACAGAGGTGGGATGTGTTGGAAACCCTGATGGTGTGTAAGGTGTTGTAGGCACCAAAGCTTGGGGTTGAATCCCTGCCCTGTCCTGTGTACTCGGCAAGGAAACATGACCTCACAGAACTCCAGAGTCCTAACCTGTGTGTCAGGAATAATGATAGCAAGGTTCTACCTCACAAGCCTGTGTCGACAAGGAGGAGCAATCCAGGCAGTGTTGGTCTATGCCTAGAGGACACTGGACAAGCAGGCAGCAGCTGGCTCAGATCTTGCCACCACCAAAACCATATCACAGCTGATACTCACAGCACCAGTACCAATGTAATTGATGACGATAAGTCATTGACACTGACATTGTTGAAGATTTTGCTGATATTGGTGTCACTGATGTTACTAATGATGTCATTGATGATGATATTGTTGTTGATGTTGGTGATGATATCATTGATGTTGTGCATGATGGTATCATTGTTGGTGATAGCATCATTGATGATCATGATGTCACTGATGTTGCTGAAGGTAGTGTCATGGATAATGATAGTGTCGTTGATGTTGGTGATGATGATGTCTCTGACGTGGACTGTGCCATGATGTTGATGACCATAGTATCACTGATATTGCTGATAGCATCACTGATGTTGCTGTGCTAATGTCATTGGTGATTATGTCATTGATATTGCTGATGGTGTCATCAGTGTTCATAATAATGTCATTAGTTTTGATGGCCACATTTTGCTTCTATGTATTTGGTCATGTATTGCTTGGAATTTGATGCTACTCCATTCCTTGGTGACCACTTGAATGATCCCCACACCCACTCTAGCAGAAACACCTCTGGATGGCCTCATGGACCTCCTAACAGAGAGCAGTTTAGGCATCTGCTTTAGTCAGGCTTGTTGCTGTGACAAATACCTCAAGGATACAACTTGGAGGAAGAAAGGTTTACCACAGGTCATGGTTTCACGTGTCTCAACCCAAGGTTGGATGGGTCTATTGCCTTTGGTCTGAGATAAGGCAAAACATCAGGGCAGAAGGAGTGAGTGGCAAAGACTATTCATGGCATGTTGAGGAAGAAGCAGAGAACAAACAGAAAAGAACCATAAACAAGATACACTTCCAAAGCTGCCCTGGAATCTACCTCCTACAACCAGGCCTCGCCTACTAAGTTTCTACCTTCTCTCAAAATACTGCCACCTCCTGGGGACCAAAGGTAAGCCTGGGGGAGACTCAAGATTCCAATCAGAAGTACTTTGCAACAGGGGCATCACAGCCCATGGAGATTGACAGGTTCCTCTTAGGCACAGCGAGACTGAGCTCTACGAGGCTGGGTGCTAGGGACACCCACCAAGTTCTTCATGACACTGAAGCTGGTAAGTCCTTGAGGACTAAGTCCAATGAGTACAGGACTAGGGGGTGTGAACCACTGAGCATGAGAAAGCTTGACAAAGTCACTGAAACAGAAACCAGGGTTAGCATAGCTGGGCATGCGTCACAGAAGATCTCATGCTGGGCGCGACCTCTTCCAACCAGGTTTTGATTATTAACTCTGTGGTCTCAGGTCTCAGTTTCTTCATCTGCAGAATGGCAATAACAATATCACTTGTCTCATAGGATCATGATGAGGTCAGACTTCAAAGAACCAGGAAATGACCCAGGCCTGGGTGCACAGGTAAATGGGACCTGTTTGCTAACATGGGGTGACATTACTGACAGTCTGGGTACAATGTACACCTGTGCCTCCTGCTTGCTACATGACTATAGACAAGCTGGCTGGCCTCTCTGAATTTCCCCTGCCTCATCTGCTGAGTGAAGTACTCCCTGCCACAGAGATAATAGGATTACTAGGCAAACCTTGGAGCCCAGATTGGAGTGAATTCCATGACTATTCATTGTCATGGTCATTCAGGAGAGCAGCAGGCCATAGGCTGTAGAAGGAAGCCCTCCCTTCCTGTCCCCACTTGGCCTGGAGGAGACACCTAAACAGCCAGGGGCGCTCCGTCTTCTGTGTCCTGGTCTCAACTGCTCCTTCTGTGTTTGCATCCTCCTTTGATGAACAGTTTTAATAAACAATAATAATAGATCCTGCTTCCCAGGATACAAAAGGAGGGGACTAATGTGATGCCTTGAAGGAGCTTGTGAAAGTCAGGTACTCACAGATTTCTCTCCCCTCTCCCAAGCCCCAGAGGCCCTAGGAGGTCCCAATAAGGCCTGAAGAGGAGTGACAGAAAAGACAGTCAGGGCCTCCTCAGGCTAGCAGAGTCCACTTGCTGGGCTGCCCTCCTCATGTCCAGCTCTTCAGGATATCTCAGGCAGATACCCCTCTGCAGACACCCACCACCAGCTTAATGGCCAGGAAGATTGACAGGCCATGATGCCCCCATACTAATGGGTACAAGAAACAGAACGGCAGAGCTCAGGATCTAAGCCACAGGGCCCAGGACAGGGTGGAAATTGGAGACCGCGTTTTAAAATGAGGAAGGGTATTCAACCATGTGTGGACCTGGGCACTGGCTACGCCACCCACCAGGAGGCAAGAAGTCACCTTTGTGTCCTTGTCTGCAAAATGGATTAGGTGGCCTCTGCTCTGCTGTGTCTCGGGACTGCTCTGAAATGAACTTGGTGAGACATGAAAGACCAGAGCTGCTCCAGACCCTAGACAGCGAAGGAGCAAACATTGGATCACAGCTCAAAAACATCCAGCGGTGGAGACTCACTGTGCCTGTCTGCTCTCTCCTGCACCCAGGCTTTTGGCACCGGCCAAAGTGAAGCCGAGGTCCCTGACACACTGGGTGGATGGTCTAGGAGCAAACAAAGAAGTGAGTGAGGCCATTTGGTAGGCAGAAGTGACCACCATCATGATCTCCTGCGATAGACCCATCCCCAACTCAGCTATGAGTGGTGATGATGAGGGCCCTGCATAGCCCACGGGGGGGGGGGGGGGGGGGGGGGGGGGGGGGAGGAGTGTCTCTTGTCTTAGAATGACTTCTGTGTCTCCTGTCATCAGCTGCTCCACACGGCCTGTGTGAGGTGACTTGGTGCCCATCTTTGTCCTCTCGTCCTCTCTCTGGGCACACCATGCACATGGCTGTTGCTGTGAAGGAAAACACAGAACCGTGGCAATTTCTACAAAGATAAGTGTGTGTCTTCCTCACAGGGAAGGAAAGCCCTGCACTCTGGCTCAGCCTTGCTTGGTGACAAGCCTCATGCTGTGCTAAATCAGGCTGTAAACCTCAAAGTCACTTTAATTTTTTTAACTTTTATAGACTTGTTTTATTTATTATTCTGAGTGTCGGAGGTTGTGGAAATGCACATGCTGTGTGTGTGTGTGTGTGTGTGTGTGTGTGTGTGTGTGTGTGTGTGTGTGAACATGTACGTTCCACAGTGTGGGGGTAGGTACAGGTCAGAGGGCATGCCTACTGAGTCATCTCATCAGTCTAGACCAGACTCAACATACAAACACATCAACAATTCATATAATGTCTCTCAGCTGAAGGGACAAGTCGGAAACCACTCTATGTCAGCTACCTATTATTGTACAACAAACCACCCTAAATGAAGAATTTCTTAGGACAATCTTATTAAAACAACGTTGGGACTAGAAAGATGGCTCAGCAGTTAGGAACATGTATTGCTCTTGAAGAGGACCCAAGTTCTATTCCCAGCACCCATGTTGGGTGGCCCACAAACACTTAAAGCTCCCACTCCGGGAGGATCCAACACCTCTGGCCTCTTCAGGAGCTAGCACTCACATGCACTTACCTACACACAGACACACACTTATACATGTGATTTAAAATAATAAAATAAATCTATAATTTAAAAAAATACCACTGCTTCAAACCATGGAGTTGAACATTGAGTTCATAGATAAGGGGTCCATGCCTGGCTCTGGTCTCCCCAAGGCTTGCTTGTACATCTCATGTCTGCTCTGAGGGGAAAGAGTCAGTTCTCCTGCTCTAAGCTGGCTGGGGACTGGTCCAGAATAGCCTTGGCTAGGACTCCTTGGCTCATCCATGTGGTGGTGATATCTACCAGAAGGCTAGGCTGGGCTTGTCCCAAGGGGGTGGGTTCTAAAACCAGACCTGCATAGCCTTCCTGGGGCTCAGCACTATGCTTCGGTCATGATCACATCTTTTCTTTAACCAATCGTGTGCCTCTTCCTAGCTCTGGGTACCAGGACATCAGGTAGGTAGCTAGAAATCAGCATGGTGGAAGTATTTGCACATGGAATCTTCCAGAAGTACACACAGGGCTTCAGGCTTTGGGTGGGGAAGAAGTTCTTTGCTAGCACACAATTGGTGGTATTCAACTCTCCAGACAGAGTCACAGAGCCAACCCTGACCGGGGGAGGGAGGAGAGCGGGGCCATCACGCCAGTTGACTGGATTTCCCCTGCTTTATCCTTGAAAGTCCCACATCCCTTGGGTCCCCCTCACCCAGGACAATCCAAGGATGGAGCCTCTTGGGGACCAGCCACCACTCTTTACAGAAGTGACATACCATGTCACGTAGTGCAGGAGTTCGAGTAATAAAGAGCCATGCAGACAGGCCGTCAATGCTCCATCAGCTCTGACCAAGTCCCAGTTCACACATGAGCAAGCTGGGGCAGCTACACCCTAGCTGTCTCCCCACCACAGCAACTATGGGACCCCAGCCTTAGAAAAGCTTCCCGACTTCAAGCAACTAGGAGTTTGCAAAAGCTATTGTCATAAAATCGGTGAAATGAGCCCATTAATGAGATGGGCAGTGAGCCTGGGCCAGGCTGTGAGCAGGTAACAAAAAGTGAGCAGGGCTGTAGTGAGGACGCCCCTGGCCGAGCTCTGAGGCACCCCCGCACTCCCAAGTCCCAGAACAAACAGCATCGGCCTCTTTTCTTTTCCCCTGGGCAAGTGTGTACCTCAAATGGCTTTTTTAAGTCCAGCAGGCTGGGGCTGCTGCTCTGTGTGGAGGGTCAGAGGAGAGACAACGTGGGGTCTGTCTGACTTGGGCATCCCTGGGGGTGACAGGCCAGAGGTGACTAAGCACTCAGGCTTGAAAGGCTTCTGCAGGTGGATAAAAGAGGAGGGAGGGAGGAGAGGGAGGAGGGAGGGAAGAGAGGGAGGAGGGAGGGAAGAGCTCCAGTACTGACAGACCAGATAAAGCGGAAGAATGTGACAGCTCCCAGGGAGGGCTTGCAAGCTCACAGAATGACAAATCGGGATCTGAGATCCCAGCAGGCTCTCAGAGGGGTGGAGGCCGCTCCAGGGGACACTGGGTAATGTCTGGAAGAGGGCACTACTGGCATCTAGTGGGCAGAGGCTGGGCATGGAGCTCCCGGCCCACTGTGCGCAGCACAGCCTCCAGCAAAGGAGTCCTGACCCCAGGCAGCCTTTGAGGGCAGGGTGCAGGGCAAGGAGGCAATTGCAAGGACAGCAGGGACAGCCTTCCCAGGACAGAAGGAGAAAGACCCGCCCGCCCACCCACCATGTGAGCCCCATCCCTACCAGAGTCCAAGGACAGGACACCTGAGCCCGAGAGGACCTGCCTCCCAAGCCCCCTAGACCCAGCCGCCCCGAGCCTGCCTGTGAGGAAGCTGCTTGTTATTCTGCCCCAGACCCCATCACAGCTGGCTCCCAGCCCCCCGGGGGGGTGGTGGAGGGCCACCCTAATTACTCTAATGGCTTGTAATCAGGCGTAATGGGGGTGTTTGTACACACCAGAGAGTGAGCTGCAGGTGTGGGAGACAGGCGAGTCCCATGGGGCTCCCAGAGGCTCCTCTCCCTGCCAGCTGACAGGCCAGGGGCCTGCCTACAGGCGACTTTGTTTACCCCAGAATGCCTTGAACCTCCAGTGGGCTCCCCAGCTGCGTGGGAAAAGCCTGTTCGCTGCAGACCATTTGTAGAGACACCCAAAGTTCTCAGCTGCAGCTCCCGTCAGCCATTGCTCACTGGGCCCTCAGACTGGTGATGTAGAGAGCAGAGGGAGCCACAGCCTTGACATCAATGATTCCCCAAGTCGCAGTAGGGAGGAAGGCGTCACCACTGGCCCAGGGTAACACTGTAACAAACAGTGATCACTGCTACTCTCCCCAACCTTCACTGAGCAAGCATTTCCCCAAACATGAGCCCATTCCCTTGTCACGACACCTCCATAGGACATTATGGCACTTGCTCCCATTTCACAGAATAGGGAAACTGAGGTTTGGGGGGACTGAGCCAACCCATGACCATGCAGCTACTTAAGAGCACAGGCTGCAGCCAAGTCAGAGTAGAGCTAGTCCTGGGGACCATCAGTGGTCACACTGAAGCAGAAGAGGGTCAGAGGGACTAGAGAGGAGGCACTGTGATCGTGGAGTGTAAGCCATTTCAGGCTAGAATTCAGGAGGATATTGCCCTTAGAAAAGCTCAGGAGAGCCCAGTGCTTCAAGGGCCAAGTTGTGAAGCCTTGACCTGGATCTACTGTCCAGAGTGGAGATGTGTCCCTCCTGCATCACGTGAGGATGCCCTTCAGGTCAGGAAGCCTGATGCAAGGTGCCATGCTTTCCCAAGCTCAGGTGACCAGAAAAAAAAAGAAGAAAAAAACATGACAAGGGGGCATCATGAGACACAAAGCTTGGCTTTATCAGAAACATGCTGTGTGACCTTGGGCAGAGCGCGTTCCTTCTCTGGGCTGCAGCTCACTTGCAGACACATTCAAACTGTCGTGCTGTCCTGGCCAATTAGGTAGGCCTGGGAGCCCAGCCTGAGGGAAGGGGAGGCCACCTCAAGTGGCCAATATTGGACTCCGACCTTCCCCCCCATCCAGTACCTGGACTCCACCTCTCTGCTGGGGCTGAAAGCCTTCCAGTATCACCCCAAACCTCGGTCCCCATGGTGCCCTTTACAGTGACTGTAGCTCTGCTGTCAACTGGGGAGTCAAACATTGTCCTTCCTGCCCGCTGAGCCACAGCTGTGACCAGTTCCACCCTGTCAGGACAGACCTCCCCCTCTGCCAACAGTCCACAGAGAGGAGAGAGGGGCAGAGGGAGATGGAGGGGCTGCTGTGGGCCCTCTCAGAGGGACCGCTCCATTCAGTACAGACCACATTTGGAAAACAACTTCGGCGGAAGTAATATATGCTGGGATCAGGCAGATCGGAGGCCACGGGTGATACCAAGAAGGTGTCATTCTTCCTCAGGGACAGCAGGACAAGGAGGAGCGCTTGTATATTTTTAAGAGCCCTCATCTTTCAGGATACTCTCCGAAGTGTTTATGGATAAAAAATGAGCAGCTCCCTGTGCGCTGACATGGAAAATGCCCATAATTTATAACTTTAAGTGAGCGCAGTGTAGTGCAGATCAGCACATCCAATGGGGTCCAATTTGTTTTAGAAAGAAACTGAGCTAGATGTCCGTGTGCCGCCGCGCACTTGCTCACACTGGAGAAAGATCTGGGAAGGCTATAGTGACTGCTGTCACCGGGCAGCTCCAAAGGAAGGACGGAGGGTGGCATGCGGCTCTCAGTTTCTCTCCTGGTGGACAGCAGAATGATAGCACCAACAGACAAGCTCCAGTGCACAGAGCATGTGCATGTAGATATCAGCTACCATCAGCTGTGACAACCCACGAGCGAGGACATCACACCCAAGGAGTTCACGCTGGGAGAACCCAACACCCACCCAAGCAGGAGTCCTGAGGCATAGCCACCATCTCCTGAGATGACAACAAAGGGTCCCTTTGGGACATGCCACCGTCACTCAGGTTCCACGACTCTAGCTGAAGAGAGAGGAAAAAGCTAAATGGGAACCCGTGGACGGTCGAACTGAATGCCAATGTTTACAGTTTACTTGGGTCTGAGACCCAAGTGTTCTGAAAAGCTGTGAACCCCCAGGCTGGGGACACTGGAACCCCCATGCTCTCTCAGGATGCTTAGAAGCCACAGCGGGGCTGTTAAAGGTCCATTGTATGGATGCACACAGAGATGGACAGACATAAACACACTGATGCCTGAAATTTGTTCCTGAATGCTGAATGGTGGGACAGGATGCATTGTGTTGGCACAGGCAGCTGTGGCCAGCATGGTAACCAGAGTAAAGCAACCCTGTGCAGTTTCTGCTTTAGCCTATGTTGGGAAGGGCCCTCGTGGTTATTACAATTATGACAACGAGTTATACCAATCATGTTCGAAAGTGGTCCAGTGAGAGGTATTCAAGATGACATGGTACCTACCGTGTCTACCCAGAGGGAAAGTCAAGAAGAGCAGAGTCCACCTAGCAGGTTAGCAGGATGTGAGGGTAAGACGCTCAGCCGTTCTGCAGCCTGTGGTCTTATCCTCAGAGTGGAAGAGACAACACCCACCGAGGATGGTATTCATGAGGGTGGGGTCCATGGAGAGGCAAGACCAATGTTCAAGACTTAAGAAAGCTACTTCCAGAGAACTTTAGAACCCTTGGCTCCACCAAAATGTAACCCTGAAGGGCAGGGAGCCTGTGTTGCCATCTTCCACAGGCAAGGAAGCCAGTTAGCACCAACAGTGGGCTGAAGATGGGACAGGGTCCCCTTGGCCACCAGCCCTCGTACAGACAGGCTTATCCTATACTCAGGTGTCTGCCATTTGCAGACAGTTGTCCCGAAGTCATCTCAAGTCCTGCCTCACTTTCTCTCTCGGGCAGGACAAGACGCTGGTCAGCAGGAACACAGGAGATGGGAGCAGGGGAAGAGGAGAATTCCTTTACACACAGGAAGCGGCATGGATCACATCACCTGCTACTCCATGCATGAGAAACCCACCTTGAGCGGCCATGAGACCCCATGCAGCCTCCATATCCCACTTTTAGGATCAGGAGACTGTAGGGTTCTCTGTGAGAACACCTCCCATGATGATGGAGGTCTCTGTTCTGGCTCTCCAGCTCTGGGAAAGCATGGGGTAAGCCCTGTTACCTGTCAAAGACCGAAGGTTCAGAGAGACCGTAGTGTGCCATGATGTGCCACAGAGTAGACTATTAGCTCAGATGCTCCACCTCCATTTTCTTCTGCCCAGGCCACCCAAGTCAGCTCCTGGCTCCTGAGGTTGAAATTCTGCTTCACTTTTCCCTCCAGATTCTCCCTGTAAGCCTGACTAAAAGATGCCAGCACTGACCGGGCCACAGCCCAGATGTTACGTCGCTCTGAAACTTCCTCCACCAAACAAATTAGTCCATTCCTTTTGAATCCGCTTCACTCAGATTTTCAGAACACAGGCACAATATACCCAGGCTCTTTACCAGAACGTACCATGAGTGGCCTCTAGTCCAGTTCCCAGGATACTCCTAGCTCCCCTGAAGCCCCGTGAGCAGTCTACATTTCCACCATTATCCTGGTCTTCTGAGCACTCATCGTTGTGGCTCATAAGCTCTCCCAGATCTCAGAGCCTCTTGAGTACAGGTCTCCAAACATGTCAGCATCCCTCCAGCAATTCAGCTGTGAAGGCCTAAGAACCATTCGGTCAAGTCCATCTGGCATCAGCAATCCACAGCCACTGTTTGGCACCAGTGTGAACAAAACAACAGATAGAAACACCTTAAGAGAGGACGGGTTTGCCTTGGTTCACAGCTTCGGGGGAATCTCAGTTCGGCCTGACGAGAAATGCATGGTGGTGGGAGTGAGTCCAGCCGTGGCTGTGGGAGCATTCGGTGGCTGCCCACGTGGCAACAGACAGAAAGAGCAGCGATCTGGTTAGAACCAGGGATGCAGGCAACCTTCAAACCCCGGTGACCCTCTTCTATCAGCCAGACTTGATATCCTAAGGGCTCACAGCCTTCAAAATAACACAGAAATGGGGGGCCACACATTCAAAGCATCAGCCTGTGGGACTGTTTCACACTATGATACCTCAGAAACCTCAGGGTGTTGGCTGGATTTATGGAGCCTTGCTCAGCCTGGCAGATGATGATGATCTTCTGAATATTGCCAGGCTGACAGGCACATGTGGCCTCTTCTCCCCAACCCCAGCCTCCCACCCCCCTCTATTAGCTCACCCTCATCTGAAAGAGTGGCCATGGCCCTCTTCACTGTGACTCTAGGTACCACGAGCCCCATGTCTCCCTTTAACGTTCCTGTCTGCACCAAAACATGGTCCTGCACTCTGTCCCAGGTCAGGGAAGGTTTCTGACTTGGGGTTCATCCCTCAAAGGCCCTCCACCCCCAGATGAGTTCTCAAGTCCTGGTGGCTCTCAAGCTCAGATGACACCCCTGGGCTGGGAAGGACCGATTCAAGGCCCTCGTGGCACAGCACCCTGAAAGCCTTCTCCCGAAGTGAAGCAAAACTGAACCACGGGTATTTATTGTTCAACTGGAGAAGGCTAAGGCAATGATTGCTACCTCGGTACAGGTACCACCCAGACCCTCCCTCAGTGTGTGTCCTCAGTCTGGGCCCCTCAGTTCTATGCCTTGAAGCCACCAGTCACCTGGAAGGCAGGACGTGTAAGAAGGTTGAAACTGAAACCCTAGCTTGGCTCTAGCCCTATCCTCCTCTGTGGACCTTGTGCTCCACTATGAATGCTCCCCCAAAATTTCTCTGGGTCTCAGTTTCTCTATCTGTAAAGTGGGCCCAAGGGTCCCTTCCTTTGTACTTGCTCTGTACCCAAGACAAGGGCTTCTATCTTCTGTGTCCAGAGCAGCCTGCTTGTGGCAACAGGACCCAAACCTGCTTTAACTGCCAGCAGCCCCTCAGCTCAGCTCCACTGAGCCACAGGGGGAGACCTGGAAGGAGGGACGGGCAGTGCGCCCTACCTCACAGGCTTTGCTACCTGAAAGGCTGTCATGTTCTCTGCAAAGGACAAGTTCTGCAGGTTATTAAGCATAAGCAGCCCGGCTGACTGTAGCCGGGAGATAAGGGAGCCTCCCGCGCCTGAGGATAGAGTTTTTATCCTGATGTTTTTTGTGGCTTTTTTTTTCTTCCTTCCTTTATTTATTTATTTATTTTTTTTTTTTGGTCTTTTCCTTCTTGCCTCAACTTCAGTATATTCAAGCTTAGAAGGGACTGCTGTAATCAGATGAGAGAGCAATGGCAGTGGGTGGAGCTGTGCACAGAAAACGGGAAGTTAAAAGTAACACACACACACACACACACACACACACACACACACACAGGGAGGGTGGGAGGATGCATTCCAGAGACATGGAAAGGCATAGCAGGGCTAGATGGAGATGCAGGAGTCCCAGCCTCCACTCACGAGAACGGTCCTCTGTCCACTAGCAGAAGACAACCTCTGGCCTTTGCAGGCTCTGTCTTAGGGAAAGCAAGGCCCCAAAGTGACAGCAGAGGCACAGCCACACTTGGGATTTTCCAGACCCCCAGCCAGCTCTCAGCACCTGCTGCTGGCTGCCCTTCAAGCCTCATGCATGCGCACCAGGCACCTCCCAGGACTGATCGGCCCAGGGAGGATGGAGAGGGACTCACACATTCCCTTCTGTCCAAGCGTCTTGAGACCTCCTTCCCACAGCTCACCTGGGCTCCAGGAATGTTGGCCAGAGCCTTCATATCTCAGGTCATTGTCCTTTTGATACCTCAAGTGGAGGCCTTGGCCATGCCATGGCTCCCCGAGATGTTAGCTCACATCTAGCCTCAACCTTCACATGGAGGTAGAACCAACGGATGAAGACCTCACTGCAAAATGCTGTCGGATGTGACCATGTCCTTGGATAAGGGGCAGCAATTTCTCTCTCTCTCTCTCTCTCTCTCTCTCTCTCTCTCTCTCTCTCTCTCTCTCTCTCTCTTTCTCCCTCTCTCTACCATGAAGCTGTCACCAGCTTATGGCACATGACTAGCCTCCCCTTTAAGTCTTCCCATCCTGGTATCCTCCTCCAGGTGGTCCTCCCAGGCCACACCATCCATGCTCCCCGTCTCAAGCTCTCCCTCGGCTGACTGTCTGAATTGTTTCCTTGGGTCTCTCTGCCTTCCCCCACTAACCCTCATCTCCACCCATAAGGGCATGGCTTGGTCTCTTGTTTCCAGACTCCGGCCACAGTAAGAGTCACACAGGATAAACAAGTGAGGAACTTCTGGAGTCTATGTCCCTTTAGTCACATCCCTGTGGACCAGTAGCACACCTGGTTGAGCCTCCCTCATGGGCCCTGTCAAAGTCCATATAGGACTCCCCTAGTGTGGATATCTTCTCAGTGCCTGTCGCCTCCCTCTGTGAACCCTGGCTACAGTGCCCACTGTGGGGGTGAGAACCACAGCTGTACCTTTGACACACACTCTACGGTGGGCAGAGTCTGCTGACATCCAGGAACTAGGCTGGCTGTCATTTTTCAACTCGTGGACTCCAGCTGGAGAGGCAAAATGGGAGTCCCGAGCCTGGTGGCCTGGCAATACCTGTGCTCATTGCCTTAGAGGCCAGTGACCTGCAGAGAAGTCCACTGATCATTCTCCTTCCTACCCCATGTCCCACCCAGTCAACAGCTCTAAAGGAACCCAGAGAGGGCAGCCTTCAGTGTGGCAGAGACCCATGCATATCGGCACATAGGATGGCATCAGCCAGCCACCTACCTGAACAGATCTTTGCTCAGAGTCTCAGGTTCCTGAGATACCTGTGTGTTGTGGAGGACATTGCTTCCAACTCTTGGGGATTTGATTTCCTGATAGATTCCGGGAGGCAGGGGGCAGCAAGTATATTTTCTGAGTAACCCTCATTGGCGCATGTCCTTTAGACAACTGTGTCGTCCCTTGTGAATGAGACAGAGGGTAGGTAAGCGTTTCTAGGAACCAAGGGCGTCCATCAGTCTCTCCCCTACTTTCTTAGCATCGGCTGTGGTTGGAGCCAGCCAAACTCCCTTAGCCATGGGATCTGGACACAGGCCCAGGTGGTCTGCATTTGCAGGGAGCACAGCTTATAAATGTTCATATCAGCCCAGTTCCCCAGGTATGGGGTTCAAGGACTCTAGCCCCTCAGACCCACACCCCAGCAAGAACAGCTGTGGAACCCTTCTGCCACTCCAAACCTGTTACCTCATCCTCTGCACCTACCCACTCTGCTGCAGGCTCAGCCTCTGCCTGGCTTCCCTGGTCCCCAGCATCACCATGCCACCACAGGTCCTTTGTCAGCCTGACCTAGCAGAGTCACACTTCTCGGTGTCCAGAGAAGACTGTGCCCATGACTCACTGTGACTTGAGGTCTTACACCCTTGTTTTTCATCCATTCATGGCTGCCTCTTAGGGAAAGCAACATGGCTCAGCAGCATCACTAGCCTGGACCTATAGGATGCTAACGCCACTTTCCAATCCACTGGTAACAATGAAACATGTCCCATGACATGGATGACCATTACATGCATGGACCGATGGCCCTGGGAGTTGATACCACCCCTGGTTCAAGGCTGACCCTACCTCCCCACCATTCATCCTGAGTCCCTAGAGGCTTCACCTTGGGGACTCTACACCAAGGGGAGACTACAGGCACCCAAGACATGTCCAGTATGGAATATTCCCGAAGTGTCACCCTGAGTCTGCTGCCCACCCCTCTATATCCACCATCTCTGCTGTTGACTCAACCTCTGCCAAGCCCCTTCTGGTTCCCAGCATTGCTGTGTCTTACTATCAATGGCCTGGGAGACCAAAAGCAGTTTCTTGTCACCCTAACTAGCGGGGGTCACACTCCCCAGCAACCCCGAAGGGTGGTGTGGTATGCCCAGGCAGCAGGGGGATGTGGAGACACAGGTGGAGGTCTTCAACCAGCTCTGAAGGAGATTAGGGGTGGGCACTGAGTCCAGAGACAGAGCAGACCATGAGACCATGGACAGCTGAGGCGTGCGGCTAAGACTTGGCGAATGTCAGAAGACGAGCGGCTGGTTGCCCTTGCCCCATCCTCCCTGCCCCCATCCTGCCCACCCCTCAGCCTGCATAGTACTCTCTTCCTACAGTAGGTAGCTGGGCCTTAGGAGCTGGGCCTGGGGCAGAGCCCTGGCTACAGGGAAGAAGCTGGGCCACCACTGCCCCCCAGAGGCTGGCTGCTAGCCAGGCTACCCAGCACAATGACAGCCTTGGAAAGGAAAACCCACTCAGTCAGCCAGACCAAAAACAGGAAGCAGGCTTACCTGAGCCCCACTGCTCCCTCTATAGATCTGGGAGTCCTGAGGACAGACCCTGAGGCCTGAGAAGACCAGAGTCACCCAAGGACTCAGCCATGGGTAGCGTGGCCTAGGAGCGTCTGCCCACTTCCCCAAGCCAACAATCTTTCTTGAACTCACCAGGGAAAACTGAGGTTCCTCAGGTCCCCTCATGCAAGGCTAGGACTGCTAGGCTACACAGCCTCACTGAGTAAAGGGATCTGGGACTCTGCCATGCGGAGTCCCTGACCCTGCCCCAAGATAGAGATCCCTAAAACTCCTGGCAGAGCCAGCCTACCCAGGGCAGAGGCTGGTAAACTACGATATGCAGGCAGAGGACACCCCAGCTGTCCAGAGTCTCATGATCTGCCCCTCGTATAGTCTGAGCTGTTCAGAGGCCCTCAGCTCCTCAGTATACACTCACCTGTTCTCCCATTCCCCACAAACCTATGAATAGGGCCCCATACCTCACAGGCCAGCTGTGGCTGCTGCTGCAAATCCCACCTGAGCCACCAGGCTGGAGCCAAGCCTTGGGAGGGACTGGAGGTACAGTTGCCCCCACGTTATAGAACTGGACGCTAAGATCCAGAAGGAGAAATGAGTTCTAAGTGTCCAAACCAGAGCCAGGACTCTGCAGGTAGCTGAGCACAGGACCCAGTATGGAGAGAGGCAGCCACAGACAGTGCCTGGGCCAAGCCACATCACCGCTACCTTCCAAACATCTGTGCCCAGCAAGGTGCCACACAAACATAGCTTCTCTGCCCTGGGCCTCGGGCACACTTCCTTCCCACAGAGCCTCAGCCTCAGCAGGGGCTACCCTGTGGTTGTCACTGTACACAAGATACTCTGCCGCTTGAGCAAAGGGCCTAGGACCACGAGCCCTAAATGAGCTAAGGGTCCAGTACACGGTGCTTGGCAAACAGGGGTAGAGCACAAGGCTAACTTCCTACAGGCCTCAACCAGGAAGCCAGGACAGAAAGGGCCAGAGAAGCTTGCTGATGCAAGTACCGCAACATGTGCTTACCAATAGGAGGAAATCATGGTCCAAACAGCGGACCCAAGGATAGACACATCGGCCTCCTGTCTGTGATGGTCACTGTGATGGTCCACACTGCCCTGGGTCTCTGAGGCCAAGGAGGAGAAGCCAGAGCCCAGAAGACAGGGCTGAGTGCCCCATCAGCATCTATACTGACCACAGGAAAAGGCAGGGGTCTCCTGATTAAAACAGACAGGGTTAAACACACATGTTAGACATTGTGTCCAGCTCTGGAGGGTGCCCTTCCCTCCATCCTCCCAGCTGCCTTGGAGGCAGATGATTACACAGGAGGACAGCCCTGAGGACATCCAACCTTCAGGAAGAAAAGCTGAAGAGGAAATCCTGGCCAGAAGAGCTCAGGTTCTGAGACACTATCCCCAAGGGTGGTTGCAACGCCCGCTTCCCATGTGCTCACAACCACAGGAATCTCTCCACCAGCGCTGTCCTGTGGTCACTGTGGAGGGATCGTCTGTCTCCCTCTCCCTTTTCTTGCTTCTCAGGGACATGCCGCCATTCCGCTCTTTCTCTGCCTGTTGATGGGATGGCAGGGGAAACGTCCTACAGAGTTACCTAATGAATACTGACACTTCGTTCTCAAAGATATATCAACAGTGCCAACGTTAGCTCTCACCACACTGCCAGGTAGCAGCTACCTGGGGCCAGGGAGGTGGCTGTGTCCTCAGCTGGGGAGGTCACACAGGCAGACAACCCCTTACAGTGCTGAAATGACAGCCCGAGACCTAGCTGGCAGCAGCCCAGATCTCACCAGGAGGCTGGCACGGACAGGTCCCATCCAGAAGGTACCACAGCAGGCCACCTCCCAGTCTTTCAGTCGTAGTCATCTGAGAAGCCATCCCCTGAGAAAGCCCGGTGACAGACGTGTACCAGAGATGAGGAAGTGGCCCTTGCCCAAAAGGAGGGGAGATGGCAGATTGGGTGGAAGACACCAGCACTGTACCTGAGCAAAGACATGAGAGGTCAGTGGCCAGCCCCCTTTGTTTTGTAGATGAGGAACTGAAGGTCAGGAGGATCAGCAACATGCCCGAGATCACAGTGGTAGATGGAAGCTGAGCCCAGGGCTTCTACCACGCTCTTGTTATGAGGAATGTTCCAGGAGGGGCATAACCAGGAAGGTCACACCCATGCACCCACTCACCCCAGGCCCATTTATCCATCTCTCCATCCTTCACCCATCTGTTCTCCCAGATACCATCCACCCTCCTCCTGACTGGTCCACTCATTCATCTTTGTGTTTCCATCAGCACCCAACCACCCCTTCTTCCTCCCTGCCGTCTACACATCTATACATTCCTATGTCGTTTATCCACCTGCATCTCTGTGCACCCATCTCTCTCCTACTCACATTCACTCACTCATTCATCCAACCATCCACCCTTCTACGACTTATCCATTCACACGCCACCCATCCATCCACCCATCCATCCATCTATATACATCCACCCATTCATTCACCTGTTATACACCCATATGCTAACCACCTATCCACCCATCCATCATCATACTGTAACATTCCCAATCCACACACCATCTTCCCATCCACACATCCACCAATACATCAGCCTGTCCACCAACCAGATGCTACCTAATCGCACACCCATCCATCCAACTGTCTACACACTACCCATCCATATACTTGTCTGTCCACCCATCCATCCACTTGTCTACCCGTCTCTCCACCATCCATCCCCTGCTTCTCCATCCATCCATCTCCCCACCCCAACCCCCAACCTGCTCATCCATCTGGCTCTACACACAACTGTAACTGGAGAAGGCATCTTGCTCAATACTGGCCATCATGATCATGGGGAGCCAGCTTAGGAAGAAGGAGGAATAGGGAGAATCATCCTTAGAGACACCTACCACTCTTCCAGACTCCACAGAGGCCACACACCTCACCCTTACCATTTCTCTACCAGGATATGGGTACCATTCCCTTGACTCTTCCTTCCTCTTCCTCGCCAAGCTTAAACAAAACCACCATGGGCTCTGCCCTCGCACTGACGTAACCCTGAGTAGCAGGTGGGGGGGGGGGTGACGGTTTGAATGATAAATGGCCCCTCTAGTCTTTTGCTGGTCCCAGCGCACTCTCTCTGCTTTGTGCTTTCATTTGAAGAAGTGATCTCTTCTCAGCTTCCCTCCTGCTATGGCCAGCATGCCTACTGCTTTGCTTCTCTGCCATGGTGAACCCTTATCTCTTTGGAAGCCCAGGCACAAATAAACTCCCATAATCTACTTGTGGGTCATGGTGTTCAACCACAGCACCAGAGGGTCTGTATCCTCAGCACCCACACCAGAGGACAATCATGACTTTCTCTAGACCTTCGTCTATCCATCTGTGCCATAAGACAATGTGACCAGAGAGTCTCCAGGGCTCGGACCACCCTGACTCATAGATCTAACAACCTAGGGGAGGGGTGAGCCCTGGGTAGGTACAGTGAGCATATGAGGTGGGTAACTGCCAGGCCTGCCTCCTCTCCAGTGAGGAGTGTGCTGTCAGTGCTCCAGGCCTGGGAGCCCTGCCGCCCTCCTTCCCCATGACTCACCTGTCAACAGCTGATGAGTCAGTGCTGTAAATGGGGGCACGGCTCCAGCCACCCCCGTAACTACCGAGGACTGGTACCCTGGAGGGAGCTACCCAGTGTGGGTGAGAGTATCCAGGGGAGTATCCACTTCAGTCACTAAGGTCTTCAAGGCCAGGAAAAGTGACCTACCTTGTGCAAACCACACAGCTGGGGAACAGCATAAGCCCAGCAAACTTCCCTAGAAGAGTGGGCTAGCCTTTTGTCAATCTCTTCCACCATTGGGCTCAAACTTCAGTAAGGCCCTGGAAGGGGCAGGAAAGCCCCCAAAACTAGCCTCCTATATTCCCACCTCTTAACCTTGCTCCCTTCATCCCCTTTGCCTGCCTTGGAGAGAAGAGGCTGGCTGGGCTGGTCCATAGGGACCTCTGCATACTCCAGGCTCGGGGCTAGCCTCAGACTTTGAAAGAGTTTCTAGTCCTGGCTAGGGGAGAATAGGCTCTGTGAAGTTTAGTCCTGTTCCAGCTCTTGGATTTGCAGGTGACCTGGAGATCTTGGAGTGAGGTCTGCCTGGTGCCCAGCCATCGTCTCTTCAACACTACAGCAGGTAGGGCTCAGCCGAAGAGCTGCATGGTCCCAGCTCCAAGGGTCCTGACTCTCCTTATGGAGGGGATGGAGTCCTCAGTGATTGTCATTCTGCTTCAGACATCCACTCACTTCCTCCCTCGCTCATTCATGGCAGATGGGTCTGCTGAGCATGTACAGGGACTCTAACACTTATCAGCCCTTTCTGCCCCAGATTCCAAAACGAGGCCTACAAGGCTGTGCTGGCTAATTTTATGTCAACTTGACACAAGCTAGAATTATCTGAAAGGAAGGAATCTCAATTGAGAAAATGCCTCCATAAGATCCAGCTGTAGGGCATTTTCTTAATTAATGATTGATGGGGGGGGGGGCAGCCCATTGTGGGATAATACCATCCCTGGGCTGGTGGTTCTAGAGTCTATAAGAAAGCAACTTATAACAAGCCATGAAGACTAAGCCAGTAAGCAGCACCCCCCTCCACGGCCTTTGCATCAGCTCCTGCCTCCAGGTTCCTGCCCTGCTTGAGTTCCTGCCCTCACTGCCTTCAATGATGAATACGGAACTGTGAGTGAAATGAACCCTCTCCTCCCCACGTTGCTTTGGGCCATGCTGTTTCATCACAGCAACAGGAACCTAAGCCAAGACACTTGGTTCTACCTCTCTGCCAGGCTCTAAAAGGCTTGGACACTTGGTTTATTCGGGACTCACAGCCTCCAGCCAGTAGAGTCGTGTATGCAATGAAAACTGTACAGCAGTTTCCCTGAGGTGCCCAAGACAGCATCCCTATGCTCTGTGAATAGACAGCGGTCACAGTGAGTCTCCATGGACAGGTGAGCACACAGAGCCCAGGAGAGCAGGATCCAGCATCTGTCCTGCTCATAGATTCTAGAAGCCCAGTGCGGAGCCACAGTGTAACAGTAAGGCTCTGAAGTGAGGAAACTGACCAGAGGTGCAGAGGCCACAGAAGGAAGTCGCCTGTCATCCCGTGTCTTGAGCAATGCCTTATTAATCTCAGGTGTTTGGAAGGCAGTGCTGTGGCCAGACCCAGGAGCTTCTCACAGCTCCCTCCCTCCACATTGGGCTCTTTCCTCAACTCTCTGCAGAATCCAGGCTGTGGTGGGACCACCCTCCACCTCCTACAGGTGCCCTCCATGACCATGTCCACCCCTAGCTCCTCTGCCTGGCATAGGACCAGGCTCACAGGCAAGGACACTCAGGGGTGAGCACGTAAGGAGTGACAGGGAGATGAGAGCCCATCTGCCATGTCTCCAAAGCCCACCTGGGCTTGGCATGCAGAGCTATGCTTTGAGCTGGGGATTCTGAGCCAGGACTGCCAGGCCACTGTCCTTTGGGAACTTGCATGGAGGCTTCCTCAGCAGAACCCCATGGAGGAGAGAGTGCCCTGCTTCCTCCAGAACACTATCCATCTCCTGCTGCCCTGTGGTCCATTCTCTCCTGCTTCCCTTAATAGTTTTTATTATCTGATTCACGGGATCACTATTTTAATACTTAAAGTGGATTTGAATTAGTATAACTGGCCCTAAGTGAAAATAAATTAATGTTAGCCCATAAGAAGTTTCTCCAGACAATTAGAAACCAAACCAGATGAAATTAATACCTCTCATCTTCCCCGCTCCCTCTCAGAGGCCTGGCTTCCAGATGGCATTGGGTGGCAGGTGGAGATGGATCTTCATGGGCTAGACCTTCCTGCATCGGAGGGGACAAATGCCCCAGCATCACTTCTGCCCACAGCCTCGTGGAGATGCTGTGCCAGGAGACAGAAGGAATACAGAGCAGCAATCAGCCAGCTGAGGGTGAAGGACAGCTGAGCAGGCAGAGAACGGCGTCAGGACGGCTTCCTCTCCTCGACACAACCCCCATGATGGCCAGGATGAAGTACTGTTATGGCTTCACCCTGCCTCCATACCCTCTTGGGGAGGCAGTAGCTGTGGGCCAGGCATTTGCCTAAATGTTTCCGGCCATCTCAAGGGTGACGGGCCTAACCCTGTCTCATACTTAGAAAACAGGCCCGGGGGGGGGGGGGGCAAGCTGATTGGGAGTGGCCAACAGAAGCAGGCCTCACACCAGAAGAGAATCTCCCCATCTTTGACTGTAGATGAACCCAACAAAGGGACCCTAAAGTCCCCGTGAGGGCAGCAGCCATCCCACCTAGTCAGCAGCCTGGAATCTTTGCCCTCATGGTCTGTGCCGGAAGAATGGCCAACGAAGGCTCTGGACGGGCCACGGCTTGGGCCTGGGTGGATAGTCAGAGTTTCCTGCGCTAAATCCGGCCCTGGGTCCCTGAAGAGTCAGCAGCAGAGATGAAATTGCTCACAGCCATACTTGGGCCCCAGTCAGAGAGGACAGGGGGCAGGAATCCACCAGGGCCTCCAGAGACACCTGCTTATTCCATGGCTCTGAGTCACCTGTAGTCACTACACCCCCATACCTGCTGTTTGGGATACCCGGGGGCTGGATGCCAGGCCTTCCCAGAAGCCTCTGCTCCACCCTACTCTTCCCCCTATGCCTCCCATCCCCTGCCTTCATCTCTGCAGGAGGACAGTTAAGCTCAGAGATTTGACCTGCTCAAGGTCAAATAGGGCTGGCTCTCTGTGGTCTCCTGGCCCTTCCTACATGCCCTCTAGCTCCCTGGGGGACCAGAGTGGCAGGTGTCCCATGGTAGAAAGGTGTGTATTTGTTCCACGGACTGCCTGAGGCATTAGCATGACTCTTTAGAATCCTCCTCATTTCCCAGACAGAAAAGAAGTTCCCGGGGGGCGGTCCCAATCAGTGTCACCCCAGGAGGACACAAGTCCCCTGCCCTGCAGGCAGCTGTTCCCAGGACTCCCCTGGAATGAATCAACTCCCCTGGCAACAGTGACGCACACCACCCACCCGCGCCCGCCAGCCTCGCGCCCTGTGCCCTCGCCGTCAGCAGTTCTCGGAAAGAGATTGCGGTTTTTCCTTTTTTTTCCTTTCTCTTTTTCTGTGGGCGTTGAAGAGAGAGAGACGACGTCACCTGGAATGACTTCTACCAGAGATGGCACCATCGACAGGTCTACACGGCAACCTCCTCAGGTGACCTGCCCTCTGCCACCTCTGACCCCCCCCCTTTCGATGCTGCTTCTGCCCCCTCTGTGGTTCCATGGAAACTGCCAAGGTGGCCCTGACCCTCTCCCATGTGACATGACAGCTGTAAGCATTTCAGCCTCTCACCACAGGCCCGGCAGCCAGCTGTTTGCCGAGCACCCACCACTGCCCCCAAGCCACCAGCGTTCACTAGAGACTGGTGCCTACCACCCATCTGCACTGCCCTGAAATCCAGAGGGCTCAGCCAAACCTGCCCCCCACCCCCCACTTCTTACCTTACCCTGATTTGAGCAGGTGGATTTGAGCCAGCTTCTCAGAAGTCCCGTGCCCCATCCTAGGACCCAAAACCAAATCACACCCATAGCTTGCATGTGCCCAGGCTACGGAACAGGGAAGCCACTCTTCTGTCCGTCATCCCTGGGGACAGAGCCAGTCACTTCTCTGTTGGAGGGAGCCTAACATGTTGCTCGGGATTCACACTGGTGTGGATGAGTTACCTGGAACTCAAAGAGGTTGCGAGCTTTCCTTACAGAAAGAGTCTAACACTACAGTATGGGTGCTTGCAGCCCTGAGAGGCTCATCGTGGATGGAGCTGCACATGCCCTGTTGGTCAACTCTTGTTCCTCAGAACTCATTCTGTAGCTTGACCCTGGAGATGAGGGGGTGCTCCTGGAGATGAGGGAATGCTCCATGCAGGGTCAGTGGGAAGAGTCCAGGTCCATGTGAGGACCACAGCACAGGGGACCAGGTGAACAGAGCCACCACACCCCCATGTTGAGAGCCGCAAAAGAGCATGGGAAGGAGTCTACTTGAAACCTGGCAATAAAGGACAAAGCTTTGAAGAGTACAGCGAACCCGATGGCAGTAAGGGTCACAAAGGGTGGATGGAGGCACCAAGATGCACACCTGAGCACAGGCAGCTGGGACACACCGTGAGCACTCCACAGCTGTGGGTGAATGGGTAAATCACCTTCAAGGGCAGTCTTAAGAACCTAACTGTGAGACATGGAGCAATGCTTCCGTCGGTCAAATGCTTGCTGTGCGACCATGAGGACCTGAGTCTGGATCCCTGTCGTCTGTGTAAAAAGGTGGATGTAGCAGCACATGTCTACAATTCCAGAACCGAGGAGGCAAAGCAGGCAGATTTCTCCGGAGCTTAGTGGCCAGCCAAACTAACTGAAACGGTGAGCTCGGCCTTAAAAAAAAAACTAAGGTGGAGAGCAATACAGGGTAGCTGCTGGGCTCAGCATCTGGTCTCCACGTGAACGAGCCCTTTCATCCACACAGAAACACACGCAGAAGAAAACAGAAAGCTAACAGTGCTGGGGCGTTTTTACTGAACTCGTCTCTAGGCTCCCAGCTCACCTCGACCCTGGTCAGTCCTGCAGGTGGGCCAGTACTGCTCACAAACCCTGGTTTCAGGGGACAGACTTGAGGGCGGGGCGAGCGGTATGCGGAAATGTCATCACTCAGCAGAATGTTGGTGTAAAAGACAAAGAGCCCGGCCCACAGGGGCGGGAGTGCTATGCAGGTGGGTGTGTGACTCAGGCACTGGCAGTGTGGACATGTGACTCAGGCATGGTTATTGCGGACTTGTGACTCAGGCACGGCTGGACCTAGGGGGTCCCATGGTCCCCTGCTCACCTCCGCACTGGCCCCTTTCCTGGGCTCTGTGTGGCAGCAACAAAGCCTTGCCAGCTCCAGCCCACATCATCTCGGTCCCAAGTTCAGAGGCAGCAGACGTTCAGCACAGAGAGCGCTCATGGCCACAGGAGCCAAGCACCGCGTGGCCTGGATGCTCGCCGCCATGATGGCCTCCAGCACACATGAAGGAGGACAGCCATCCTAGACCCAACCCTGGGAACCACTGGGAAGTTCCCACGGAAGATTCTGCAAGGACACTTTCCTCTGCAGAAAGGGAAGAAAGGACCAGCCCTCTCCAGCCCAGGCCACACTGAGGAATACGGGACCCCAGACTGCAGGTTTGGAAATAAGTCAAGTTCAAAATCCCAGAGGGTTCTCAAAGCATTCTGAGAAAGGAGAGATGGGTGAGGCCTGAGGCCTGGGGGACCTTGTTCCTCCACCCTCAGGAATGGGGTGCTTTTGTCAAAAGGGACACATAGCCTAGGCTGCGAGAGGGGAGCATGAGAGACTCTCTCTTGTTTCAAATTGCCAGAGTCAGAAGGTTGAGGGGCCTTTGGGGTGTCTTCCTGGAATTCTCTTCACAGAGCCTCTGCTTAGCTGGCCTGGGAAGCGTCCTGGACGGCTCTGGACAGCATCTCTTTCATGATGGGGTTTGTGGCAAGATTTCCATCCAGAAAGTGACTTCTGCTTATTTAGAAAAACATGAGAGGGGATTACATAAGTTAAGAGGACAAAGTCACTAGAGATGGCAGGGACCACAGGCCCGCAATGTGTCCTGGGAGGAAGGAGGCTCTGGTGACAGGTTACAGCAGGGAGGAGTCTAGGAACGTGATGACACTGTTTAAGTGTCTTGTCTCTGCCGTGCACACTCTCGGGAGTACTTGCAAGCCAAGTACTGGTGTCAGGGTGGCTTGGCGGTCCCTGTGAGACCACGGTGCCCACAGGAGATGTACAGTGGCTGGGAGAAGTCAACGTGGCGTGTCACACAGCCTTGCAGCAGGAGGAAGCTGAGTTCCTGGCCAAGGGCCCAGGCTGTGGCCTCCACGTGGCAATCTGAGGAGGTGGGACACTGTCATATGGCCAAGGATCACAGCAAGGCAAGGGACCAGGATGTGCCATCTAGCCAATGCCAGAATGATAGAGCCAACACAACCCCACGCCAGTCTCCATAGCTTCCTCCTCTGCAGGGATGAGGGGAGGAGCCTCCTGCTTCTTTCACCTGAGCCGCCATGGCCTCAAGCTTGCTAAACGTTGAAGCCACACCCCCTCACACAAGTTATGGATCCAGCCGTATGTTCTTCCATCCATCAACCCCAAAAGTGCATGCGCACTAGGGAAAGTTTTGTTTCTCTCTTGATGCAGGGCTCCACTGCTTGAATTATTTTCTAATTATTGGCCATTTGTGATTTTTGAGGTGGGGAGGGCCAGGGTTTCATGTATCCCAAGCTGGCTTAGAACTTGCCGGGTAGCTGAGGATGACCTTGAACTTCTGATCCTCCGCCTCTACCTCCTGAGTCCTGGGATGATGGGTGTGCACCACGGCTCCTGGTTTCTGTAGTACTGGGGTTGGAACCCAGGCCCTCATACATGCCAGGCACATGCTCTGCCCATGAGCTACAGTCCCGGCCTTTGGTTCCTACTTCTTCTCTGTGGTTTTGTTCATCTCTTCTCAGAGATGACCACGCCAGTGGTGTTCAGTGGCACTGTTGCCCACAGAGCTCTCATCAGGTGAAGCGGGCATCCCCCTGTCGCTTTCTCGGCTCATGTTTGCTCTGAGGTACCAGTTCCACGTCAAAACCACCTCTTCCCAGTGGATCAAAGAGGGCAGAACAGTGGCCCAAAAGCCTGTGTGTCCCTGTAGTGCTCCACGTGATGGAGACCAAGGCAGATAAGGAGCCAGCCGGGGCCCCTGGCATCCCTGGCCATGCCCAGTCTGACCGTCCCAAGGAACATTAAGTGTGAGGACTTTGCTCTGGCTCCAATCAGGCCCCTCCCAGTCCAGCTGTCCTGCTGAAGGTGACAGGCTTCCAGAAGAGGTCATCAGCAATAAATAAATAAATAAATAAATAAATAAATAAATAAATAAATAAACAAACAATACATGGATTTATGTACATGGTGACACTTCAGGCTAGGAAGGGACTCTCATGGCCTGTTCCTACCACTGTGTACTCACACAGATGAAGAGGGCAATTCTATGTAGCAAGTGACCTTCACACTTGACCTTCTAGGGACAACCCTCTGGACTGAGACCTAAGGCCATGGCTGGGCATCCAGCTTGCTCTTGCACATCCACCCAGGTATCTAAACACCCTACAGCCAGCTCCTCAAAACCAGAGCCCTCCATCTTCTCACTGCCCAGTGCTGGCAGTAGTTTCCTATGGCTACAGACAGAATCACAGAATCCAGTCCTGGATGCCACAGACACCTGTCTACAGCCTCAGCCCTTCCCATACGCAATGTCCATGAAGGGTGAGAGGCCACTACAGGAAGCTGTGAAAACAAAGCCTGGTCGCAGTGGAGACCCCAAGATGTTGAAGATGCCAGAGCTATGGGATGTCTGCCAAGGAGAGCTGTATAATGCGAGAGGTGGAACCAGCCCAAGGAAGAGATGTATACTTCAGGGTATCTGAACATCAGACAGGAGCTACAGGATTTGGCGTTTGCTCAGCTGGGTTCTGGTCTTACTTTGGTCCACTATTTCCTCACTATGCCCCATTCTTCCCCCGGAATGAAAATGTATCATCTGATAAATATTGAAAGTATGTACTTTGATTTTTTTTTATTTTTACAGAAGGTTACAGTTAAGAAGTTGCCTAAAGTCTCAAAGGGAACTTTGGACTTATGAACGGTATTGGTGTTGAAAACGTGGTAGACTACAGGGACTTTAAAAGTTGAACTAAATGCATTTTGCATTATGATATGGCCACAACTATGGAGGCCATGGGGTGGAATGCGGTGGTTTGAAAACAGCCTGCATCGGCTCCGGGCATTTGAACACTTGGTTCCTGGTTGATGCTGCAGTCTGAGGAGGTTTAGGTAGTGCAGCCTTACTGGAGAAAGATGTCACTGGGGGCAGCCTTTGAGATCATATAGCCTCACATGCCCTCAGTTCACTCTCTCTGCTTCCTGCTTACATTTAAAGACGTGAGCTCTCAGCTTCCTACTCCTGCCACCGTGCCTGCCTGCCGCTTGTTGCTATGCCTCCCTGCCGTGATGGACTCTTATCCCCCTGGAACTAAAGCCAAAATAAACTCTTTCTAAGTAGACTTGACCGTGGTGTTTTATCAAAGCGACAGAAAAGTAATGAGCATGCTGGCTTACTGATACTGTTTACTTGATGTCTCCATATAATATTCTCAGCCTTTTAGCCCTTTCCCTTTACCCAGGCCTGCAGAGCAGGACCTTGATCTCTCAGCCATCCTCGCCTCGCCCTTCATCACCAAGGCATCCCTTGGGCCCAGGACACTGGAAGAGTGACTCCACTTCCTAAATGCCTGATGGGGCTGTCCTGTGGAGGCAGGTGCCCTTTATCCTATGAAGTCAGATGACGGTGTCCTGTGAAGTCCATGAAGGATGAACACTGACTAGAAGGATCCCTGAATGACCAGTTCCCAAGGGCAGGGAGATGACAAGTGTCCCAGAGTCCAAGAAAGGAAAGATGGCAGCAAGAGGCCAGTGAGCCTCAGGCACCAAGGTTGCCTGCGCATGTCAAACCGCGGAGGCCTTCAGTCCCAGCTCCTGGCTTCTAGAGGGGCGGAGCCTGTCCTTTGAAGGGAGGATGATGAGGCCACAGGGTCCTCTAGGCTTTCCAGGACGGAGACCCAGTGGAAGCCGGCATCCAGGACCCTTGAGGGCTCTGCTCACACCATGACTTTGGAAACATCACAAATCCCTTCCAGATTTAAAATTCACAATTACACAGATTTGCTCGGCGTGAACTGAATGGACTGAAAACAAGGTCCCCTTACATTGGAGGCCTGGCCACACAGCTGCAGTGCCAACGAGCATAAGGCATGTGACACTGTCACTTATGCAAGACGTTAACTTCCTACTTAGTCCCTCATGCTAAAGAAAAAGGTCCCAGGGACTCAGGGACCCTTGCAAACCGCCAAGGAATTGCCCAGAAGCATTATAGCCTGGGCCTGGCCTTGAAATCACACTCTCACCAGGCTCTCAGCTAGGGAGAGGGAGCCCTGTGGGGATGAGGCAGTGGGGAGCTCTGAAATGAAAACAGGAGGAACCAACAGGGTTCCCACCGCAGGACAAGGCTCTCCTTGGCACCAGCTCAAAGCCGGGGTCACAGCTGACAAACTGATCATCCTCGGCCCTCAGCACTGAGCACTGAAGGGACAAGAAGTGATAATAAGGGGTGGCAAGGACAGGCCACACTTCCTGTCCACAAGAAGGACTCGAGAAGACCAGCCGGGCCTAAACCACCAGAGTTCTCGACATCCACCCCATTCCCTACTTCATCCAAGCATGCTCCATCGTCAGGCCTTCGTCCTCCTTGTACTCTTTCTTAGGGGTCCAGAGCTGACAGGACCGTGTCAGGGAAGCAGGTGAACAGGGGAGAACAGCTCACACCGGCTTGAAACCCAGCTATACCTGGAAGCACGGGATTGCAGACAGGTCAAGACAAAGCGGGATAAAGGGTCTGGAGGAGGAGGGCATGGTGGGAAGGGTCTGCTGGATGGGAGTCTGGTGGATGGGGTCTGGAGGATGGGGTCTGGTGGATGGGGTCTGGAGGATGGGGTCTGGAGGATGGGGTCTGGTGGATGGGGTCTGGAGGATGGAGTCTGGAGGATGGGGTCTAATAGATGGGGTCTAATAGATGGGGTCTGGTGGATGGGGTCTGGTGGATGGGGTCTGGTGGATGGGGTCTGGAGGATGGGGTCTGGAGGATGGGGTCTGGTGGATGGGGTCTGGAGGATGGGGTCTGGAGGATGGGGTCTGGAGGATGGGGTCTGGTGGATGGGGTCTGGTGGATGGGGTCTGCTGGATGGGGTCTGGTGGATGGGGTCTGGAGGATGGGGTCTAATAGATGGGGTCTGGTGGATGGGGTCTGGAGGATGGGGTCTGGTGGATGGGGTCTGGTGGATGGAGTCTGGTGGATGGGGTCTGGAGGATGGGGTCTAGAGGATGGATATCTGAAGGATGGGGTCTGGTGGATGGATATCTGAAGGATGGGGTCTGGTGGATGGATATCTGAAGGATGGGGTCTGATGGATGGGGTCTGGAGGATGGGGTCTGGTGGATGGATATCTGAAGGATGGGGTCTGGTGGATGGATATCTGAAGGATGGGGTCTGATGGATGGGGTCTGGAGGATGGGGTCTGGTGGATGGATATCTGAAGGATGGGGTCTGGTGGATGGATATCTGAAGGATGGGGTCTGGTGGATGGAGTCTCGTAGATGGGGTCTAGTGGATGGGGTCTGGTGGATGGGGTTTGGAGGATGGAGTCTGGTGGATGGATATCTGAAGGATGGGGTTTGGAGGATGGGGTCTGGAGGATGGGGTCTCGTAGATGGGGTCTAGTGGATGGGGTCTGGTGGATGGGGTCTGGTGGATGGGGTCTGGTGGATGGGGTCTGGTGGGTGGGGTCTGGTGGATGGGGTCTGGTGGATGGGGTCTGGTCTGGTGGATGGGGTCTGGAGGATGGGGTCTGGTGGATGGGGTCTGGTGGATGGGGTCTGGTGGATGGGGTCTGGTGGATGGGGTCTGGTGGATGGGCACCCTGCAGATTGAGCTCCAGAGATGACAAAGGTAGAAACCCTGGCCTGGACAGAAGGAAAATGGCCCCTAGGACTAAAGACATATAGAGCCCTCTTCTACACACTGCTGTATGTGTTTCTTGCCTTATTACTGGCCGGAAAGGAGGTGGGTTGATAGGACAAGCCAGGCACTCCACTTACTCACAGCCAGCCAGTAGACAGTGTACCCGGAGAGGTGGAACATCTCTCCCTCCGGTAGGAATACTGCTGCAAAAACAACAGGGGCCCTGTGGTGCCTACAGAGTGGCTAGTAGCCTGAAGGACAATGACCTTCTAGACTCGCTAGAAGGAATACAAATGGACCGTGGCCATGCTCAGGATACAAGAGGCACAGGAGCCAGACCATGGGGACCATGGCCTACAAGACCCTAATGCCAGTCTAGAGAGCCAGCTCTGGGTTCCGTGGGCACCAGAGAGACACTGAAGGTTTGAGAACAACATCCAAAAAGCCCAGGAAGGAGTCAAAAGCAGACAAAGAGGGTGTGTTAGGGCCCAGAAGGTGTGGGCCAGGTCCATACTGTAGGGTAGAGGTACTGTATTATGTGGAGGGAGGGGAACTAACTGCTTCTTTTCATCCCTCAGCTCTTCACCCATACTCTTCATACTGACTCCATTAGGCACTCTGCGCGGGGGAGTAGATATCACAGAGGCCAAGGGAATTCACCCCGGCTGAGTCCGGGGCCCAGCTTTGGACCAGCAGCTGTTCACTGCTCCACCTCTTTTCCCTATGACTTCCCCAGAGCCCCAGCAGTATAGACACCAGCATGGGCATCCAAACAGGACAGTCCTGAACACCTTCTGTAGTAAATGACACTCAGCATCCCACCTACTAAAGTCCCACCCCCAAAGCCACCCCAGAATGTGAGGTGTCACAGCCATCCCAACTCACATGGCTGGCAGGACTGGCCAAGGCCTGGGTCTTGCCACCTCAGCCTCTGGCCCGGTAGCCATCTGCTGCTTGGCCAGGTGCTGTCAGGGTGGTGATAGGGACTGCCACGATGACATCTGGTGGCTTCCCCTCTCAGGACAGATGGCACAGGAGAGGCAGCCGGGATCACAGAGAGCAGGGGTGAACAGGGTCAGAACAATGCCAAGCCCTGAGCTGCTCATCTCCTGGTGAGCCCCTCCAGGCCAGGTACCCATAGGTGTGTGGTATTGTTCCACACTGCACAGACACATCTACACACAGTCACTACAATGCCCTATCCTCCTCCTGCTGGTACACCTCACCTTCAGGGCCCTTCCCTGTCTGTGCTGGATAATTTATGTCAACTTGACATGAGCTAGAGTCATTTTGGAAGAGGAAACCTCAGTGAAGAAAATGCCCACACCAGATTGGCCCGTGGGCAAACCTGTGGTACATTTTCTTGATTGATGGGAAAGCTGACTGTGGGTATAGTCAGCTCTCCCATCAATCACCTGATTGTCCTAGGTGCCATAAGAAAGCAGACTGAGCAAGCCATGGGGAGCAAGCCAGGAAGCAGCAGTCCTCTATGGCCTCTGCATCATCCCCTGCCTCCAGATTCAATTCCTGACATCCCTCGGTGATGGACTGTGATGTGGAACTGTAACCTGAAATAAAACCCTTTCCTAAGTTGCTTTCAGTTACGGTGTTTTATCACAGCAATGGAAACCACACCTGAGCACCTGCCTCAAGGATCCAAGGACAAGGGTGTTCATGTGCATGTTCAAGGCTGACCCCCCTTAGGGTGAGGAGGTGGTACCTACCTGTTACCCAGGGTTCCTGGTGGGTTGGAAAGAGAAACACAAATAAAACACAATTCTCTCCAACTGATCAGAGGACACTCATGATCAGTGGTCATTACAATTGTCACCAACCTCTCAGATCCCACAAAGAGCCCAGCAACAGGTACCCTGAAATGCAGAAAAGTTAAGGACACGGCGTTAGCCCTGGCACCCCTGGCCCTTGGGACATTGGACACTGGACATTGAAGACCAGCCTCGGAGTATCTGGAGGTGCTGGGGTGGTGGTGGTAAAGGGCCTGCAGATCCCTAATGCTGTCCCCTAAAGGCCAGCCTTGAGACTCAACCCACAGCCATAGATTGAGAGTGGTGTCCCCAGGCCTTGGCTATGAGGCGCTTTACTGAAACAGGAAAATGGAGACCAGCCCCATAGGCATCTTCAGGGTACCGTCAACAGTATGCAGTGGGTTCTCAGCCTCACCACACATTCAGGACCCTCTATCTGCAGGCTGATCTCTCTAAACTCTGGAGCCTCGGTCTGCTCAGGTTACTGTCATGGAGAAGCAGCCTGGAGGTGACAAACAGCAGAAATGCAATGCTCACAGCTCTGGAAGCAAGGAGTCCAGGTGTAAATTGACTCTGTGTCTGCTAGGGGCCATCTTTGGGCTCATAGCCAGCTCTCTGGCCATGTCCTCGGGCAGCGGGAGGGTGGGGGCAAGGGCCTTTATGCAGTCTTCCTTAGAGAGTTCTCATCTTGGCTCCACCCTCACCTGCCCAAGTCCTGTCTACTCACATTATCACAGAAAGGTTGAAATTTCAGCACAGAGGGTGGGTCACACATTCGGTAACACACCCACCACCACCTGAGCCAGCAAGGGATCCAGCCTCCTTTCTAGGCCATCTTTCCCATTATGGGTTAGACGTAAACTCTCCAAGGGATCATGTATTTGAATGCTTAGTCACCAACAGGTGGCGCTGTTTGAGGAGGTTGTGAACCGTTTAGAAGATGGGGCCAGGCTGTTGGACTGTAGAACCATAGGACCTGGCCTGAAAGTTTTCTCTAGGCATGCCTGGCTCCCGCAGCCCTGAGGTCATGCAGCCTTTCAGACCCAAGTAAACACACGGAGGCTTATATTATTTTTAAACTATGGCCATGGCAGGCTTCTTACTAGCTAGCTCTTATATCTTAAATTAACCCATTTCTATAAATCTATACTTTGCCACATGGCTTGTGGCTTACTGGTATCTTTACATCTTGCTTCTGGTGGTGGTTAGCAATGTCTCCTCTCTCCCTCTCTCTCTCTCTTTGTCCTCTTTCTCTCTCTAGTTAGAATGTCCTGCCTAACTTTATTCTGCCTCACCATTGGCCAAACAGCTTTATTTAACAACCAATCAGAGCAACACGTATTCACAGCATACAGAATGAAATCACCCATCACTGGCCTCATAAGCCAGCCCCACTTTTGACCCAGGTTCTCTGCTCCCTAGTCTATAAGCAGCCACATGCCCCTGCCACCATGGCTGTGAATGTCTCTCACAGCTACATCTTCTCCACCATGGTGGACTGTGTTCTCTCCAACTGTAAGCCAAAATCCATCTTGCCTCCCGTGAGTTGCCTCTATCTGGGTATTCTGTTACTGCTAAGGTTATCTAATATAGTCCCTCAAAGCCTGAGAACTTTGCCAAGGTTTCCAGAGAACCTCAGAGCCCCTCGAGCATGGAGCAGTGGGAGGAGGAAGAGGAAGAGCTTCGGTGAACGGAAGAAGGGGTGACCACTCAGCCAGATGACACAGGCTTCTTCACCCATCACATTCAGCATCAGAGAAAGAGACCATAATGAGTCACAGAAGGCTTGTGAGACAGCCACCGCTATTTTCCCAGCATTCCTTTTAGACAGAAAGCCTCGGTGGGGGAGGGGGGTTGCAGACTGAGTCGTGAGGAGGAGGTACCTGACCAGCCTGGGGAATAGCTCCTGAGAGCCTTGTTTTTAAGGAGAATATATGAAGAGCCATGTCAATTTCCACTTAAATCCCAAGCCTGGGACGCCTTCGCCTAGAATTCTATTTTAAAACGTTGAAAGCACTATTTCAGAGCAGAAATCAATAAAATACACCAAAAAAGAAAAAGGAAAAAGGAAAGGGGGGTCCTAAGCAAAGCATCTCCCGGCTCCTACTAAATGCTATTTTTTGAAAACATCAATAGCTGCAGCTTTTAACTTAATTCTCGAGTATGTAGTCAGTTCACTGAGAGATTTTTATAGTGAGGCAGCCCCTTCTCTGGCTTAAATAAGGTGGGCAAATGAAAACCCACCAGGATCACACAGCTACCTCCCACCCCCTTCAGGATTGGGACCTTGGCCACCTACAGACCGCCATTTGCAGACCATGGGCCCTCTCAAATGGGTGCCCATGGCTTAAACTCCCTCAGATAGATAGATAGATAGATAGATAGATAGATAGATAGATAGATAGATAGATAGATAGTAGATAGATGGATGGATGGATAGATAGATAGATAGATAGATAGATAGATAGATAGATAGATGATAGATGGATGGATAGATAGATAGATAGATAGATAGATAGATAGATAGATGATAGATAGATGTGGCTTAAGGAAATGGGCAACCAAGCCCGCACTGGCAAGCTGAACCATTCTGTGACCATGTGGGGACAGGAGCAGACAGGGAAGGACAGAGTAGAGCCAAAAGGCCCAGGCTGGTCCCCAACTGCTCATCCCTGGCCTGCTAGGATACAGGAGGGCAAAGCACACACCCCTCCAAACACATCCCTTGAGCCAGTGGTTCCCACATTTTGTGGAATCTATCCTGTCTTTCCCAAGAACTGGCAGCTGGACAATTGCCCCTGCACCCCAGTGTTGGGGCGGCAGCCATGTGGAAGAGTCCCACTGGCACAGATAGGCATGATATTGTGACAGCCTTGGAAAGGGGCTATAGCTTTGCCAGGGAGATGCACAGGTGACTTGGGAAGAAGTGGGGCGGGGTTGAGGCAGCCGGTTTATGGTTCACATCAGCCCTGTCTCTGTCTGGCTAGTAGACAAAGCTGCTCCCACACCACACACACACACACACACACACACACACACACACACACACACACGCACGCACGCACGCACGCACGCACGCACGCGCACGCACACACGCACGCACGCACACGCACACGCACACACACCACACCACACCACACCACACACCACACACACACACACACACACACACACCACACCACACCACACACACACACACACACACACACACACACACACACACACACACACACACTGAGCCCCAGTCTTACCGGGCCAAAGTGTCTCCTTGGCAGAAATGATCTCCCAGGCTCCTCTTCGATTCTGGGATTCAGTCAGGTGTTGGAGACTGGGGATCTGTGCAGGTACTGCACCAGCACCCAGCAGTTGGCCTCACCTCTCTGCACCTCAGCTTCCCTCAGAGCCACATAACCCGGACCTGGAGGATGGGAGAGCCAGGGTCAGGCCCAGGATCCCTCCTACCTGAAGGTCCACCTACCACCCTCAACAAGAGAGAGAGGCCCAAGGCCAACCTCTTGAAGTCAGGTGTGATCAGGCTCTCTCAGAGACGAGCATCAGTGAACACAATCCTGGAAGCTTCTGGAGCCTCCTTGAAATCAGTTCTGCCCCCATTCTTGCCATGATGCCACCAATCTCCCAGCAGGAAGTCAATGAACATTGAAATTAAGAGACATGAAATTAAACCAACATGTGTACCTTTGTCAAGACCCCATTACCTTGAGAGTGTCAGATGAGTCACAGCCACCAGGGATGGGAGGGAAGGGCCAGAGGAGCTGATCCTGGGCATCCTCGCCATGCTCACCTGATGCCAAAAAAGAGTGCCAGGGTAGCACAGAAAGGCAAGGCTGGATGCCAACCTGTAACCTTAGATGTCTACTTTGAAGTAGCTACACTGGAACCCCGTGACATTTCCCACCACAAAAGGACATGGAGACAGTATCTCCCAAGGCTTGCAGAGTATCTCTGCACTTGGGATCAGCTGTGGTCACTGCAGTGAAGCCAGCTGGGTAGACGCATGTCCCAAGTGAGCTTCCAGCTCAGCAACTGCAAGGTAAGGGAGGCTGCCCACCATCCACCCCGCAGAAGCAGCCCTGACACACCTCCTTGCTCACCTCCAGACACTTCCCATCCAGGTCAACACCTACCTCAAAGATCTCAGAACCAGTACTCCTTCTATGATCCCCAGGCCTGCCTTAACACTGCCTGCCCACGCAGCCCTGGTTTTTCACCTGTCTACTGATGGGCGTGCCTACTTGCACAAGTCCCTTTGACACCTAATCTCCCACTATACTAAGGCAATATGACTTGGCACAAGGAGACCTAGATCTGTGGCATTGGCTGCCTGGGGCTTCGTTGAAGCATCCAGGCTTCCAGGGCTGGTCCAGGGCAGATGCTGACCACCAGGGCAGGCCCACTGGTTCCCTAGGACCTTGGGTCTTGGCTGCCCTGAGTTCCTTCTTTCTTCTTTGGGCCCTCCAGTGCTAGAGGCTCTGCCCGTATAGCATCCTCATCCTCCACTGAGCCTTACTCATGGCCAGACCCCTTCCTCCTCAGTGTCTGCACACTGCAATGCCAACCTACCCTGTCACCAGAGCACCCCCACAATCACAAGCAGCCATCAAGTTCCAGCATCCCTTCTGATCCTACTTCCTGCTTCCTGAAATGGACCAGGCAAAGCTCAGGAGACTCTTCTTTCTCACCACAGCTGCCTAAGGGTCCCCTCCTCATAGATCCGTCCCCCTAGACAGTACTCTGCAGGCCATCCCCACCCAGGGAACAACATGCAGGGCAGCAAGGTCACAGCCTCTCTGTCTTCCTCTGTGGATCAGGGCAGGAATGGGACTTTCTGTGGCGTGGATGATGGTCACAGCTTACACTCTCTGTGCTTAGCCATGCACCTTCAGCCCCCTGGACCAAGACAGGAACAAATAATGGAAACAGGAAATAGTGAACAGGATACCGCCAGCCTCCGTAAACCTCACTGCTCCCTATCATTCTTACATGAGACATTGCTGTGCAGTTTTTGAGGTCGCCGCTCAAAAACCCGATCACTCTATCCTTCCCTCACCCAGGCACTCTTCCCACTGTCCCTCTTGAGCTACAGCCCTGGAGATTCCTTCACCAGCCCCTGCCCAGCCCAGGGTCTCCACACAGCCTCAGAACACAGATCACCCACGACACCAGGCCTGGTCCCCTAGGCTTCCTTACTACTCACCACTATAGGAAGGAATAAAGGTGTGGCCAAAGCTGTGTCTCCTTGGCCTGAGAGCTGGACAGCACTGCTGATAGGTTTTGGCACACTCTGAGTCCCTGAACCTGCAGGAAGCCTAATTAACAATGCTGTTGCCTGGAGGCCATGCTGGGTTACCCGAGGGAGCGTTTCCAGTGACATCTGTCCCAATCCACAGGGAAGAACCAGAAGGAGACTTGAGAGAAAGGAGAGGCCACACGAGGACAGAGGCAGGGATCGGAGGGGCACAATCACAGTCACAGAATGCCTGAAGCCTCCAGAGGTGGGAGGAAAGCATCTGTACCGCCTCTAAAGGAAGTTCCTTGAGATGCAGTGGCCTATAGCTTCAGATAAAACCTGAGGCCTTCATTTCTGCTTGTTAACTGTGGCCATGTGCAGCAATCAGCACCCCTCCCTTCCAGGCAGGGAGCTCTCCGTCATGAAGAAATGACATCTAAGACCTGTCAATCACCCTGTTCCCTAAACTGGGCTAGCCAATACAGGACCAGTGCACAGTAGACCATTCTCTGAACACCCAACACCCCCTGGCCCAGTCACTCAGGCAGCCAATTCTGTGGATCAAAGTCAAAAGTCAGGAGTTAACTAGCAGTTTTGGTTCAGTTCCCAACTCCCAGGAGTCCCCAGTTCCTTTTTGGCCAATATGCACTGACCAACAGTGACCCTGCTCCATGGTGTATGTACCACAGGCTGAGGCAGGGCCCCTTTGCTTGGTATTCTTATTCATGGGCACAGGCTCCTCGGCCTGCCCTCTCATCCATCATCCCACACCATCCAGCATCCCATGTGGCTGCCCCTGCCCTGGACCCCCTCTGAGGTCCCATGAATCATCTCAAGCTCCTTTCACTTCAAACCAAACCCACCACAGGCACCGGGATGATCAGGAGGCACCCACGGGAAGAAGTGCTTCCTGCGTACATTCACAATACGTCCCTCACTTGGAGCAGCCGCCATTGAACGCTTCTGCCCAGACTCTGAGAATCAGACCACATTCAGCTTCCCGTGGGCAAACATCCAGGACAAGCCCTTGGTGGGCATCCGTGCCAGTGGGGAGGATGGGCTTATTGATAGGGAGGGGAGAGAAGGTAATAGGAACCAAGACAGACCCAGGGGAGGTCAGGAGGTAGGGGTACCCTCTGCACTGTGTGTTCTGAAGGGACAGGAACTCTACAGCCACAGTCACACCCACTCGCTGTAAGACCTGGAGGGCTGTGTGCAGCTTGTCCTTACCCTGGAGAGGAAGGGACAGGGGACACAGGCCAAGGGTTGGGTTCCAGGCTGTGAGGGTGGGGACTGAAAGCATCCTCTCGGATAAGTGGATGTGGCAGGGAAGGGGGGAGGGCTGTTCCAGGATGAGGGACAGCCCATAGCCAGGATTTAAAGTGGCTCTGATTCAGTGCGGGGTCGGAGGGAGCACCTACTTGAATCTCTTCCCCAGCAAATCACTTGACTCCTCCTGGTGTCAGCCTAGGAGGAAAAGGTCCTGGGAACCAAGGAGGCATGTTAGTTACCTTCCACCCCACACAGTTAAAAATGGAAGACTTATTCTGGCTCACAGTCATGGGTACAGTACAGTCCCTCGTGGTGGGGAAGGATGACAGCAGGACCACAAAGCAGCTGATCACTTCGGGATCAGTCATGGAGCAGAGACAGCCGCATGCTGGCCCTCAGCTCACCTCTTTTCATTTGGTCCTGAACCACGGCCCGTGGTGTTGTGCCATCCACAATGAACCTTTCCTCCTCCTAACATGTTTCACTCAGGTATTTTGTTACAGCAGTGGAATGCTGACTGACACAAACGTGAAACCCCATCACACCAGCTGCTAGCTTGGGTCGGGCATGTCCCCAGAGGCCATGTGTGGAGGGCTGGGTTCCCAGCTTGGTGCTGTCGGGGGCAGACCTTTTGAGAGATGGGACCTGGTGGGGGGGGGGCGATTAGGAGGTAGATCCACTGGGGACTAAGGGACTGTAGATAGCCTGACCCTCTTTCTCTTTCATTTCTTAGTGAGTCACAAGGTGGGTGGTTTTGCTCCACCAGGAGGTGTGGCCTCAGCATGAGTGCAGATACATTAAGCCCACCTGATCATCGAATGGAAACTCAGAAACTGAGCCAAAATAACTTGCTGTCTTTATAAATGGAATTGTCTCAGTTATTTTGCTACAGTCACAGAAAGCTGACTAATGCACCTGTGGGTCTCATCATTGCAAACTAGTCATAAACATCCTGAGCCAGGCAAACTCTCACAACTTAAAGACCCACATGACCTCATCCCTCAACCAATGGGAAAATGAATGGTTGGGGTGTTGATCAGAAGAGGGGGTTGGAAAGGAGAGGAGAGTGTGCCCAGCACAGGTACTAGTTAGGGAACATTTTGTATCTGCTGCAACTTTAACTGTCTCAATGTTAATGTCTCAATGCCATCTTTAATCTAGTGGGGAAAATACCTGAAATTCAGAGAGTTAGTACACTTGCCCAAGGACACACAGCTCACAAGGAGAGAACCAAGGTTAAAATCCATTATGAGAGTTAGAAGTCAAAGGTCTTGGTGCCACAGGACGATGCTGAAGGTTCCAGGGGAGGCTCCTTCCTCCCTCCCTCAGTTCCTGGTGCCTCAAGTATTCTTGGGCTGCATCACCTCAACCTCAGCTCTGTCCACACAGACCCACTCTGTTGTATGCACATGCCTCTTTCTTAGAAGGCCATCAGCTGTTGGACTCGGTGTCACCATAACCCAGGTCTGTCCAGTCTCAGGATCCCCATTATAATTGCACCTGCATGCACCCATACTCTAGGTAAAGCTCACACTGCGAAATCCAAGTGGACATGTCTCCTGGGTTCAGGGGAGGCACCACAAGGAACCTGGACAGAAATGTCAGGGGCCCTCTGTTGCCTTGGGGAACCTGGCCAAGAGTGGCAGGAGGAGCCCGTGGCAGAAGTCAGCCAGGAAGTCCTGCCAGCCCAAAGCCTCACTCTCTCCATTGTTACTTGGACAAACATGGCTGGGCAGCAAGTGCTTCCCAGATAAATCTGTGGTCCTGGATGCCCTGACAAGCATGCTGGGCTCCCTACAAGGGGGATGTCAAGCCTGGGGAACTTTCAGGAGGCTTGTATGACTGACAAGGGACAGTCCCTTCCTCCCTCCTAAACATGCCAACCTTTCTCTCTTAGACTGTTTAATACTGACCTGTTAGGACCTGTTCATGACGTAGAGTCCTCCATGTGCACACCTGCCTGGCATCCTGAGCCCACATCTGGATGCAGCCCGTGTTCTGAGGAAAGGGTATAGAGAAGGTAACTGCCTCCTCCAGTCTCCCTGGGTGTGCCTCACTTTACACACACACACACACACACACACACACACACACACACACACACATACATACATCCTTCCCACCTGTCAAAAACCCACAGGTACATTCTGGGATCCAGCTAGGTAAGACCAACAACAGGCAAAAGAAGCAATACAGAAGGTATTTGGGTGACCAAGGGGAGCTATTATGGCTGAGATATTCAAAGCCCAGAGACGGTGAACAAGCTGCTCAGAGACGCACAGCCCTGTGTCGCTGAGGCAGGCTTGATGGCTCCTGCCGTGTGTATCTGAGACCACCATCCAGCATCCATACACAAAGGGAAGCAGACTGCTCGCCCACTACCCTCCCCTCCTGCCTCACTACTGCCTTCCAAAGCTACTTCCTCTAGGGGAAGCCTGTGTTTTCACATCACTGTTCCGGGGCAGCGACTCTCCCATCGCAAATGCTCAGAACAACAGCGTGCCCTCCCAGCCAGGTATGTGTCTCCCTTACACTGGCGCCTGTTTATTTGATATTAATGTTCAGTCCAGTGCCGAACCCCTCCACGGGCTCCACCGCGTTCAGAGGGAATTGCCAGCTGGCGCAGAACAAGATAAGATATGTTAGGCCTAACTTGCTGTGACCTTTCCTTTCTCTCTGAAAAACCACTTGCTTAAGGAAAATCTCAACCATCATAAATCACCATCACTCAGCAGCATGTGGGCCAGAGCCAGGAGCATGGGGGGCATTCATCACAGTTTGGGACTTTGACAGCCATTCGCAATGGAGTTTACAAACAGTAACCCTTCCCCTCTGCCACTACCCTTCCTGTAGTATAGAAATCTCCACTGGTCCCTCCTCCCCCCTCCTCCAGATAGCATCCAAATTTCAAAGGTCTGCAAACACACCTCCTCCAGGAAGCCCTGACCTGCTTGCACATGTAAAGAAACTAGCTCTAGCTGGGCAAGGTGACCTGGTGGTCAGGAGACTTTCATCTCTGCAGAGTTGGAGCTCTATAGAGAGGTCTCCCATGAGGAGCAGCAGCCTGCCGCCTATATAAGTTGAGCCTGGCCCACAGCTTGTTTTACAAATAAAGTTTTATTGAAGTAGCCCCACTGTTCAACTGTGCAATGGGAGCTTTTGTCAACTGACTGACCTTGAGCATAGTACAAGGGCAGAGCTGAGGGGTGACCACAAGGATCCCACTCCCACAAAGCTCTGTGCCTGCCATCCTGTCTGTGTCCTGGACTCCAGCCTCTGGTGAATGTTCTTTCTACTGGCTGGTGCAAAGAACTAGATGAAACAGCATTCCAGCCAGTGAGAACAGAGCATACAAAGGGAGGAACCAGGTTACAGATAGAGCAGGGATGCAAGACAGCATGCTTCAAGAGTCCTAGGACAGACAAGAAAAAAAGCTTCATCTTCCCCAAGGTCAAAGCCACTCAGGGGCCTGGAGTTGGAGACTGGGGTATTTTAGGGGGTATGGTCAGCTTAACAATATGAAATGAGAGAGCTATTTGGAGGTCCTAAGACAAAATGGTAGAGGTGGTACAGGTGACTAGCTCCCAGGATCCAGGCTTAATGGCACCCGAGGCGGGGTGGAATCCAGCAGGCGGTTTTTCCCTGCATAAAAGGTCCATCTTTCACACTCATAGGGACCCAGAAGAGGCTTGCCCAAACGGGGGGCTCTAGGCGCCTTGATCTGGTGCCCAGGAGCCCCCTTCTTCCTGGCACACTGGCTCCCCCTTGGAAACATAGCTGTCTGTGCCAGGCCAAGGCCCACGACCACTGTCTTACCCTTCCTGATGCTCCAAGGAGACACAGGTGGGAAAATGCCGAGGACACAGCTTACAGGACAGTGCTTGGCAGAGCACCTCAGGTCCAGGACAATCACAGGCGCAATGCCCAGATCTGTCTGTCGGAATTTTCTTCAATGCCTAGAGCTAGAGTCTTGTGAAATCTGCATACATATTCATGCAAATCATATGCAAATAACACCTCCCCCAGATCAGCTGCAGGAAGGCAAGGCGGCTGCTTGTCCTTCCTCTCCAGGGTCAGCTCCACCCACAAGGCCGTGAAGACATTGGGCCAGCCAGAGATCCCATGTCAATGTCATCCGCCCTTGGACAATGGACAAGTGAGGAAACTGAGGCAGGAGGGGAGAATTGATGGATTGATTTACCCATGAACCTCCCATATCCAAAGCTGGGCAGAAAAGTCTATGGCCAAGACATTTCCAGCCCAGCAGCCGCCTCTTTACAGAGGGAGAAAGGCTGCATCCTGGCAAAGAGCCATGCACACAGACCCAGTACTCTCTCTGGACAGGATGAGCATCTGTGCAGGGCCACCCCATGCCTTCTCAAGAAACAGTGACATTTACTCTTAAATCCTCTCCCAGGGGTCCCCGCGAGCAATCCCTCCCCAATCAAAGGCAGCTCCAAAAATAAAGCTTCTGCCAGCCCTGCATGGATTAAATGTCACCAGAGTGGAGGAATGATGAATCTAGATTATTGGAGGCAGGGGAGAGAGCTGGTGCCCCTGAGAGGGTACTCACACACAGACAACCACGGGAGCCCCACTGGGCTTGCACCACTCTAAGCACCTGAGCCCCATGCTTAAGTGGAGAAACTGAGGCATGGGGCTAAGGTTTGGGGGTGAGTCTGTGTAAAGGCTGAGATTAGAATCAGGTCTTGGGACCCCTGGTCTCTAGAGAACTGTGCAGAAACCTTGATCTACCTCTTGAGGGACCTAGGGAGACCTGTGTGCTGAGGTAAGGGACTGTGACCCCTCCACTCTGTAGCCTGAGGCCCTAGGAACCACACCTGCCCGAGCCACTGGAGGCACCCCAAGTCCTCACATGGTCCCCCCTCTTGCACATCATTCTTATTTCTACCCGAATCTACACTAGACCACTCCTGAACTTTGCCCTTGACCCCCAGTTCTGTATCCCCCACCACCACCACCCTCATCCACTTTCTGCCTCTCCCACTTGCAGCTTCCTCTAGACCGCCATGGTTACGAGATCTGTTGTGCACGGTCATGCACTGTGGTAGGTTTGAATACGATGTCCCCCATAGTCTGGAGCATTTGAACACTTGGTCCCCACTTGATGGTGTTGTTTGGGGATGCTTAGGAGGTGTGGCCTTATCGGAGGAAGTATGTCACTGGGGGGCGGGCTTTGAGAGTCTCGGGCCTCACCGGACTCCCAGTTCATTCTCTGTTTTCCTGCTTGAGGCTCTAGATGTGAGATCTCAGCTTGCTACTCCAGTCACCCTGCCTTCCCACAGGTCTCCCATTTCTCCATCAACATGCAACTAAAAGCTCGAATGAATCCTTTCTCCTCTAAATTGTCTTTGTTGTGTTTTTTTTTTATCACAGCAGCAGAAAAGTAACTAATACGCACACATTCAGGACATAAGCTCCATGGGGCAAGACGTCTTACTGATTTGACCCTAAAGCCTATAGGGTCTTGCCCTGCAGTAGACAGGCTCCATGTCTGCTGCTGGCAGAACCCTGTGGCTGGAGCCCCTGACTTTGCAGTGGCCCGTCGGTCACAGCACCCTCTCTCGCTGTGCTAATGTCCTGCAGATTTCAGCCAGGGGCACCTGGGACAGGAGAGTGCTGTCGCCATCATGCAGCCCATCACTGGACTGCCCTTTCTCACCAGGACCTCAGCACTTAAAGTCTGTCTAGGATCCAGCTGGGCCACCCTGCTAACTGTGAGTTCCTTGAGGTCCAAGCTGGACAAAGATCCTGGGCCAATGCCTACAAGCAATAGCACCCTGCCTACCCCCATGGCAACAGGAACAAGCTATAGCATTCATGCCCCACATCCACCCACAGGGGTAGCTGTCCTTTAAGTGTGGTCATTGTCAGGCTGGCCCATCCCCACAAGAAAAACAAAGGCACCTCCTGGGTTGAGCGACTAACTTCACAGTCAGTTGCACAGGACTCCAAAGGTGCTTATCCATGGACAGGGGCAAGAGCTTCAGTGGAACAGTGAGGAGAGCAGGACTTATGGGCCTGCAAGAAGACACTGGCACAGGAGCTGTCTAGGCATGAGACCCAGAGTCTCAACTGACTCCCACAATGAAAGCCACTCAGCTCAGATGGACAGCAGCAGAGAGCCACAGGACAAGGGAGGCCGAGATGCCTGCACATATTCCACACTTCATCTCAAAACACAGAACACTAAGACTTCAAGTAAGGATTGGACCAATGAGGATTCTGAGAGGTGCATGATGAAGACAGATCTGGTTTGCTCAGGCTCTGGGTCAGCAGATACCAGTTGCCAAAAGTGAGAACTGCAGTACTTGACCATTGTGTTGTTGTGGTCATACAGAACCTAAAGCTGTCTTACCTGGTACAGGGAAAAAGAGAGACCTGACAAGGGAGTGTGGGGCTTGGACAGGGGCATCAGCATGAAGTTGGGGTTTGTCTTATTCGGTGTTCTATTGCTGTGAAGAGACACCATGACCCCGGGAACTCTTACAACAACAAGAACAATAAAAAGCATTTAATTGGGGCTTGCCTACAGCTTCCAAGGTTTAGCCCATTATGGTAGGGAGCATAGCGGCACACAGGCAGACATGGTGCTGGACAAGTAGCTGAGAATTCTACACCCGAATCCACAGGCAACAGGAAGAGAGAGAGACAGTGGGACTGGCTTGGGTTTTTGAAACTCCAAAGCCCACCCCCAGTGACACACTTCCTCCAATAAGGCCACACCTACTCCGACAAGGCCACACCTCCTAATCCCTCTCCAGTAGTGCCACTCCCCAGTGACCATGAATTCAAATATATGAGCTTGTTGCTCAAACCACCACAGAGCTGAAGGACAGCAGAGGGCGTTCTGTGTCCAGTGCACATTTATGACCCATGGTACTGCACTGAGCCCCACATTACAGCTAGCAGGCTTCTGATGTCCTACTCTGCAGACTCACTGAGACCAGGAAGAGATCAATAAGGAAGAACACACCATACAATGAGGTACACGGATGGCACCAGGAATACCAAGGCAAGCAGCAGCATCTCCAAGGGTGGGACATCCTGGGTGAGGAGCCCTTGCCCTGCAGGGCGAAGCCTGACTCCGAGCTCTTCCACAAGAATCCCCTTGCTACCAGATGGTAGTGGTGCATGCTTTTAATCACAGCACTTGGGAGGCAGAGGCAAGTGGATCTCCATGAGTTTGAGGCCAGCTTGGTCCACAGAGTGAGTTCTAGGACAGCTGAGACTATTACACAAAAACTGTCTTAAAGGGAAAAAAAACCAAAAACCCTTGCCATGTGCAGTCAGAACATAGAGAAAACCCACCCACAGGCACATGGGTACCTGACGGGCCCACTGCCGAGTGGACAGAGGCCAGGAGCTCACTTAGAAACTTAACCTTGCAAGGCCTACTCTACAGGTTGCCAGGATGGAGCTTTAGATTTCCATGTGTCTCAATACCTGGATTATTTATGGGCTCCAGTTAAATAGCTCCTGTCCCCTGGAGAAAGGGTAGATAGAGCCTTAAGTCAATATCCTCTGCCCTAGGAACCCTATAGAATCTCACCTAGATGGGCTCTTGGTCTAAGAACTTGCTGGGGGTCTGGCAGCAAGCAGCTGCCACCAGCATTCTGCTTGTCAGGTCCTGATTCCATTAGGTAATATGAATCAGTGAGTATCTAGTTGGCTGCCCAGCTATCCTACCCTAGAGACAAGGTGTTCTGCGTGTGGCTACCACCCTACCTGGTCATCAGTAACAAGAACCCCCACCTCACTCCTACAGAGAGGAGCCATCCCAGCCCCTCTAGCCTGGCACACATGACCCCCCCCCCTTGCTCCCTGTGCCTCTGCTCTGTGGTGGCACCTGTTGCTGCCTCTCCCTGTGGTAGAGGACCACCATGTTCCTCCACACCACAGGGCTCCTCCAGGTAGTCCTTGACCTCTAATGAGTAGCTGGTGGGTGTCAGGTGCTAGGCAGTGGCACCTTCACGGCCAGCTCATTCCTCAGCCTCTTGATCCCATCCTCTGGAATTTGCTGTTACAGCATCTCCACGGCATTTGAATCAGAAGTGTCCAAAGCTGACCACCTAGGATCCAGGAGCTCGATCTGCCAGTTCCCGGGTAAGAGCTCTTCCAGCATCAAAAGACAGTATCTCCAAGTGGACAAAGTCTCATCATTCCACGCTGGGTCTTCTGCCTCCAGGCTGGGCACCGCACCTTCCACCCACAGGTGTCAATCAGTGTAGCTACCAGGCAGGTTACCACTTCCCCAACCTCAGCAGAAGGCAGAGCGGAGGCCCACTGTTCTGAGTTCCACCCCTGCCCTGGGTCTGCTGAGGAACTGGAAGAAGCCTTGGCTGGTGGCAGAGTCCCAGGGCAGGAAACCCAGCTTAGGGCTCTCAATGCCTCCAGTAACAGGGCCCAGTCCCTCCCTACGGGCCCCACCTGGGATATGGACAGACTGCTCCCTGAGAACCTGCCTGCCAGTGAACACAGCTCTGGTTCAGTACTGCTCATTTGCAGATAATAGGTTTCTCTCCCAGAGCCCCAAGGGGCCCAATCCCTGGAGATGTGCTTGAAATGATGAGTCATGGGTCTGAGCCTATCATTTTTTCCTCTCCTTGTATCAATGGCTCTTAGCAACAGCCACCTGATTACCATGCTCCAGGCTATGAAATCTCCCAGACTCTTCAAAGACTAGACTAACATCAACTCTGGTCTCTCCTACCACCAAGCATGGCTTCCTATCTCACCCAGCCCCCAGATTACTCATCTGTTTCCCTCTCTCTTGCCACACCCCCAGGTCACCCATCTGCTTCCCTCCCTCATGCCCCCCAACTCCCATCACCACCACCCCATGCTTACCCAGCAGTAGTGCTGTTATATTAGCACCGAAGCTGACCCAAGGAGGGGACCAGGAAGAGCCACCACTCACTCTCCAGCTCTGCTTTCCTTCAGTCCAGTTCCTGGGGCCATTTGTGGTATCAGCTGTCTTAAGTCCTCCTGAAGATAATGACGATTCCTACCCAGGATGGGGGAGGCTTGGGGAGAAGGCATGTAAAGACAAAGGATGGGGTTGGGGCTTTAGCTCAGTGGTAAAGTGCTTGCCTAGCAAGTGCAAGGCCCTGGGTTCGATTCTCAGCTCAAAAAAAAAAAAAAAAAAAGACAAAGGATGGGATAGGACTACGAGCTGTAGCCCCACAGCCACCTGGCCCACAGGAGTCAGGATCAGGCCAACGTGGGTCTCAGAGGTCCCCTGAGTTCAGCAGTCACTGTCACACGTGTCCTGGTGAGTTAGGCAATGTCCTCCTATGGAGTGGGCGCTGAGGCTGGGGCAGATCTCCACTAGAGGGAGAGAAGGTAGCCAGGGTCTCTTGTCCACGCACCGCACCACCGGGGGAGAAGGGGGCTGGGTGGGGCTGCAACTCTGAGGGCCAAATCACGTCACTGCAGTTCCAGGATCTGGGTCGGAACCACTTCAAAATCTCCAGCCAGCACTCTCCCGGGCACTGCTCTCTGTTCCCAGAGAGGGGATGACTGGAGACAACTTGGCAATGCTGAGGTGGGGACCAGACCTGCCGTGGGAGCCAATGAGCCCCGGAGAAAAGCCTTGGGGTCCTGATAGATGGTTCCGTCAAAACCCAGCTCGTGATAACTGACTCGGGAGACTCAGCCCGCCTCCCTTCCCTCTGCACCACCAGGCCTGAGCACCTCCCCTCCTGGTGATCTAATGGCTTTCCTGGGGCAGAAGCCTGCAGGGTTCCCAACAAAAAGGAGGGAAACTGTGGCAGAGGGGAACGGAGGGGAGGAGAGGGGAGGGAGGGGGAGGGGAGGGGGAGGGGGGAGGGGAGGGGGAGGGAGGGGAGGGGAGGGGAGGGGAGGCAGATCTAAAGAGAGACAGTACCCCCAGCTCTGCTTTCCGCCAGGACCCTCAGTGCTGGGCTGCCACACCCTCCAGGACTATCTCAACCCCTTCCTTTACTCCCCCCGCCCCAGCTTCCCAGCAATTCTGCAAAGAGCTTGAGAATCATCATCGACTCATGGAGACTAATAGCGGGATAGGGTGCCAGGATCATAGCGTAAAATAAGGGGATCGCGGCGTGTGTCGCAGTCAAACCCATCCAAGACGCCCAGAATAGCTCTGTGGCGCTGAAGTGGAACCACAGAGGTGAGTCACACGCCATCATGGAACAGGCACAGGAGGCTGAGGGGTGGAGGAGGGGAGCTCGGGACCCAACAGGTCAGCTTCCGTCCCTTCTGTGAGTCTGGATTTGAAAAATAGAATAAGAAATGAAAGCCGAGTCCCGATCTCACCGTGCAGATGGCTCTAGGCCCACCCCAGGAGTGGCTGCAGCCTGCTGGAGCTGGGCTCGTTGCAGCTCAACACACAAGGCCTGGGCGGCCTGCACGGGACCGAGGGCCGGCCTGCATGGGACGAAGGGGCGTCCTGAGGACCCAGGCCCAGGAGTAGGGCAGTGAGAGAAAACAAGGCTGGAGTTTGCCCTCATGGGGCCTCATACAGAAACAAGAGTTTGCTGAGTGAATAATCAAGCCACCAGAAGAAAAAAAAAAAAAAAAAAACTATCACAAGAAATACATTTTCTGTGTATACATCCTTGTCCCCGGCACTCGGGTGAGAATTCCATTTTTTTCTTTTCTTTTCTTTTTTGTTTGTTTGTTTTTTGTTTTTAGGAGTTTCTGTTTGTTTGTGTGTGTGTGTGTGTGTGTGTGTGTGTGTGTGTGTGTGTGTGTGTGTGTGTTTGGAGACAAGTTTCCCCATATAAAAACTCTGGGACTTGCTTTTGTAAAGCAGGCTGGCCTCGAACTCATAAAAATCCACCTGCCTCTGCTTTCCGAATTGCTGGGATTAAAGGCGTGTGCCACCACTGCCCATATAATTTTTTTAATGAGGTTAAAATAAACCTGGGCATGGTCTGTAACCTCAGAGGGCAGAGACAGGTGACTCTGAAGAGCTCTCTAGCTGGCCAGTCTCTCCTGGACTGCAAGTTTCTCATTCATAGAAAGACTCTGGCAACAAAGGAGAGAAGCAAGAAACAATGATGCTCCACTCCGTGCTCTGGCCTCTGCCCATGTGTGCACCAACACGCAGACCCACAAACTCACACGTTCATACCCCACACCACCATCACCACCACCACACCCACACAGTCGCTGTGGTAGATGAGTTTTGTCAACTGAACACAAACATAGACATTTCTGGAAAAGGGGGAATCTTAATTGAGAAAACGCCTCTGTAAGCGTGGCCTGTAGGCAAGACTTCAGGGCACTTTCTTGATCAATGATTGAGATGAGGAGCCTCAGTGTGGACATGCCCCTCAGAGGAGGCTGGCCCATAGGGCTCTCCCACACGGACATCACCCACACTCACACAGTCACCCTCCCCGCACCAAGACTAAGCTCTGTGTTCTTCATGACCCCCAAGGAGGGCCGCAGCACTGTGAGGCCATCACAGACTGTCCTGAGTACATGGCCCTCACTGACTTCCTACTTCATCCCTGAGGGCTTGTGGCCCAGGCTTGGGTTAAGGGGTTGTCTGGAATGCAGCTTACAGCCATGAGCTCTTCAGGGCAGTGAGATGAAAATTTAAAAAAAAAAAAAAAAAAAAAGGCCAAGCAGTGCACGCCTTTAATCCCAGCACTTGGGAGGCAGAGCCAGGAGGATCTCTGTGAGTTAGAAGCCAGCCTGGTCTACAGAGTGAGATCCAGGACAGGCACCAAAACTACACAGGGAAACCCTGTCTCAAAGAAGGAGGAGGAGGAGGAGGAGGAGGAGGAGGAGGAGGAGGAGAAGAAAAAGAAAGAAAGGAAGGAAGGAAGGAAGGAAGGAAGGAAGGAAGGAAGGAAGGAGGAGGAAGGAAGGAAGGAAGGAAGGAAGGAAGGAAGGAAGGAAGGAAGGAAGGAAAGAAAGAAAGAAAGAAAGAAAGAAAGAAAGAAAGAAAGAAAGAAAGAAAGAAAGAAAGGTAGGTCAAGACTCAGTCTATGACCAGTGTTCAGAGTTCAATCAATAGCCACGATCAGGGTTCAGCATATGACCAAGGTCAGGACTCCTGCGTGATCAGGATCAGGGCTCAGCTTGTGATCAGGAGCAGCCATTGGTCAGCGGCAGTGTCGTGCCTTAGTCTGGAGCTAAGATCAAGGTTCAGCATGTGGCCAATGTAGGTGCTCAGTGTATGAGGGGATTAGCCTGTGACCAGAACCAGGCCCAAAGTGTGGTGACTATTAGAACTTGGTGCCCACACCTCCTCCTAGATGTCTGCAAAGCTGGAAGAATCAGCAGGACCTCTCAGCACCCTCTGTGTGCGGAACCTCTGAGAGGCCAAACTTCAACCCATCCCCATCAGGACCCTCAGGCACTTCCTCCACACTTGGCCCACAGTGGATCTGTGGAAGCCCTGGGAAGGAGGAGATGCTGCCAGTACGGTCTATGCTTTGGGCCACACCCCACCCTGCATGCTCTGACCCACGTCTTTCCTTCCTGTTGAGTTCAAATAACTGTGATTCTCCAGCAACCCATCGCGGTGGTCACAACCCATAGACAGTGCATACTACCCCACCAAGGGAAGAGGAGCAAGGCCGTATGGTCACCATGCTGAGGCCTGGCCCGAGGACACAACTGGACCCCAGAAGGTGCTCACACCTTGCTCTCTGGTCCTTGTCTTTGGGACAGGATTGGGTTCTGCAGATTACCCAGGGCCAGGGGCATATGCTCTCTCTCCTCCTGCCCTGGAGGATTTGGGAATTGATCTGCTGGCTCTACCTGTGGGATTCTCAATGTTAGCCCAGGCCTTTCTGCCAGGGTCCAGACACTGAACCCCACCTCCCACTCATCCACTGCTGGTCTCAGGCACCACAAGATGAAGAGAGGAAGGGCTTGGGCCAGGGCAGGTGGCTGGGTTCAAACCCTGGTTTGTCTGGGTTTTTTCTACTTTCTCACAGTGCAGTCTTAAAGAATCTCATAGACTTCCTGAGCTCATTCCCTTGGAGATGGGTAAGGACAATGGAAACTGTTTGTAGGGCTGTGGAGGCCCCCCAAAAATTGGCCAGAGAAACACTAGGTGCACAGTGGGCTCTTAAAACTGGCTCCATTGTCCAGTGGCCATGCTGGATCACCCATACTGGGCCATGCAGCCTATTCAAGGGTATCTTGGACCTTGAAACTTCAAGAGGGTCAGTCCCCAGTCCCACAGCCTTGGTGACAGTGTAGTTTTGAAAGGACACTTCCCAGTGGAAGAAGGCTTTTCAGGAAAGATGTTAGAAGAAAAAGATACCAACTATTCCCTAGAACCATCCGTCAGGCTCCTAGAGGAGGTGGCTATGGGCCAGGTGAGCAAGGAACCAGGACAGGAGAAATGGAATTTTCACCAAAGCACAGGAAGATCGTGGGGATAGGGACAGTCAGAGCCTGTGGACCCAAAGTTCAGGGTGGTGAGGTATTTGGAGGTTCTGAGGATGAGCAGTATATGCCTACCAAGAATCCAGGCAATGTTGCCGTGAATGATTAGGATTTAGGGTCCTCTACACCACCACCCCCCATCCATTCCACCTTACTCCTCTGATGCAGCTAACCTCATATTTCCTCTTCAGTGTGGTCTCAGCTAGGAGGCTCCCTTCTCCAAGATGACCACCCTAGCAGCCACAAGCCAGGGCCAACCGGGCCAGTTGCAGCCGGTCACAGGGATCTACCTATCTGGTGCTCATTGCTTCAGGGGCCAAAGCCTTGTCTTCCCAGCCTCCCACACCCAGGATGGAGTCAAACCACCGCTATGTAAACACCTATCCTTCATGCCCTTGGGCGACCGATATGTCCTCTGGTGCCCATCCTCTGCATCCACAAACCAGTGTCCTCATACCCATCCAGAGAGGGATCACCAGCATGATCATCTTTGCAGAGTGTCTTCTCCAGGAGGGTGCCTGGGAGGACACACGGCTGGACCTGAAGTGTGAACCACACTTATCTTGGATGTGGTGGCAGTTACAGATTTCTGGCTCCAGCACACTGCTAAATCCAGGCCCACCATTGCCTCGAGTTCACCAAGCTCTCGGGAATAACTCTTGAATGAACAGACAAGCCCTGGCTCTCAGAATCCCGGAGTAGCAAATCATCATCATCACACTAGGCTGAGCCTGCCAGACAACTGCTGTGGGCAAGGGACACTGCCTGCCTGGAGCTCCCACAGAAGATAACGTGGACAGTAAGCTGCAGGCTCCTCGTCACGCCACCCAGAAACTCGAGGTCCCAGGCCCACAGGCTGGACCCTGCAGCACTACCCAGAACCTTCTGCAGATGAAGGGAGCCGGCTACCCTCTCCTCTGCACATGCAGCCTGGCGTGCTTAACTAACGGGCCTCAAGCTGTTTCGGATGACGTCTGCTAAAAAGCAATCGTGCCCTAATTTATTCAGCTTGTCAGCTTCCATCTGCCACCCACAACTCCGGGCAAGTGTGTCAGGTTTGGAAGCCAGCATGAGCCAGTCTCCTCTCATGGGGCTGCCTCCTGGAGGGAGCCCAACACCACTGTTCTCCTCCAAGGGGAGCCGGGCTCCTGCAGGCACTCAGGGTCAGCACTGGCAGCAGCAGAGATGAGACCCAAGAGGCACAGCTGTCTGTGGCTGGAAAAACAGACTGATGCTGCATGGCATAGATCCCACAGAACACATAGGCTGGTCACGCATTTACAATAGGGAAACTGAGGCCAGGGTCTGAGAAGCTCTGGACCCCATTCGAGAGCCTACAGTACCCCAGGATGGAGACTTTAGCACCTGTCCCAAAACAATGTGACATCTATTGCCAGAGACCCAGGTTCAAGTCCTCACGACACTGTTCAGCCAGACCAGCACCTTCATAAAGTCCTATGATCAAGATGAGCCACTGCTTTTGACCATGAAATCCATAAGAATATCCCCCACAGGCAAGACAGCTGGGCAAAACAGGTTACCCAGGCCTATGGTACCAGCGCCCTGAACACACAGAGCTCCACTGGCATCACCTGTCATACCATCCGATACATGCTGTGTAGCCAGACTGGGATGCCTCCTGTGTCCCTGTAAGACAGGCACCTCCCACAGTCAGACCTAGGCCTGAGCTCACGAGCTGAGCTGAGGTCTTGGAAGGAGACTTCCCGGTCTAGGAGACAAAGACAGGTCCAAGAGGCCTCCGGCGCTGCTGTACCAATGTCACCTTCTGCCCAGATACAAAGGCAAGGGCTTGAAACCACCATGTGTCACCCGGGCAAGAAAGGCTGATGGAGCTGGGAGGGCCATGCTCGCACAGCAGCAGTGCCCATGCCTCCAGGCTTCCTAGACTTCCAGACCACTTGCTGCCCTCCAGTGGATGACACCTCCTTCCTGCGGACTTAGCATGTCCCCTGGGTTAGTTCAGCCTGTAGCACTGGCTGGTACCTCACTGCTGTTGCACAGGTTGTTTGCTATGACCTACCTAGTCCTCTGCTCCCAACAAACTTCTCAGCATCCTGCTGAAAGGTCATTTCCACACACAGCCTGCCCTCTAGGCTCCCATGAACCCATGGATTTCCCCCATCACAGAACATCCCCCTCCGGGCTGAGGCTACCTCCTCTCTCTATACAGGGCAGGATGCGTCCCCTATTTACTGCTCCCCTGTGAGTCCTTGCGTGCAGAAATAGATGCTATGTGTACAGATGAAGGGACGGGACCCGTAATGTTCTACCTCCTTGAGCCTGGCCAGCCCCAAAGTGTAGAATCTGCTGCTCTGGCCTTCCAGAGGCTGCAAGGAACATGGATTTCTCACGACAGAGCTGCCCAGCTCCCTGGTTGGGGCTGAGCTCTGACCCTGGCAATTGTGTTTGTAGTAGGAGAGCCCTGATCCATGGAAGAGCAAGGTCACCAGAAACAGATAGGATAGGAGACTGGGAGCTAATAAATAAAGAGGGAGGAGCAGGGGTTTCTCTCAGAAAGGACAGCACAATGACCACCTACTATGTGTCCTACTAAGAAACTTGCCTCTGATGCTTACAATTATGTGACTGGTAGTCGCTATTTAAGTTCGTGAAGCCTCAGTTTCCCCATCTGTAAAGAAGAGAAAGCATGGCTCCACTGAGGCTGAAGTGAGTCACTGGTAAAGATGCAGCATACCCAGCATGCCCTGTGGTCTTCTCCCCTGGTGCAAGCTGGCTTTGATCGTCACATCTGGTAGGACTTCTCTAGGGCCCCGAAGAACCCACAATCTTCCTGCCTTTGCTCAAATTCCTACAGGTCAGTGGGAGCTCAGGTGAGCTACCCATTCAGCTTTAGGCCAGAGCTCAGCCCACTCTGAACCCAGGATGGTCATGAGGGGCCCTGACCAGCCTCAGGCCAGACATAGCTGAAGAGATGGTTAATAGACACCTGTCCCATGCTCACAGCCTGTCCCAGGGCATTAAATGGTTAGTAAAACTTAATACTAAAAACACGTTCTCAGTTGATTAAAATTTATGAACAGTGCAGGCTCCATAGCCACAGGGCTTCTGGGACCCAGCCTTCCCCCATTCCTACCTCCTGCCTCACCCCCCACCAAACACCAAAGAATCTCTGGAAGTTTCCAGAAGCCAAGTCCAGAAATGGATGCAGATCAAAATCACTGCCCCCCAAGAAACTCTAGATGTCCCCACTGACCACTCCAGAGGGATATGAAGAGAAAGTCTGGAGCCTGTGTTTGGAAGGCCAGGCTCGCCTAGCAGAGAGGTCCTGAGCAATCTGTTCTCTCTGGCAACGAAGCCACTGGGGCCCTCTGTGGAGAAGGGCCTGGGCTCTCAGCCATGCACTAACTGAACCAGGCCTGAGGCAGGCAGTGGTGGATGAGTAGACAGACCTTAGCAGCACACAGTAGGCCTTCAACCAGACACTCTTATGCCTGGCCCCCACCTCTCCCAGAGTCTAAGGTCATAGCACATGTGATGCTTTGCACCTGCCCTTTTTGGACAGCTATCAGCATTCATGGGAGTGGCATTGATAACCAGGTCTTCGCTGTGAGTTCTAATGTAGACCATGGTGTATTGAGCAAGCTCCTGCCCCATTCCCAGATCCCCACCTCTTACGGGGCCTGGAATACAGAATCATTTTTCTTCCAGGTCTCAACCCTGTTAATATTTAGCCTGGACTCTGTGGGTGGGGTTGATACACAGCTACCTCAGAAGGTTCTGGGCTCCTGGGTGGGCTCTAGATTCCCTAGCCACCCTATACCCCCTCGCCACCCACAAGCCTGCAGACTTTCTAAGGTACATGGTTTGGTCAGGCAATGAGCCTAAACATACTTTCTCCAGGTATAAAGGGGCATGATTCACTGAGGGTCACTACTGGGCCATGACCTGGATGCCTTAGCAGGAGCCTGGCCTGGTGCCAGCTTCCTCACCAACATGCATCCCTTAGCTCCCTCCCGCTTCTCTGAGCAAGAAATCCTCAAGGTCACCATCCCTCACCCCCAACCCACTGCACCCCTACTATGAGCACTCGCAGAAGTGGACTAAACCAGAAAAACCAGCCTGGGCCGGGAAAGAATTGCAGGCAGGTGGGAAACCTAGCCAGTGGAGATGAAAGCCAGGCACCTCTACTCAGTTACATCTTTTCTGGAGGCTGAGCTCAGGGGAGCATCCCACCCAGCAGGGATGGGGCCCTGATGTTGTCTTCAGAGGCAAGAACCTGGGAGTAGCCAGACTGTCTGCCTCTACTCCCTGAAAAGTGGATTGAGGCCACCATGGACTGACTTACAGTGGGGTCTGGGCAGACCATGTCCTCCTGGGAGTCCTGACTCAGCAATCTCACGCAGGCCAGGATCTAAACATCTGATTCATTTCTCCTTCCCCTTGGCAAGTAGAACTCAGGGTGTCCTACTTGAGGGCCCCTTTTGTCCCTCAAAGGATCCAGGCCTTGGAGCCCTCTACCTCCTTGCTTTGCTGTGCCTTGGCATTTCAGTGGCTTACCCTAGGTTCAAGGCCTTGTGCACACCTGTACTAGCTCTTCCTGAGGCCCTCCTGGACCCACAAGGACCATCACAGGACAGAGGGCATGAGCCTTGGGGAAGCCAGATGATGAGTCTCGCTGCCGCCTTGCTGGGGTGGCAGCCCTCAACTCCAGCCTCTTAGAAAGTGGAATCCTCCAGATGTTGCTGAGATAAGACTAGATCATAAAGGTCATGGGAATGGCCTTGGCAGCCACAGCCCTCTTGAAACAAACACACTACATTCACATGTTGAAGCCATGTAGTAGCAGTTGCTACTCCACTACAGCTGATCCAGGATCCCCACGCTTCAGGTGACACCAGCTCTGGGACCCCCCAGAATTCCCACCAGGAAGATGTCAGGGGAGAATGGGAAGATCTATATGCAGGTTCAAGGCAGAGAGAGGCTCAGAGTGGGCCATAGCTGCAGGGTAGGCTCATTTACATCTGGGGCTCCTCTTCTGGGATCCAGCTAGTCCAAGAAGAGTCACCATCCCTTCTCAAGGTTTGTCTCATGTCTGGCCACAGCAGGCAGGCTGCTTGAGCTCTCTAGGGCCTCCTATAGCCCCTCCCTGCATCCACACCCATGCCCTCCCAGCTAGACTGCCAGGCCCTCTTAGCCAGATTCTGTCTGGCCCTGCCACCCTTGAGGTCACTGACCACTCTGGTTCTGTGAGAGTCACCACCACTGTGTCCATGGACCTCCAAGAAGGAACACAGAAGAATCATTTCTTCCAGAGGTGACTCGGAGGGCATGCTGGTCCCAGGTTCTATAGGGAATGGGGGAGAGAATTACAACCTCGGCTTTATTAGTGGGTATAAACGTCCTGTGTGTTTGATGCCCCCAGCTCCCGCCACACAGCCATTAAGAAGAAGGACCATATTTCTCTGTCTTCCCACGGGTCTCATTCTTGCCAAACCTGCCAAGTCATCCAGCCAACCTGCCCTCCAAGATATCTCCTCTGTACAGGCCTGCCGGAGCCATGCTGTCTACACAGCCAATCTCCAGAATGGAGCAAATACAGAGCCACAGTTGGAGGCCAGGATACAGGAAAAAAAAGGCAAAGTCCCTATGTCCCTCCTCTGCCAGTTCCAACCACTGATAATTACTCTCAAAGCTTGCATAAGTAGGCCATTGCAGGGCGTTTTGTGGTGATCTGAACAGCATTTAGAGGGATGTATCCATGCTGATGAGAAAACCATGGTTCAAGGTGTACCTGGCCCAGGCCACCCAGCAGAGGGCAGCAGGAGGGCCAGGTCCTGCTCGTGTTGTTGGGGGAAGCCAGGCTGGGTTGGCCTCATGCTCAGCCTTCTCCATACCAAGTCTGATATTCATTCTTGCTGAACTTGCTCGGTCTTCAGCAAACTCAGGACTCAGGGGTTCCAGACTACACAGACACAGACCTGGGACTCAGAGAGGTGAGGGTGACCAAGGCCTCCAGCAGTACTACCTAGACTGTGATTCCGGCTGGAGGAGAGAACTGAACATGTTCAAGTGAGGACACGGAGTCTGGGGTCTCTCTTTGTGGGGTGCAACTGGGCTCCCACCAAGTGTTCTCCACAGAAATGAAGGGAGGGAGGCCTTAAACCTAGGGGCAACTCCATCTACCCCTCTACTCCTAAGCATTCTGCATTGGTCTTCCATCGCTTTCTCAAGTCTGGGCAGAGACAGTGAACGTGTGAGGGTCATCCCCATGTGCTGGTCAGAGTTGAGTGGCAAGGTCAAAGGACACTTTGAGAAACTTCAGGGTGCTCTGTCTCGCACAGTCTTCCCTATGGTATCTTTAGACCACCCCTACCTTTTACCTCTGCAACCCTGTCTTCTAATTCTGCAAGGAGTGTGGCTAGGGACAGAGGCTCACCTGGTGGTGGTGCTGTCCGTGGTGCTGAATGGCAGAGCACTCTCATGCCAAGCAGCTACCCCAAGAAAGAAGGCTGCCCCATTCCACACGTCTCCTGGAGCTCAAGGCTTGAACTAGCTGTTCTCATGATCGCTGGACCTCTCACACGAGTCTGGTCCCTTCATAGGGATGAAAGGGACAAGCTGGAACACAACACTGATGACCGGGCCGGCTTTTATCCCCCAGGGGTGTGGGTTGAGAAGATCCTCCCCACACCTGTCTGCATCTGTGAAATCAATATCCTTTTGAGATGGTGTCAGAGCTTCGCTGTTTGATCTTACAAAGCCTTGTTCTTCTGCAGAGAGACAGGCAGGTCGCATTTACTCTCAGATCCCCAAAGGAGAGTCCAAGACCCCAGCTTTTAGGAGAAGAACAAGGCAGACCCCAGGCCTGGCCTCAGTGCTCAGCCGCAGCAGGTTCAGAAAAAGGGTGCCATATCCTCCACTGGCTCAGCCCGGGAAATGCCAGAGCTTAACAGATATAATATGCCTAACATATGTGAGTGAACTGTTAACTTCCATCAGACATAGAGATCCCCCGTGCACAGAAAGGGAAGTGAAGGCTCAGGGAGGTTAAGAAACTCTCCTGAGGTCACACAGTCATGAGTGTAGGAGCCAGCACTTCAACTCAGGCCCCAGCCTCTAAGGCCAATGTTCTTGTCCTATGCTGAGAACGAACACCAGCCATGGATCCAAGCTCTGCAGCAGCCCCCAGAATGCCAGTGACACACAGCCAGAGGCAAAGGCACTTGTGCTCCCTCGAGGATCGTGTCCAGGCTGCCTGTCAAGAGTGCACAATGGTCTTCCTCAAGCCAAGAGATGCTTCACTAACCTTCAAGGTCCAGAAGTGCTCCATAACTGAGGACAGGGATGTTCCAAGACCTCCATGGTGCCATAAGCAATCTTGGTTCAGAAACCGATTTTTCTGAACAATTCGGACAAAGGGAGCTCTAACCTGGAGGTTGCTGGTGTCAGACATGGCTTCCTAGGCTGCAGAGCACACATGTACACACCATGTCTTGGAACTGGGGGGTCGGGTGGGGGAGCACACCATCACCAGTGCTTTTCTCCTCCCCATAGGTCTACCCACCTCAGACATAAATCCAGCCATCGTGATTTGAACCTCAAATGTCTCCCCCAGGCTCACATGTCCAATCTTTGGTCCCCAGCTAGTGGTGTTATTTAGAAAGGTTCTGGAAATTTGAGGAGGTGGGGCCTAGCTGGGAGAAGTAGGTCACTAGTGGTGAGTATTTGAAAGTTCTATCCAGTCCCTGGTTCGGGCCGCTTTCTGATCCCTGGTCTTCCTAACACAAACAGCCTCTGCCATATACTTGCACTTTCATGATGGCTCTGAGATCCTGAGCCAAATGGATCTCTCCTCCCTTGAACTGCTTCTGTCAGTCATTCTGACTCTGCCATGGTGTAGCTAAAATGCTGCCCTTCCTCCTCCCTGAGGATGAGCACAAGACAACTTCTGGTCTCTGGTAGCCTTAACCTCCTGTTCATGATGATTCCTCCTCTTCAGGAGTGGCCTCCTTGCCCCTCAGTCAGCTTCCCTGTACAATTTCTGCCCCGGTTCCTTGGGGACTGTCTCCTGCACCCCATCACTACCCCATCAGTGTTGGGTTTCAGGGATTTATACTTAACCCAGTTGGTCCATGAGGATGTATAGGACATATTCCAAACCTGGCATTCAAAAAAAAAGGTCCAGAAACCACAGAAGGCTACATGATTTGGGATCAGTGATTAGGAGAGCTTGGCCCATTGTCTGTCTCCAGAAGATCTCTGAGTATATCCTTTATGGTGAATGTCCCCCAACCTCGTTTCCTTAACTAGGTTCTTGGCTGGGGTGAGACAGACCTTCCAATCAAGCTGAAATATTTTTAAATGTAAAAGACAAATTTAGAAGTTACATGTGTGTCTCATGCTAACATAGCATGCTCCCACAATATGCCCAGCACCATTTGAAATGCTTGACTTGAGTTAACTCCTTCAATACCCCACTACCAGCCTAAGAGAGAAGATGTCATAACTAAGCCCTGTCTTATAAATGAGGAGGCCAAGTTACAGAGAGAGCAGTGGCTTGCTCAAGTGGTCAGTGGATTCCTCCCTCTTTCTGGACAATAGTCATTTCACTGACCTAGTACCCTCTCCCTCAGCTCCCCTCCCATGCGTCAGCTGGCTGCAGCACAGAGCCCTGGGAGGGGGGAAAGCATGGTTTACCTATCTGTGTAGCCTCTCAGGGCCATGGGAACTGTTCGTTCCTGATCTCAGAGTTAGCACAAAGGGTTAAAATACTTGCATGGTGAATGAGAGTTTGACGACTGGGTAAACTGGTTAATGGATGGACAGACTGAGGGCTGGATGGATAGATGGATGAAGTAGATAGATGAATGGGTGGGTATGATGGGGGGAATGGATGGATAGAAAGATGTTTAGATGGATAAGTAGGAGAATTGATGAACAGGCAGGGGATGGATGAATAGATGATGGTTCTATGGGTATATGATGAGTGGATGGGTGAGTGAATAGGCAGATGACAGATGGATAAATGCATGCACTTGTAGATAGATAGATAGATAGATAGATAGATAGATGAAAGAAAGGAAGGAAGGAAGGAAGGAAGGAAGGAAGAAAGAAAGAAAGAAAGAAAGAAAGAAAGAAAGAAAGAAAGAAAGAAAGAAAGAAAGAAAGAGAGACTTGTAGGTAGGTGGATCAATGGTTGGGTGATAGGTGCATGGGTAGGTAGACAGATGAATGGATGGGTGGATGGATGAGAGATGATGAATGGAAGGGTGGATGAATCAATAAATAAGCAGACAACCAGATAATGGATGGATGGATTGAATGGTGGGTGGTGGATAATGAGTGAAAGATGGATGGATGGATGGATGGATGGATGGATGGATGGATGGATGGATAGATGAATGCTTAGAATAAAGAATCTGATTGGACCAATGTAAAGTGACAGGTAGGTAGAGTTGGTATCTGCCACACCATGGTGCATATTATCTGCTATATATGTGTGTATCTCTTCATGTAGTGGAGTCATGCAGGAATTAGTCACAGTTTGGGACACCTGTGAATCATCTGCAAATTAATTTGCTCCTGTGTTTTCCATACATGGCCATCATTTCCGTACTTAACAGCAGCATCAATAACGATGATAGACATGTCTCCCTGTAAGCAGCAGCCAGATCTCCTACTAGGCCTCATTGCAGTCCTAGTGTTAAACTATATCATGGATCCCCTCACAGAAATAAGGACACTGAGGGCAGACAGGGACATTGCCATGGCTTCTGGGTAAGGAATATCTGAGACTGAGTCACTCTGTCTTTATGTACATATGTGTCAGAACACGCAGGCAAGCATCTTTATATGTGTGTGATCTGTGCAATTGTGAGGCAAAGTTCTTGGGGCCAGGGCTTGGTTTAATGCCCTCTTGAAATCAATCATTTTTTACTGTGGACTCCCAGATTCCACGGCTGGTCCTGGACATGAGGGCTGCATTCAGGGGACTGAGGTAGCGCCCACCTGGCCTGCCCTATGACCTCATGGGGCACAAGCATCCCCTGCCCTTTCCTCACAGGAAAACGATGCACAGCCCTTTGTGGAGGGTTAGCCACAGAACCTTGGCACCCTGCCAGGCCTGGCATGACACAGGCTCTGGACAGGCACCAACTCTACTTGCTACCCTCTCCTCACGCCTGGCTCCTGCGTGGCAGGAAAGACTATCGGGGATAACAGATAGTGCCATTAGGAAGTGGAGCAGCCCGTCCTTCCAGGGGAGAGAAATGAGGCTGTCAGTTGGTGGGGGCCCCGGGCCTCCAGGCGTGATTAACGGGATCAGGCGACCCACACGCTGCAGCAGAAGGTGCCAGGAGATGATTGCTTACAAAATGTACCAATTACCTTCGCGCCTTCCCGCCCACCATGCCGCCAGGCAAATAAACACATCAGCTGCCAGCCTGCACTTGCCTGGGCTTGGAGAGGGCCCAGTGTCCAGGGCCATGGGAAGGGCACCCAGGCAGAGGCAGGAGGACCACCCCAGCCCCACAAGTCCTCCACAGCCAATGAAACAGGCAAGTGGTACAGGAGGCGGTGCCTTCGCCAAGGGAGATGTTTGATGTTTAAACAAGTGAGAAAATGGTGTCCCAAAAAAGCCTTGTTGTAAGGGCCTCCCTGCCCTGCTGGGAGGCAGAGCACCAGCTGCATGTAAGCCATGGCCCACCCAGAGGACTGTGTATGCATGTGTGTTTGCATGTGTGCACCCAAGTTCCAGTGTTGTATACCTGTGTGTGAGCCTGTGCCCGTGTACGTGATCTTGTCTGTGTGCTGTGTGTACACACGTGATGCATGCATGTGCTTCCATGCCTGTGTGCACATATGGGTGTCATGTTTATGTACCTGCATCCATATGTACCAGAGCCCTTATGTGTGCATGTGTACCTACATTTGGGTGTATCTACTCTGTGTGTTTCATGTGCATGCATCCATGCATGTGTGCAGTATATGCACCCATGTCCGTGTGTGTCCTGAGGTCTGTGTGTGTGTGATGAGTGTGGTGTGTGGACATGTACTTGCATCCGTGAGGGTACGCTGCATATGCATGCATTCATACGACGGTGTAGTGTGCACATCTGTGCACACACACACCCAGACCTGCACAAGAGGGCAGAGGGAGGTATTGGAGATGATAGGAGCTTCTTGAAGAACATCCTTTAGCTGAGCCAATCATGCCTGGATGAAGGTAACCAGAAGCTGATGCCCCGTGACAGGGGAGGGCACAGGGCGCTAGTCAGCCCTCAAGAGGCACCTGCTGTGGGGCAGATTGGCACAGCTCAGTCCAAGAAGAGGTTGCCTCACATTCTCCTATGCATAGGAGTCCATGAGGCATCTGTGAGTTCATGAGCATTCTGGCTCAGGAGGAGTATAAGCAAGCAATCTCTCCCTCCTGGGAGTCTGCCATTTAGGTCACAAAGTGACTCCTCCCTGGTGAGGGAAGCTGGAGGATGGAGAGAACAAGAAAGTGGGGAGCAGAGTTATACACACATGCACACATGTATTTGCACATGATGAAGCATGAGCATAAAATGTCCCCTCCTCTGGGCCCCATAGCCAATTCCATGTTATTTCTTTACAATTAGGTATGGATACAATGTCTGAGCCACCTTGCATACCACAGGGTCAGGGATGTCACTCTCCTTGCTGGGAGTGGAACAAAGAAGAATCTTTTTGAAGCGGTGCCAATTCCAGACCCAGCCCCTGTGATGCGGCTGTGACCACAGGCTAGTCACTCACCTCTCTGAACTCAATTTCCTCACTTGGAAATGAGTTGTAGAGGAGGCGATCCTCGCTGGAAAGGCAATGCATGGACTGCCACTAGGCTCTGGTCAGAGGGGGATGTGGGCACAGACTTTGAGAACACAATTGCAATCATCATGGGTCACTCACAAGGGACCGCCTCCGGATGTCCCTCCCTCTCTCCACCCCCATCCAGGCTTCCTCTAAGGTAGGAACATGCTGGTCTGTCCAACCAGACCTGGGAGAGAATTATGCCCAGAGCATGGCTCTGACACAGGCCTACCACCGCAAACGCCTTCTGTGTCCACCCCAGGCAGCCTGTGCTGGCTCCAGATTCTCAACTGGAAGACCCTTCCCTCCTTCCTACAGACCAGAACATCACTGCACCCTAACTTCCCACAAGCCCTCTGCTGGCATTTCCAAACAGTGGAAGGCCTGTAAGGACAAGACCTCAGTGGCCCATCGCCAGGCAGTCTGGCCTTTGCAGCCTGTTCACACAGTGGCCAGCACCGCTACGGGAGGACCACAGGGCTGCTGGGGTTTGGTCTGGAGCTCTTGTGATGCCTCCGTGTTGAAGGCTTGGTCCCCAGCTGGTGGGATGGCAGGGGGTGGTGGAAACATTCAAAGGAGGGCCCTGACGGGAGGAAGTGGTTGCTGGGGGCATGCACTGAAAAGAGGTCCTGGGACCGTAGCCCTGTGTCTGTCTGCCTGCCTGCCTCTCTCTCTCTCTCTCTCTCTCTCTCTCTCTCTCTCTCTCTCTCTCTCTCTCTCTCTCTCTCTCCCCCTCTCTCTCTCCCTCTCTCCCTCTCTCTCTCCCTCCCTCCCTCCCTCCCTCCCTCCCTCCCTCCCTCTCTCTCTCTCTCTCTCTCTCTCTCTCTCTCTCTCTCTCTCTCCCCCCCCCCCGCCCTGGCTGCCATGAGTTGAGCATCTCCTCCCCCACCTGCCCTCACCATAGTGCTCCACCTCCCCACAGGCCCAAAGTAGCAGAGCCCAGTGCACATGCACTGAACCTCCGCAGAGAGCCCTCCTGAGCCCAACTGAACTTCCTCCTTTAAGTTGTTTATCTCAGTGACAGACAGAAAGTGACTAACATGAGCCCAGTGGGAGTTGAGCTGATCTGGCATTCCCAATAGAACTGGCCTCCCACGGGCGGACCAGGAAAACCAGCTCCGCAGATGGTAGCCCCATGTTCCTGAGACTGGAGGCTTGTGTCCTGGGAGCCCCGCTTCTGGGAGTACCCCAACTCTCCAAGTGCCCACTGGATTCATTACGAGCTGAGAATACATGGGCAGCTTCAGACAAGAAAGTGGTCATGGCAAGTAACCAGGCTCAAAGGACAGAGCACCAGCACTTTGGGAGTGGAGGTCCTAAGGATGAGTCCTGGCCATCTCCCCTCATGGTAAATGACCCTGACGAGGGGCCATCCTCTCTGAGCCTGGGATTCCTCTGTGCAAAAAATGGATGAAGAAGAATTGCTAAAGGACCTGCCAGCTGGGGGCAAGGCTGAGTGTGTCTTCGGGGTGTGGCTGTGGGCAAGTGAGGGTGCCCTCGTGTCCTCTCTGCTCAAGAGGGGCCTCTTGTCATCTCAGCCCAGCCAACTCCTTACCTTCCTGAGACTCAGCTTGGATGGAGCCACTTCCAGGAAACCCTCCCTGACTGCCCTCCTGTGTCATATTTCCTGCTGACTACATGCAGATGCTGCAGCTAGAGCAGAAGCCAGTGTCTTTGTCCCATGCCTGTCCATCCTTCTGTCTATCCACCTGCCATCTATCCTTCTGTCTTCCTGCCACCCATAGCTCCGTCTGTCCACCTGACACACAACCCTCTGTATGCCTACCTGCCATCTAGCCCTCTATCTCTCCATCTACTATCCATCTCTCTCATATATCTCCATCCATTTGTCCATCGTCTCCTATCTCTTTATTCATCTATCATCATCTCCCAAAGTATGCATCTAACATCAATCTTCCCATCCACCCATCTATCACCTTCCCCCCCATAATCCTTACCTGCCTCTCTATCCATCACCCCTCATATCCATCTGTCATCTATCTCTCTGTCTATCTACACATCCGTTTGCCTATCTATCTCATTGGTCTCTGGAGACCCTGAACAATTCACAACCCACTGGCAAACAGAGTCTCCAAGATCAACAGTGACCACACAAAAGCAGTTCTAACAGGGACGTGGACAGCACATTGAGCCACTAAGCCATGTACTCGTGGCATGAGCTATCTCCAGTCTGAGACTAAGGGTATCATCTGCCCAGGGTGTCATGGCCATTTGTTGCAGAGCTGGGCAGGACATCATAGTCATACAGTGCCAAAGCCCAGTCCCCTAGGGCCCAGGGCTCATTGGCAAGGCACAGTCACATCTGGTTTCAGGGTTTTATCTGCCTCCTGCAGCTTATGGCTCTGGCCCCTGTATGGGCTGAATCCATCCCCCGCCCCCTGCACTGAGACACACTACAGGCACCTAGATGCTGACTAGAGGTTTGGACCGAAGTTGCAGCAAAGAGAAGCTAACAGTCTGTGGGTCGTGCATGGGGATGGGACATTTATCTTGTTTGACTGTCCTTGGAATGCCAACAATAAATGCCAAGATGAACAATGCATAGAAAATATTCCCCAAAACAGCAAGAAAGCTGATCTCCCAAGGCGGTCCCATAGAGCGTCTGGGAGGAGCAGGGACTGGGTAGGGCAGTTCTCAATCAGGAACCTCTTCTGCTGGGGTGACAGAATCCCCAGGATGAGACAAGGAGTTCCTCACAGACAAGAAGGTGATAGCGGCAAAGAGAAAGGGTTGGGGAAGCCTCCCAGGGTTCTCCCACCACCTGCCTGACATACCACTTCCATCCACACACAGGGGGATATACCAGAAATGGTACAGCAGCCAGCAGGCACTGTTCCTGCTTGTGGGTGGCTGTGCTGGCCCCAGAGAACCAGCTTCTCGGCATGGCATCTGCTAGCTTGCCCCTTGTGGGTCACTCTGCACCAGGCTGAAAGACGTCCCCCAGACCAGAATGTGGGTCAGAGCTTATGAAGGTGACCTGACTTTAGACATAGAGCCTCTTAGATGTCACCCAGGTCATGAGCATGAGCTCTGACCAGATCTCATGCGGGACAAGGGTGGAGAATGTGACAAGTGTCCTCAAAGGAAAAGAAATCTGGACACAGACACAGAAGGGGAGGGGGCCAGGTGAGAAGAGCCCAAAGTGGGGGGAAGCATCACATGCCGGGGGGCTAGGGAATTGCAGGGCTGCAGAAGGCAGAAGGACCAGTGGTCCTTAACCCTAGAGGCTCCAGGGACAGGAGGACAGGTACTGTTGCTTTTAGGGGTGGCTTAAGGTACAACCCACACACCTGCTCTCTCCAACCTGGCTGTGCCTCCCACAAGGGCTTCACATCCCCCTGGCCTTGACCATAGGCTTCTTCTATGGGGCCCTTCTGTGTTCATGGCTCCAGATTATGTGTACCAACTTTCACACACACACACACACACACACACACACACACACACACACACACACACACATTGTCCATTTTTTGGAGGTGCTGGGCTTAATGTGTGCACCCTAGGAGCTCAGGCCAATGTTGGAACCTCATTTCCTCTGTATGCAGTGTTGAGGGGAAGAGAGATTTGGCTCTGGGGCACAGCCTCACCAGTAAGAGTAGGAGCAGGCCGTTATTCTCCCCTAGCCCCCTGAATTGCAGCTGCACTAGACCCGTACATCCCCTCCCCACACCACCATGATGCAGCCGCCTGACTTTGACCTTCCCAGCTCCTTGAATGAACTTGCTTCCTTCTTAGTTACCCAGGCACGGGTATTTTGTCTCGGCAGCAGAAAATGAGCTGGGACAGGGTGAGGGGGTCACAGAACTACAGCCTCGTCAGCCTGGTTACTGCTGGGAACAGTACATTTTCTTTCTTTTTTTTTTTTTTTTTTTTAATTTATTTCTAACAAGGATGCTAAGAGACCGGGCCCATGAACCCATGTCAGGCCAGGCCAGACTGAGTAAGTTCAAGCGCAGGAAGCCGAGGCCACTGAAAAGACAAGGCTCCTCCAGGGAGGAGGAAAGTTTATTGAATGGCTGAAGTGACTAAGTCTCCGCAGAAGCTGCTACACCACCCACTGCACAAACCTCCAAGTCCCGAGGACCTTCTGAGGGGTCCCTCCCTGTGGGTAGTTCCGGGGCATTGTGAGCTGAGCCTGTGTCCTTCCTGTCCCTGAGGAACCGTCACAGGAGCAGCGGTCAAGGAGGAAAGCTGTAGGCTCGGGGTATGCAGAAGGGAGGAGGAGGAGGACGTGGGAGTGGAAGGATGCCTTGTTAGCCGTGCTCTTTGCCTCCCGCCGTCCATTTGTTCTGAGTAATTGTGTGCAGGGTTGGCCTGGAGCAAAGCAAACACATGAAGCAATTCTGTGTCCTGATCAAAATGAGATGAGGTTAAGTAGGAGACCAAGTCCATGGGAAATTCAACTCAGCAACCCACTTAGTCCACTTTGGCATTGAGAAGGAATGGGTATGGAGAGAGAGAGAGAGAGAGAGAGAGAGAGAGAGAGAGAGAGAGAGAGAGAGTCCAGTGTGGGTAGAACAGGACTCCAATTCCAGGGGAGCAGGAGGCTGCATGGGGAGGGGCTGGGTTAAGGCAGAGAGGTACTGTGCAGTATCCCCATTGGACTGGATGTGCTCAGCACACAGAGAGGGCATATGCCATGCTTACGTATGTGCTGCACTACCACTGCATGTGGACTTGCTCAGACCTGGGTAGAGACCAAAGGTCCCCAGAGTTCTGGGCATCAGCTGTGCAATGTCCTAGCTCAGAGTGCTTGCCCTCATCCTCGCTATCCCAGTCTCACCAGTGGAGATACTCCTTGTCAGGTATGTCCTACTCTGGGCCATGCACACCATTTGTCTCCCACTGACTCACCTGGCTCATCCTGCTGACCATGGTGTTCCCCAACAGAACCTAGAGCTAAGCTGTGCAGACTTTGATAGAAGAAGGCTGACCTCCATAAAGAGCCAGGAAGGATGGGATACCCAGCTTCATGACACTACTCAGTGTCTGAACAGAGGACAGAGACTGCATAGAGCATACACACACACACACACACACACACACACACACACACACACACACACTGCTTAACAGAAGCCCCTGGGCACCAGGAGCTAGGTTTTGCCTGTCCAGATGAGCCAATATGAAAAGGCATGATGAAGCAACCACAGGTCACCTAGACCTCTAGACCCACAGAAGAAGGTGTCTTCTTCATAGAGTCCCTGATTCCATGATCTGTGGTCTATGGCCAAGGCTGCAGAACCAGCACAGACAAGCAGTCAGCTGAGGACCCAGACAAGAAGGCTTCCCAGGGAACCATACCCCAGCCAACCTCAGAAAGGCATGTGGGATATGTAGCGTAGGGAGTGAATGCCCAGGAAGGTGGGTTCTGTCCCCAGCTTGCAGGGACTCAGCCCAGGAAGAAATGAAGTATGGATAGTTCTTTCTCTCTGAGCTGGCACAGGAGAAGCAACAGAGGCCTCTGCCCCATTCCTATCCTCAATCCCAGCTATATTTACTAGAAGGAATGAGGCAGGGTGGGTGAGGGAGACAGATGAAGCCTAGCCCCATCCTCAGCTTATATCCCTGAGGATGGTCTACAGGGTTCTTCCTGTGACCAAGGAAGACCTAAATCTTTCCACACAGATCCTTTCTTCCTACCAAACACAGCCCCAGTAGAAAGGCATCCCAAGGTCAATGACACACATTGGCCATGCATAGGCTTCTGCCCTCACTTAGTGTGATGGTTAATTTGGGTCTTGACTGAACTGAGAGAAGCTGAGAGGTTAGGAAACTCGCCTCTGAGATACCTTGGAGTACTTAAGAAGACTCTGGTTTAATCTGCTGATGGATTCAAGTATGAATGGACCATTTTGGGGGTCATAGAATTGTAAATGGCGGGCCCTGGCTGGAGGATGGGTCACTGAAGCACGTCTTGGAAGGGCATTATTTGGCCCTGGCCCCTTCCTGTTTTTTCTCTGCTCTCTGCCTGCTGTGAGTGAGCAGCATCTACCAGCACTATGCTCTCCTTGCTGTGGTCCAGACTGACGGTGCCAAAAAGGCCTCACACTGAAACCATTAGCCACACTGAACACTTCCTCCCTTAATCTGTCTCAGTTCCGGTATTTGGCCATCATGATGGAAACCTGGCTGACACAGAGACCTGGTGTGGGGAGAGACTGGTACAATGTAAGTTATTTCCACCAGAGCTGAAGCTACTACTGCTGCAGAAAGCTAACTCTCCAAATACCACCACCCCTGACTAACTGAACCTGGTAAGGATGCGGAGTCTGCCTAACACACTGGGCCTTGGGGTGGGGGGGGCGGGGTGTCTCACTCTGCCCAGTGATGTTTGCAAGACCACCTCTGAGGGCCAGCTCTGAGGTCCCTGTGGGGTGGGGTGCCACTCACTATACTGCAGCCAGCAGCAGAAGGGACGAACCATCAGGGAGACACCAGTCTAACATGATCTTCCAATATCTGTGGGTACCTCCCCCGACAAAAGACAACTCTGGCCCCCGCGGAGTTGTGGAAGTACTGGGGAAAGGGAAGTGTGGGCTTTCGGCATGTCTAAGCCGAGTGGGCTCGGCTCCTGTGGAGCTAGCTCAGTGTGGACCACTCCGGCAGACTCCAAAGTGACAGCCTGGATGTAGAGCAGGATATAGAGGACTGCTGGGCAGCCCTCGGCAGAGCCCCATTAGGGCGTCAGATTGGACTGCAGAACACTGTCAGCATAAGGAGTTAGGAGTAGACTTTGCTTCAGGGTACTAGGAGGGAGGGAGGGTCAGATTCTGTACTCTCTACCTCATCCCTCATTCCCCTGCATCCCCAGTGGGGCCCCTGCTTAGGAAGAGAAGACAGCCTTATCATTGTTAACTCAGCAGCTGTATTTGGCGCTGAAATCCCGCCTGCATGTCCCACACCAACCTGAGCCAGGTGGCATGTCACTGCAAACACAGCGACTGCCCCTGGGAACACTCAGTGTGACACTCAAATGCTAAGTGAGCTCCTGGCTGCCTCCTTCAAACGTCACTCACTGAAGATGATGGGGGCTCTGCTGAGGAGCCCCAGCCCACCCCCATTCTCACACCACCTAACCTGAGACCCAGACAGGCAGCAGAACATGCTCTGCCCCATTCTCCCAGAACATTGTGATGGAGACGGTCAGTCAAGGCCACTGAGATCCCAAAGAGCAGATAGCTGACTCTGCCATCCCTCTCGTTTTCTGAGGCACAGCAGTATCCCAGAATTAGGATCTCCATTGTTCATTGTTCCAAAGTCAAGTGATTCTGCAAAGCACAGCTCCCGCTTCCCTGTGTGACCACCTGTAGCATCCGGCATGAGCAAGAAGCAGATGCTGACTGGCCACATTGAGATGAGGACCAGCATCGCAGCATTGAGCTACTCCCCGCAGACAGATTGGCTGAGGCTGAGTCAGAACAGGCTCCGGAGCCCCAGATGTTCCACAGGGTCCAACATGAAGGAGCCCGACTGTAAGATCCATCTCTTGGCTCTTTCCTGCTCATCTACCCTCAGCCGCATATGGTTCCATGCTAGACCTCTGACATGGCACAACCCAAGAGAGAGCAGAAGACCTGTCCCAAAGCTGTAAACCCCTCTAAGGCACTTTTGGCACCTAAAATCCCATATCTTGGATGGAGACGCTGCATACCTTTTCAAAGGTCATGATACCATCCAAGGACCAGAAAGCACCTGTCAATGGATCTTGAACTTCCAGCCTTCAATACAAGGGAACAAATGTCTGTTGTTGTTTTTGGAGCTCTTGATCTATATATAGCATTTTGTCAAAAAATGCCAAAAAGACCAAGATACCAGCTTGTAACACACTGCTTGAGCAAGAGACTTGTGGTGGGATGTCCCAGGGGCTGGGCTTGTTTGTTTCTGCAGCCTGACCTCATCTTGCTGACTGATACACCTGTAACTCAGGCTGGGTATAAAGCAGCAGCCAAAAACAGCCCAGCTAGGAGCCTAGGGGAGAGACAGGGCCACTCGAGACTTCTTCTGGGGTTACACTTTTCCCACTTTTCAGAGGAGCTTCACCCATGGCACAGAGCCACATTTGAAGGACCAGACACTGCAATCCAACTTCATTCATGCCCCAAAGCCAGACAATCCTTACTTCCACAGCCCTATCACTTCCACACAATGAAAAAGGCTTTCCTTGGGTTCAGAGGCAGGCATCTGGCCCACTAGTCAGTGTCAAACGAATGTTGACTGGTCCAGACCCTGACCCAGATGGACACATAGGCATGGGCCAAATGGTAGAATGCCTCAACATAAAACCATGGTGAGTCCTATCCGGAAAGCTGCCTCCTTGGCAGGCCTCCACCCACAGACTTCGTAAACCCAGTGCTTTCCATTTCATGCCTGTCACATAGATGGTTGAGTTTGTAAGGAAAGAGCCCCCTCTCCATGGCTTTCTAGATTTGAGTGACAGGTCAAAGTGGTGGTCTTCCTTGGCTATATACAGAGGAGAGCACAACTGAGGACCGAGGCAGGACACAGAACACTGGGGGGGGGGCTCAGGCAATCTCCTCACCTCCCCCTGCTTAAGCCAGCGGTCCCAATGCAAGGACAGCCTCGCTGTCATCAGTCTGCTTAGTCTGTAGGTGAACAGTCTATAAGCAAAACCTTTTCTTTGCCCACACACACACACAAAGCAGCCAGGGTAAGGAATGGGAAGGGGGGCATGACTCTGGAGCCTGTGTTAGCTGCCTATGCTATGTAACAAACACATAAACACAGACCCCATGTCTTCAAACATCTATACTTATGCTAGGCTTGAGTATTCCTTATAATAGCAGCAGGTAGGAGATGGACACAGAAGGTCTTCAAATTCAAGGCCAGCCTGGGCTACATAATAAGATCCTGTCTAGATAGATAGATAGATAGATAGATAGATAGATAGATAGATGATAGATAGATAGATAGATAGATAGATGGAAGATAGATAGATAGATAGATAGATAGATAGATAGATAGATAGATAGACCATACATACATACATACATACATACACACACACATACATACATCTCTGTTTGTGAATCCTAGGTTCCTTGAGAGGCCAGTCGGGCCTGGTTGGCCTCTGGCTCAGTTGCACAGGCCAAAGCCATGCTTGTCCTCTGTCAGCCTCCAGCCCCACCCACCCCGCCCCAGGCTATAGAAAGAACTCATGACTGAGGCTAACAGGACCAAGCCTAGTTTGCTGCTGTGTGATCCAGCCCTGTGCGATCGGCAGCCCTGCCCCACACAGTAGAATTATGGGCAGTGTTAGTGTTATGAGAACCTTGCTCTGGGCTCCCCTCAGCTCCCCGGTCCTTGTGATTGCCATCACAAGGTACGCAGAGTGTGGTAAGGAAGACAGGCAGACTCTATCCCAAGGTAAAGTGGAGCAGTCTCAAGGGTGAGAGCAAGCAGTGGCCCAAGGGACCCCTGCAGAAACACTCTCACAGATGGAGTGGACAGTGCCAGAAGGACCACTGTGCCAGCTCACGTGTTTACAAAGGCTTTGTGCTATTTTCTTGAAGTCTCTAGACTTTGAGGCAGCTGCCGGAGGGGCATTTTCCCACCCAGGTGATTGACAGGCCCATTTGGATTAACTCTGAAGGGAGGGGATGACAGTTTTATCAGAAAGCCTCTGCTGGATGGCAATCGTATGATCTTTTGGACAGTTTAAAATATCCTGTCTCCTCACAGGGCCAGAGATCCAACTCAGATCCCAGTAATCAAAGTTCTGCAGCTCCTGATTTTAGATGCTGTGGATTATGAGGGAGGGGTTTGTCCTCAATGACCTTCAGGCCTGCTGATATCCAAGTAATAGTCTAGCATTAGGACAAATGCCCAGCTCTGACCGCCCCACAGGCTAAGCTTGGCCACCATCTGATAATGTCAATGAAAGAGATGGGGGTGTCCAAAGGCAGAGAGGTGATTTAGTCCAATACTGGGAAGAGAACAAAGAGGTCCAGGGGACACAAGCCTGTCTTCAGGGTGCTGACATGAAGTTTAGGTTTAAAGAAAGGAAGAACTGGGGAGGTGGGTGAGGCAGAGGTCTGAGTAAGTGTCCGGGTCAAAGTATGGCCCTTGATCAATGAATGGATTCTGATTCTACAAGATGATTGGAAGTTCTTGTTGCTTGAGGGACCAGTTCCTACTAGATGATCTGCCCCAAGGGGAGACCTTTCCATCATGAATAAATGCCCCCATCCTACAACTCTGATGTTCTGGAATCTGGAACACAGACGCCAGGTCACCCAACACAAGGACAACACCTCTGCCATCAGCCTGCCTGGTCCACAGGGAAGACAAGACTTTAGGAACACATGCCTCATAAGGCACAGGCAAACCTGCATGGGCAGGGTTCCCAGGGCACAGAAATCCATGGGCCATCTTGATCCCCGGGAGGTCCAAGAGATAGGAGACAGAGCTCGGGTCTCTGGTCTCCCCCAGGCTCTCACAGTGCAGTGAGCTGTGTGGAGAGGCAGTTTCAGAGGGCTGTGGTTCCTAGTTTTCTTTCTCTACTCCTGGGATAAACACCATAACCAAAAGCAACTTGATGAGGAAAGGCTTTATTTATTTCATCTTACATGTTACAGTCCATCTTGGAGGGAAGCCATGGCAGGAACTCAAGTCAGAAAGAAATCTGGAGGCGGGAATTGAAACAGAGACCGCAAAGGAATTGGGCAGAGGTACTGGCTTGTTCCCATGCCTTGCTCAGCTACCTCTCTTATACAATCCAGGCCCACCCGTCTAGGGATGGTACTGCCCACAGCGGGGGTTGGTCCTATCACATCAATCAGCAATCAAGAAAATGTCCCACGGACATGCCCACAAGCCAGTCTGATAGAGGGAGGTAGTTACTTGATGAAGATTCCCCTATCTTCCCAGATATGTCTAGATTTGTGTCAAGATGATAAGAAGTGACTGTGGCAGATGGATTCTGTATAACGTACCGTTGACCCTCTTCCTCTCATCTCTCAGGCAGAATTCTGCCAAAGACTTCCAGAGGTTGGTTAGGTTTGGTGTGGTGTGAGTAGAGCAGGGTACTCCCTGGAGCAGAGGCTTCTGTTCAGGGCAGGACCAAAGGACACAGCAGGTGTAGAGTCATCCTGGAAACAAGCCCCATGGCAATGCTGCCACCTAGACAGAAAAGGCCTGAGAGGAAGGACGTCCCTGCCCCAAGCCTAACTTCCTCCCACCCGCAGAGGAACTAGCCTTCCCACTCCCTACTCCTGGAGCGTTGAAAAGGGAAAGACAGAACACAGCACTAGGCTCTCAGGGATTTCCACAGAGTGTGCTGCGTGTGCTAAGAGCTGGAGTTTCCACAGGCCCTGGGGCCGAGGGGCCGAGGGATGTGGCTGCTGCACCTGAGCTGGCCTGCTTGCTGCACTCCTCAGACCCAGCCATCCAGGGTTGACACTGGGTACCAAGGACAGTACCCTTGGCTGGGCAGGAAAGCTCCAGCAGAGGCTGGGGCCAGGAGACGGGCACTTCCTGCCCGATCCTCATTTCTCTCCCTTTCATGGGAGATTTCCGCCTCAATTGTGGTAATTACTCCCTACTCAGCCTCATTCTTCCTTTCATTCAAGAAGGGGAAAAGCACACACCAGAGTCTCTTTGGAGGAGGAAACTCTTTGAGATGGTGCATCTGTTCCCTCCATGGGGGTGGCGGGGTGGGGGTAGCGACTCAGAGTTCCACTCTTCTGTCCTTGTCCCTTCTCCATGTGACTTCTAGTCCACTACCCAAGCGTCCTGACAGCTCATCCCCACCCCCAGGGCTGTGTAATCCAAAGGTGGCATGGTGTGGCAATGGCAGGCTGGCAGGTGAGATGGGGGCATCTCTTCTGGCAGAAGATGAAGAGAATAGGGTCAGAGAGGCCATAAGGCAGCCAGCACCCTCACCCAGTTCTGAGGCACCAGAACTGACCACAGGTGCTGGGAACTGAACTTGAGAGCTGCGTTCATCGTTCAGACAACCTAGAGTGGTCTTGAGCTCACCACACGGCAGGGGAGATCAGAGCATACATACATTCACAAGTTTGGCCAACAGTTACCAGGCACTGGGGTATGCTATGTGGGGAGCAGACTGGGGACACTATGTCCCCAAGGTTCTCAAGGAATGTACAGTCCAGCAGGAGAAGAAAACAGAAACCACAGCCACAGCCCAGAAAGAGGTGGCATCACAAAGCAGGGTTCTATAGGACCCAGGCACAAAGCTAGTGAAAGATCTCCAGGGTAGGTGGCATTTAAACAGGCCAGGAACACCTTGGCACAGACCACTCAAGGCAGCCCCTGAAGGCATCGCACCTCACCTCCCACAGAGACTCAGGCCTCTCAACACACCGCTGAATGCCAGAGCACTTAGTATGATTTATTAATCTGCCAAGAGCGTTTTGGGATCTTAATGTGGTGTTTAGAATTTAACTGGGCAACAAAACCCACACACACCAGAAAGGCATAGATCACGTGCATTGGACCTTCTAGGCCCTACCTGCTACTCCCACTCTGTTCCACACCATGGCCCTCATTTGGAACAAGTGTCCAGTACATCAAAGAAGACATCACTGTGGGCTGGGGAGGGGAGTAGGGTAGCATAAAGGGCCCCTGTACATCTGTGATTAGAATGCAAGAGGGATGGTCAAGGTAATTAATTGTTTTTTAACTTTGAAAAAAAATTAGTTTCCCATCAGCTCCCACACGCCTGCGTGAATCCTATCTGCTTATGTAAATAATGCTAACAGTGATAACATTAATTAGCAGAATAAGACTTGTGCTCACCCGGCTGCAGATAGCAGGTAGTTGGGGAGAGGATTAATTTCTATTTTAATTAGAAATGTATGTTTTCGGCAGCTTGGCCTCCAGCACCTGAACAGTGTTCATGTCCTGGGACAAACTCTGCTTCCTTCCAAATGTGGTGACTTCTTAAAGGACACCGGGGGACATTTGCATCCAAATGGCATTCTGTGCCAGCATAGAGCTGGCTAATGACAGGGACAAGATAAAAAAAGGTAGTCTAGCCCAAAGGGCCACAGAGCCTGTACAGGGCCAGCTCCTCAACCAGTCCACCCACTCAGATGGGCCATAGTTGTCCCAGGTTGCTCGGAGGCAGGTGCAGCCAGCCCTGTGATGCCATAGTAGAGGAGCTGCAAGAATGTGGAGGGGTACCAACTGTGGGAGGGGCATTCTGATGCACCCAAGGCAGGAAGGGGTCACAAGGTCAAGACTAGACATAATAGATCAAATGACTGCAGACAACCCCTGCTCTAAAGGGTCATTATAAAAAGCCCTATAGGGTCATTCCTGCTCCACGGTGCTCCCTGTGTTGTGCTCACATAAAGAAGGAACCAAGACTCCTACACACTGTGTGTCTGCAGCATTGTGCTGGCGTGAATGCTGGACTGTGGCTTTGTACTGGCAAGACAGGAATGGGCAATGGACCCGGGTATGTGGGTGCATGGGAGAGGTGGGGCTTGTTTCTGTTTGATCTTGCAGCCATACAGAAGGTTAAAGGATACTACCCAATGGACAGTGATGGTCAGGCAGAGAATGCCTCTCCCCTGCCCACCTCCTAGGGGAAGGTTGAGCAAACAGGTCCCCATACTTAGAGAAGGGAACAGCAAACTAAACTGCGCACCTCAGATTCCCACACTGAACCCCAAACAGCTGGCTCCCCGGGCTGAAACTGGATTTTGAAACTACGCTTTAGGGTGGTGACCGAGGCGGGATGAGGCTATCGGACTACCTACCCTCTGTGACTTTCGTCACACAGCCTGGCAAACCATCCCAGGATGGGAAGCTGTCGTTTACAGAGCAAAGAAAACCAAGACGTCATGTGCCAGGAAGTGGATCCCAGCGTGGGCTTGCCATTCCACCCCAAAGCAGAACAGCGGCTGGCTGGCAGGAGGGAGGCTGACCTTGGATTGGGACTGGTTGCCAAGATCTAGGTGTCCAGAGGGACACTCCTGCTCTGTCTGCCCTGGAGCTTGCTACTCATCCCCTGTAGCAATGGATCTCCAACTGTGCAGAGAACCCATGGAGCCAATGAGAAGTACTTCAGCGAGTTCCTGGGCCTAGTCAGACCCTTTGTTCGTTGTCTCTCAAAGGTGGGCAGCCAGGGACAAGACATCCTGGGTCTATCGGCTGGTACACTTAGCCCCTCAAGCATTCATGTAGGTGTGCGCCCCCACAAATGTATGTTTGTGTGGTATGTGTACACATGTCTGAGTGGATGTGAATGTGAGAGATGAGAGTGTGGATGTGTTGGTTTGTGTTCATCTTGTACATGTATTACTGTGTGTGTGTGTGTGTGTGTGTGTGTGTGTGTGTGTGCATCTTCACGAGTCACTGTCCATGTGGCAGGTGTAACCATTGGGTCCTGACTGCCTAAGTCACACCACTCTCTCCACTCCACCCAGAATTAGATGACTTTGGTCAGGCCTCACAGCCCTCGACCCTCTCCATCTTGTACAGAGAATGAGTCAGGGTGCCTAAGACTGAGTGACTGACCAAGACAACTATTGTGCGTGCCTGGCTGCTGGGAGGAGACCAAGCCATGGGAGATCCACAGCCTCCTTGCCCAAGGCTCTCACACACACAGTTCCTTCAGGCAAAGGGACAGTCTTGATCACTCCTGCCGGGCATCATCCCAGACTAGCCACCTCAGCAAGCTGCTAGCTAGCTCTCCCTAATGACCTGTCTCAACTCTAGCAACCTTCACATGAACCTCAACAACTGGCTGGGACCAGAACACACCCAGTGTTCCCAGAGGGCTACATCACACCCTGATCTAACAACTTCCATGGCTCCTTAGCACCCCAGCAAGGAGATAACAGATGTGTGAAATAACTTCCTTCAGAGAGGACACCTGGCATTGAGTAGGGAGTAACAGGCCCCCCACATTTGGCCATGAGAGGCAGTGCTGTGTTTGATTAGCAGCAAATGCAGAGTAAGACATCTCTTACTAACCGGTTCAATAAAACCCCAAATTCTCACTCAGCTGACAGCTGAGGCCCTCATGTATCTCCATGGGCAGCCACTCAATCAGCGGCCATCCATGGATCAGCTGCACTGCACCAGGTGCCAGGATGTGAGGCAAACCAGAAGCCATCCCTAAGAATTTGGCATGGTGTGGGAAAGGGCTGTGGACTCGGGGACTGGGACCGTGACCTACAAGGCCCCTCCGTGAGGTTCCTGGGCACACCCCACCCAGAAAACCCAGTATCTGGGCTATAACCTAGATACTCCACCTCGCCACTCCTGGTCTCAGTTTCCCCATTTGTGAAATGCACTTTGGAGCCTCCTTTGTCATCAATATTCTACTGCCTAGTGCTATGGAGTGTGCTGGACTCCTCTAGGGCCCATAGCTGCTCTGACGAGGGTCAGCCCCCCAGCCTATCCTATCTCCAATGGCTCCTAAACTCCCAGAGTGTCCAGAATCCAACCGCCTGCTCTCATGGCCTCTAGAGCCCCCCAGAAAGCTCCCAGGAGCTGTCTAAGAGAGAGCCACCCAAGCTTCTGAGGCCAGCATAGACCTAGGATTATAGACCAGCACCCTGGCTGAGGACAAGGCATTCTCAGGAGTCTGGGGTTGTCTAGGGGTGCCTGGATCCCTGCCTCACTCTAGAGGAGAAAGCAGAGCTGGATGGGGGAAGCCTTGCTCCGGCAGCAGCTATTTGTTGCTTCCTCCCAGCTCAGCTCTGTCTTGCAGAAGGCCAACTGTCCCTCCAAGTGAGTGACTGAGTGGAAGCCCCGCCTACAGCCCTCTCGACCAATCAGGTTCTAGGAGGAGGATGGCTACCACAGCATGTGGTAACCCGGACTAAAGAGAGCAAAAGGACTTCCCAGTCCCTAGAAGGGATCCTAGACGCAGAAGGGGGTGACTAGGTAGAGCCCAAAGTGGGCCTCAAACCCTCCTCAGGTCACCCAGTCGTTGACCATCCCAGCCCTGAACCCCTAGACTAACCAAGACGCTGGCCTCTCACCGCTAGGCCTGAGGTTCGGAAGATGAAGATTCGCCACCGGCTCCCTGGGTCCAGCCCTACACGAGATCCAGAAGATCCCGACCATGAAAAAACTGACCCTGGGAGCTAGCGTGTGCCAGGCCCTCCTGTCCCCGGAGCTTTAGATCCGTGGTCTCCTCTCATATAACCCTTTGGCGATATGGGACCCATTAACCTCCCATTTTACAGATGAGGAAACTGAGTCACTGGGAAACCGGCTTGATGGAGTCAAGAATCTGTCTGAGCCTCCTGGCTCCGTGTCAGGCCACCTGTGCTGGGAGTGGACAGGGATGGAGGGGAGCGAAGAAGGGAGAGGCGGTAGCCTCTTGGGTCTCTGTTCCAAGCAGCTTCAGATGTGACAAATATCCAGGCTGAGGAGCTGGGCAGCCACATCTGTGAGCCAGCTAAGCTAAAAAAAGAGCTTTGGGGGGGAGGCCCACTCACTGCAGTCCCTCTATTTCACACAGGAGTAAACTGAGTCCCTGAGATGGACCCGGCATAGCCCTCAGTACCCAATGAGCCAGGCCAAGTACAGGTGAGAATTCAGCCTCCAGCAAGGTAACGAAAGAATGCATGCATGCATGAATGAATGAATGAATGAACGTCTGTTCCCTACCAAAGGCAGTGCACATCCCCCCACACACCTTGACTTCAGGAAGTCCAGTCCTGTTCTGTCTCTCCTTCTGTGGGACCTGGTGGATTCTTGATCTCACTCCCCAGATTTCCTAAGGAAGGGAACACACACATGCCAGATAAGTCCTCTGGAATGCCCTAGGGTTGGAGGTGCAGCAGTTGGCACAGGTTAGTGCCTCCCAGCCTCAGGTCCCGTCCCTCCTCCCAGCGTCTGAGTCAGTGGCGAGCAGTACCCAGGCCCATAGCGCTGCTCAGACTGGCAGCTAGAGAATTCCAGCCAACAGCCCAGCCCTTCCTGCTGCTGGCCGCCTGCCGCCCCCTTGAGGCAGCATCTGTTCCCAGCAGGGGTGGAGCTAGCACCCCGCTGCTATTTCTGTGCATGTTGGGAGTCTGAGAGCTTTGTCTAGACAGCTTCAGGCACACAGGGAGAACCCTGACCTGACCTGCCCTGTCCCGCCCTAGCAGGAGCACAAGGCACCCTCCAAGTGGGATTTCAACTCCAGAGCCTTTTTTTTTTTTTTTTTTTGGATTTATTTATTTATTGTGTATACAGTGTTCTGCCTGCATGTGTACTTGCATGACAGAAGAGAGAGCATCAGATCTCATTACAGATGGCTGTGAGCCACAATGTGGTTGCTGGGAATTGAACTCAGGACCTCTGGAAGAGCAGCCAGTGCTCTTAACCTCTGAGCCCCTCAGTTTATTTATTTTATGTACATTGGTACATACTTTTAGTACCCTAGAACTGGAGTTACAGACAGTTATGAGCTGCCATGTAGGTGCTGGGAATTGAACCCAGGTCCTCTGGAAGAACAGTCGGTGCTCTTAACCACTGAACCATCTCTCCAGCACCACCACCACCCCAGCCATTTTTAATTCCCCAGGCAGCAAGAAGGAAGCAAGGTTACAAGCTCACTCTCTGCAAGTCACAGGAAGAGCCGGGACAAGAACCCAGAAAGCACCAGATTCTACCATGCTACTACCCCCAGCTACAGCCCTTCCTAGCCAGCAAGCCAGTCCCCACTCCAGCATCACGCGGCAGTGAGAAAGCAGGTCGCGTGATGACGACCAGGCTGCCAGCTCCAGATGGGTATCACTCAGCATGTTGCTCCGCAGAGGCCTGAGCTGCAAAAAAGGGGGCCAGTCACTCCTTATGTGACCCTAGAGAGCTCAGACCCTCCAGAGCCTTGGATTCCCCTGTGACACTGAGGGAGACCTCTTTTTTGGGGTCCTCAGGAAAAGTGTCACTCCCAGTAGGCACTGGTACCCAGCACTCTGCATTCACCCAGGCCCAGAGAAAACTTTCTGGAAATATGGCAGTAGAGCCTCAACACCACAGGTAGAGTGCCTATGGGCATGGTGTCTCTTGAACACAGTGTTACCAGGCTCCAGTCCACCATTTTAAGTCCGTCATGCCCACAGCAGAAGCAGAGCCATAGAAGAGGCAGGACAGTGCCCAGTCCTCCCAGGAAAAGACCACCACTGCTTGTGTTTCTCACTCAAACAAGGATACAAGAGCTCTCTGAGGACTTCTGCCCTCCTGGGGTGCAGCAGAGTGTCCTTGAGCTACAGGAAGCTGGGGACAGGGCTGAAACGTGTCTACCTACGTGGTTTGAGCAGATAGGAGAGGGCTTCTGGGAGTGGGATGGCTGGGACCTGCCTTGAGATAGGAAACTGCCCCACAGATCCAGGCTCAAGGTCAAGATTTTGTAAAAATGTATTTTTTGCCACGCATCTTCAAAAGCAGCTGTAAGTGAAATGAACCGCTTTTGGTTTGTTGGATGTTTGCAAGTGTGTGTGGCTGAGAGTGTGCTGCCTGCCTGAGGCACGACTCCAGGCCACCACTTTGATCTATCTCCTGCTTCGGGAACTTCACCTGCCCTTGCTCCTGCTCAAGCCACAGGGCAGGTGGCGCCCAGCACGGTCACAGGGAAGGGCAGGTGCAGAGGATCCCAGAGCATCCAGCAAGGCTGGCGCTCAAACTATGGTGTGTGCACACACCAGAGAGAAATGACCTCACAAGGGCCCCAGACTGCACAGTATGAGTGTTGCATGCCAAAGCTAACCAGACCTTGGGGTGGGGAGACTTTGGTGGTGCTGTTCCCATGGACACTATGTAGAAGGAGGGACAGCTGTTCCTAGGGTATAAAGATAGAATGACTCTGGGACTGGGTCTGACCTGGGACCCAAAAGTCACGAAGAACCTCCAGGTTAAGACAGGAGAGGGCGTTCCTGGCAGAGGGGACAGTAAAATGCAACACCTGTAAATAGAAAAGGGTGAGATGGACTGAGATCTCCCAAGCCCTCCACCATAAAGTAGGAGGGTCGTGGAAGATGGGATGAGCCCTCTCCAACAATGTGATTGCATGCGCCCCAGGATCTTCAGGACTCTTCAGGCTGCCGGAATCTAACATCAGCATGCTAGAAGAATGGCCAAGGACACCGCCATTCACTCACGCACTCATCCAACAAATACCAAACACTCACTCCATCAGAAGAAGACCCCTGGAGGAGACACATGGACATTGAGGAGGCTGGAGGAAGTACTCAGAAGCCTGGACGATGGCAGTGTTGGCTTCCTCCTCTGACCCTTGGGAGCCACTGAAGGTTCACGAGTAAAGAACCACAGCAACATCACCATTGAGCAACAGCATCCTTGGGCTGTGACGTCAGATGGCTTGATGACATGCCAGTACCATAGGAAACATGGTCGGCCATGCCCTGCTGGCTCAGTTGCCTCAAGGGAACAAGCTCAGGGAAACCCTGGGGATTCTAGCTGAGTCTCTACTCAGAAAGGTGTCTTTTTTTGGAAAAATGTGAAAAAGGAGACTTGTTAAAGAGTCAATTGCACCAATTAAAGCAGCTTTTCTTTGGGCAAAAACTCATAAATATGGCACTAAAATTATGTAATTTGCATAATGTTTTCATTAATTTGGTATTTTCATTATTACCACAAAATAAAAACGGTAGATCCCAACAGTGGAGAGCTTCTACCAGCGCCCTGCTGGGCGGAGTCCCTGCAGTGACCACCTACCAGCAGCCACAGGCACAGACCCTGAAGTCATCCTCTGCCAGCACCCAGCCAGACACAGTCCCTGCAGTGATGCCTTCCTCCAGGGGCCTGGGTGAAGTTATTCCCATGGTTCTCCCTGGCAGGTAACCCACAGGGTAAGGCAGCAACCCACAGGGCTGCCAATCACAGCAGCCTGTTAGACCAAGAGCAGCTGATTGGTCCAGGCTGTGAGCACACCGCCCAATGTGGACCAGTCAGGGACCCTCCCTGGGAGCCTTGTGAATGAGGCCTGAGAAACCTTCCATTTTTTTTCAATGAAGCTGCCATGGGTTTCTTTTCTCTCTTCCCTGCCCTAGCACCGCCGAGAGCCAGCAACTTTCCAAAAGCAGGGATGGTGGACTCAGGACGTGGCTCCAATCCTCCGCAAACACTCTCCACAGTGCTTCCCCAACACGTGTACACCCTCCAGGGGTTCCCTGAGCGCCTGGGTATCCTTCCTGCTGTCTGTCTTGGGAGACTGGAACAAGACAGCCTGTTGGCCCAGCTATAATTCTGAGCAAGTCACTCCATCTCCCAGAACCAGTATTTCATGACCTCTAAGAGGAGGAGAGCAGACCCTGCCTGCAGGAGGTTGGAGAGGTCAGAGACAGGCATGTCATGTTTGACTTGGTTGTGCAGACCTCTAATTCTGGCTATTTAGGAGGCTGGGACAAGAGGCTCACAAGTTCAAGGCCAGCCTGAGCATTTTAGTGAGAGCCTGTTTCAAAAGGTAAAAGAGGGGATGGTGCTATAACTAAGAAGTAGGGGTACCCAGGACTCCTGGAAGAGCTGGATGTCGATGGTCACTCCCTCTCCTTCCCAGCATTCCTATGACACCTCCCTCTGGGGCCGGAAGGTTTGCGTTTGTTAACGCAAGCAAATAAAAGGTGAGAGGCTGTGAATTGAACAGAGGAGGGGCATCAGTACATCTCACACAGTAGCTTGAAGGACACCCACCAGGGATCCCAGCCCACCCCAGCCACCTTCCCAAAGGTCCACATCACCTTTCCAGAGCCCACAGGTCTTTCCTGAATGTCCCACCCACCACGTTCACCTGCATGAGAGACACCACCAAAGGTACTGAGGCCTTGGTACATAATCTGATGTGACCAAAGCTCTGTTCCACTGAGGCCAGAACACAGACCGTGACCAGCAACTGTGCTAAGGTTCAGATGGCTGACGTCACAGCTCGGCCTAAGACCAGGGTCAGTGCTCAGTAGGTCACTGGGATCAAGCTTCGGCCTGTAAGCAGGGATTAGGGCTCAGTGCACGGCCAAGATCAAGTGTAACATGCAGCCCAGGATCAGGGCTCAGCCAGTAGGTAGGAAACAAGTCTTAACAAGAGGGAGCCAACTCACCCCGACCCCAGCACTCAACTCCAGGGCCTGTGTGCCATAAAGGCAACGTCTGAGGAGACCCAGATGAATTTACTATCACGTCTGATGACCAACCACACTTCTGTCTGATTGTCTCTCCTTTTCCCCATTCCCAGCCCAGCCAGGCTGCAGGAGAAGGTGTAATTAAAAATCAGGTTTGTTAACGCAAGCACAACGTACATAATATTTAAAACATCCGAGCGCCTTTAACTCGCTACCAACGTGCGTTCGCTCATTAAGCAGGCTTTTTTTTTTTTTTTTAACGGCAGCAACACTGCAAATAGCTCTTATTAAAATGCTCAAAACACCATCTGGTCCTTCACTGAGACGCCGAAGCTGGTGGAGGTGGCCCAGTGTGCCTGGAGACACGGAGATTCCTGACTTTCTCTGCTCCTGACCCTAGCCAGGATTCTGAGTTCTCATCTGCAACCTCACCCTCCCACTGACCTCATCCTCACAGCACCCAGCTTTACAGGTCAAGATACAAGGCTTGGCAGGGAGATGTTTGCCCCAATCAACAGCTGGAAGAGAATGTGCAGATCTGAGCCCGGGTCCTTCTGACTTTCATCCAGGCTCTCTCCAGGAGTATACGAGGTAGCGAAAAGCAAGCAAAGAAATGGGAGCCTCACCTGTCTATGCAGCCAGAAATAAAGAGGGCACTGTTTTCTCAGAATGTCCACCACCATCAGCGAGCCTTGGAGGTGTGGGTTGGGAGCCCAGACCTCAGTCAGAAGGCCAAGCAGGCACATGTGGAAGTATTTTACATATTCTCCAGTGAATGCAGGGTCAAATGAACACAGGGTCAAAGGGACTCGGGAACTGTCCCTGGAAATGAGGCCATAACCTGGTGGGATGTCGGGAGGTGTTGGGTCTGGCCACAGCTTCTGACCTTCCGGTGCTGGACCCCAGCAGTGGGAGGAGTGGGTAAGGTCACTGTGGAGAGGGATCAAAGAGAAGAGACATGACAGGACCCAAGGGCTCATGAGGCTAGGGTGAGCCTGTTTGGCAGTCTGCCAACTCTGTGCCTCCATGTGAAATGCAGGTCAGGACTACAATCCAGGGATCCCAGGTCACATCCTTCTGGACCAGGTCTCTATATGGAGACCGGGCCAGTCCTCTACCCACTGCCTCAGTCTCTCCTCAACATGAAGTTCACAGGCTACAAGTGACAGAGTGTGAGACTGTATGGGGAATCCAGGGTCACAAAGGCCTTCCTGTTACCCACAAGGAAAATAACATGCGTGGGAGCCCAGAGACACAAGCTCACATGCATGTATCAATCACACTGACTCTTGTGCACTCATGTGTATACAAGCGAGAGCATGTGTTTACACACAGGTACACACACACACACACACACACACACACACACACACGCAGGTTAATGATATGGCACAGTATATACATATCAGCAAAGATATTTGCATACATGTTCATGGCACAAGACATAGCGGTATACATGCATGCCAGCAAAAACGTGTGCATACACATGCATGCATCCACAGGCACACATGTCCACACACATGGCATAAGCAAACACAGACACATATAGAACAGCATTATGTATACACAAGTGTAGAATGCTTGGGTTCCATGTCTGTGTTGCACTCATATCCTGTGTTCCCCATGTACATGGCTTCAGTCAGCAGTGAGTGGCATCAGGTATGACACTCGTTAGAAAATAACAGCCAAAATTTCAGTTAAAAAACTGATTTAAAAGCCGGGCAGTGGTGGCGCATGCCTTTAATCCCAGCACTCAGGAGGCAGAGGCAGGCAGATCTCTGTGAGTTCAAGGCCAGCCTGGTCTACAGAGTGAGATCCAGGATAGGCACTAAAGCTACACAGAGAAACCCTGTCTTGGGAAAAAAAAAACTGACTTAAAACATGCTCCAATGAAACAAAAATATGGAAAGGTCTTCAAAAGGACAACGTGCAGAAACCCTCTCCCTCATCTGTTTTCTGGGTCCTTCGAGGGGAGCTGACCTCAAATCCCACAGAATAATACACACATGTAAACTCAGCCCTACACCCCTGTGCACGACGCCACCGTCCCTACTGATCACTTAGAAAGCCTAGGGCCCTGGCCACCAGCTCTAGCCACCCCAAAGATGGATTAGGACTTAGCTAGAGGAGGGGGACCTGGGACCATGGGCTGGCAAGCGTAGGCCCCCTTTTCCCGCACCAGTCCCCAGCAATAAGTGGAAAGTGTCAACTTATTCCCAGCTGTTGTTGCCAAAAAAAGAAAGAAAAGAAAAAAGCCCTCGGGGTTTCAAGGAAAACTCACAACAACTTTAGAAAATGTGAGAACAAGATGGATGTTCCGTTTCTCTGCGCATTCAGCCAAAGCCAGGAGCCTGAGTTTGCCACATGCATTTTTGGAAACCCCTGGAAGTGGGCTGGGCCAGGGGACCTCCTTCGGGCCTGGCACTGTTCCTCCTCAGGCCAAGCTGCCTTCCTGAAAGGAGACGTCTTTCATTTCTCTTTATTCCCAGGAATAATGGCTCTTGACAAGAACGGCTCCCACTAGCAATTAGCAGTGATTAATGTAGAAGTCCTCTGCAGCCTGGAGGAAGCTCTCCAGGAGGGGTGGGCAAGGCTGGCATAACCATGGCCTTGGCACAGGTACTGAGCCCCAGCAGGGGCAGTGTGGAGACACCCAGACTCTCGTCAGTGCTCTGGGACTAGGACTGGGACTGGGCGAAGGCCATGGGAGGAGAATGGCAGGCTGGGATCAGAGGCCACCAAGTGTATTCTTAGTCCACCATGTGGCTCCTCCAGTCACAGACACGCACGCACGCACGCACTGAGCATGCAGAGGGATCCAAGCTCTGAATTCCTGGAAAGTCTATCAGTCCTTGGGTTATGTGAGGCAGGGTCTTTATGTCTACACAATGGTCATTTCACTTCCCAGGAAGAACAGGACTCAGAGACTCATTTGCCCGGGGATTTGTGACCCCAAAGTTGCAGCCAGACACTCTTCTTGCCTTTGCTGTATGCCTCAGTTTCCACAACTGGAACAATGGGAGCCACCATGAGGCCTAGGGCTGGGGAGTCATTTGGCATCGAGTCACTCACTACTATCACTCTGGGTCAATCCATTCATTCCCTCTCTCCTGATATCCAAATGCCTGATAACCCAAACACACACACCCGGCCCCACCAGCTGTGAGGAGGCACCTCATCTACCCCACCCTCCTGAGGTTTTTGCTCCTCTACCAATGCTCAGAGAGAAGGGACACAGACAGGGTTGTCAGCTCCTTCTCTTAACTGAATTTTAGGGCTCACTAGTGCTCTGTAGTTAGGGGGCAGGGAGTACTCAACACCCCAGCAACAGGCCAACTATTTGGGCTTGAATTGAGCCTCAGCAAACTGCCAGGAACAGCACTGAAGAGAAGACCCACACAGAGACTAGTGTTTGCCAGTCCATTTTCCTGATGAGATGCCCAGGGCCTGCCTGCCAAAAGCAGGGTTTTGAGGACAATTATCCTGGGGCCTTTCAGCACTCAGCCACCTGTGCCGTCCTCCCTCATGGGGCTCAGATCCCCAGCATCCCCTAGAAGGCCTCCAAAGCTAAGACTCAGCTGTCCCTCCAGCTTTAGACTTGCCCCCACCATCCCAAGTGTGGTAATGACCTACACAGAGCCACCTTTGGGCATCAGGACATCGCCCCTGAGCCAACCGCCCTTGCCTTCAGGTAACCCCTGCTAGCCCCAGATCCCTCCTCCACCTGAGGTGGCAATCCAGACCAGGCTCTGCCCCTCCAGCTCACTAGCATGACTCACAAATGCCTTTCACTCTCCCATCTATCCCGCACATCTGGTCTTGCCCTCAACAGCAAGACATCCTTCTGGTTTCCAGATCTGTAGATTCCCAACCTTGCATTCACCTTCATCGCCCTACTTAGGGAGCCCTCTAGACAGTTCTTTGCCCCCTACAAAAACTATCACTGTGTGTGTGTGCGTGTGCGTGTGCGTGTGTGTGCGTGCGCGCGCGCTGTACACAGAGTTGGCTGTCTTCAGTTCCCAAGTACTCCCTTAGGGGTGGGACACACTCAGTCTTAGGGACACACATCCTAACCATCAGTTCATGCCATTGCTATGTTGCATCCCCATTCTCAAACCCCTAGGGAGTACACATCTTGCTTCTGTCCTCCATCTCTAGATCCTGCTGGCCAGACTCCCGGCACTTTGCCATTCCTTCCTGAGTTTCCTCTCCCCTTTGCCGTCTGCTCATATCCCCATCCACTAGGGCCTGTGGCTGGTTGCAGTGAGATAGAGCCTCCTCTAGGGGGAGCCTGGCTTCTTCCTGGGGAGCAAGGGTTGGAACTGTGGGCTTAGACAGGTATCCTGGGATTCTGTTCCATGTGGCTACATCCTGCCTGCTCACACCTGCCCATGCCCAGATTTACAGGCTAGGAAACTGAGGCACAGAGAAAGGAAGTCATTTAAAAAAAACAAAAAAAACTTCCCAAATGAGCCTAGGTTTGTGGTGGGGCAAAGTCTGGGGCATGTTGTAGCCTGGTTGTCACACAGAGACCCGGCCCAGAAGGACCCATGCTGCTTTAACGGGCCCTATAGCCAGAGTGTCCTTGCTCCATACACCATGCTGCCAGGAAACAACCTCACATCTCAGAGGTTTATTTCCAGTTCTTATTACAGGACCCTAACCCCATTGAGCCCCAGGACTCAGACTATGAGAAACTTGGGCACAGGCAGCATCAGTCACCTAGACAGACAAGAATGGGGTTTCCGCCAGGCGGTGGTGGTGTACGCCTTTAATCCCAGCACTCGGGAGGCAGAGCCAGGTGGATCTTTGTGAGTTCGAGGCCAGCCTGGGCTACCAAGTGAGTTCCAGGAAAGGCGCAAAGCTACACAGAGAAACCCTGTCTCGAAAAAACCAAAAAAAAAAGAATGGGGTTTTCATGTGCTCACTCAGACCATGATTATTTGGCCCACAAGCGGCAAGGTCACGGTGCCTGCAAGTGGTTGCCTACTAACCCCACCTGCTCATAGCCCAGGGGGGAACAACCACACCCAGAAATGCTAGTATATTTCAATTGGCCATTCAGTGACCTGCAGAGGTGACCACATGGTGCCTACCTGACCATTCACAATAGATCTGTACACCATCAGTGCCAACCTTGGCCTTGAGGTCTTTATCCAGGCATTAGTGTTTGCCCCCTACCCTGCTCTCCATGCCAACCTGCCTCCCTGCCTTTGCTGAACACAGGCTTTATCTACGGGGGAGGGACGTAAAGTAGGTCCTCACAGCGACTCAATTACGCCTCCATTGGAAAGTCTAACACAATCAATTCAGGGAGCCGGCCGACATCATAACACAGTAATTAGGAACAACTTCCAACCCAGGGCTTCCTTTGAAGATTGTAATTGCAATTAATTAAACATCCTCACTGCTCCTCAGGATCTGCTCCTGAGGAAACCTGGGGAGGTGGGTCCCACCTCCACTCCTAGCAGCCTGGGAATCAAGCATGGACCCGTCTCCTTTTAATATAGCGAGGCTTGGAGTCACCTGGAGTAGCTGTAAGGTGGAAGGGGCCCAGCCCCTTGATTCTGCATATGTACCCTGGACTCCTCCCTCATCCCCTTCTCTGGCACTCCCAGAAGGGAAAGGGCCCCGGGATGCCCTGCCTTGGCTCTGCAAGGTGATATCCCAGATCATATGACTGCTCTGGGTACTAACTGGGCACCTGCTGTGTGCAGTTCCACCATGTGTGCACCAGGACAGAGGTCCTACCCCAGCAGGGGGGGTGCTTCATCCAGGAGTAGAGCCCCCATCAGGTGGGTGCATCCCAGGGATGATCCAGATAAACAGCCAGGCTCCCAAGAGGGTGAGGGGCCCTGGGAGACACTGCTACACTTGGAGCAGAGGACTGGCTAGACCTTAACATATGGGAACATACAGGAGGCATGTGGGTCTTAGCTCAGCACCCTAGCTCCTTGAAATCTGGGGGTTAAGTGTTACCATTCAAGGCCAAGCTCTATGACCCTAGAAGAGACACTTTTCCCAATTTCTGAAGATAATTGAAAGCTCGTTTGGTTTTTGAAGTGTTTGCTTGTGTTTGTTTGTTTGTTTGTTTGTTTGTTTGTGACAGGGTATCACTGTGCAGCCCTAGCTGGCCTGGAACTCACTATGTAAACCAGGCTAATCTTGTACTCACAGAATTCAGCCAGAACCTCTGTCTTGTAAGCACTAGAACTTAAGGCGTGTGCCACTATACCTGACCTTGTCTGAGGCCTTGTGATAGTTAGCTTGGCCAGCTTGACACAACCTAGAATCACCTGAGACGAAGGAGGGTCTCAGTGACAGGCTGCCTACATTGGATTGGCCCGTGGCTTGTCTGGCGTGGGGGAGGGTTGTCTGAATTAAGTTCATGGATGTGGGAAGATCCAGCCCACCGTAGGCAGCTCCATTCCCTAGGCCTGGGGGAGGGAGGGGCTGAGCATGTAAGAGCAGAGGACTGGGCTGAGCCGAAGCAAGCAGTCTTCCTGCTCTTGACTGTGGATCTCATGTGACTGGTTATTTACAGTCCCCGCCTTGACCCCCCCCCCACACACACACACAAGGACGGACTGCAACCTAGACTTGTTCACTGAACAAACCCGTTCTCTCCCAAGTTGCTTTTTTGTCAGAATTGTATCGCAGCAGCGGGAAATGGAACTAGGACATGCCTCCTATATTTACGATCCAGGCATCATGAGACTTGGAAGGAGGACAGCTGGAGCCAGCATCGGTGCTGGAGAGGAGGGGCCCAGAGTCCCGGAAGCCCAAGCAAAGTCATGCCAGTGGCCGTAGCAAAGACAGCACTGTGAGTGTTCCCTCGCGTGATGAGGAGAACAGGAGAAGCTCAGGCCAGGAAAGACTGCCCAGGACTCCCCGCCTCCACACCCCCATCTGAGAGCCCCTAGAGGCTGAAGCTACCTTCACAGCCCCATTGCCTCTCAGCACACACACAGGTGTTTGCCCAGGCTTTACACAAACTTCAGAGGCCCCACTTCTCAGCTTTGGGGGACAGAATGCTCCCTGGGGGTACAGGGGAAGGTGGGAGATTTAGCAGGAGCCGGCCATGGAGTCCCACCCTTGAATTCCTTGCCTATGGCTCAGCTCCCCTCACCCTTCCCAACCTTTCCCACTGTGGACTGGTCTCTAGAGAGACAGAGATTAAGTGTTTGGTGTCCTGTCCCTGGGAGCATGGCTCTGCAGCATACCCAATATTTCCCAGCCTTCCTGCCATAGGGCCTGACTCGGATGGCACAGACTAGTGTCCACTGGTGTGTGGCCCTGCCTGGGACATGGGGACACACTCACCAGCAGCCACGTTTGAGCCCCAGCAGCGTCTAAACATGTGGCTGTTCTTTCTGAAGCAGCTCATGGAAGCCAGTGGCCTGTGGGTGATGGTGGAGGTAAGTGGTAGGTCAGTTAGCCCGGTGGAGAGGCAATCAGGGCACACCCAGCAAGCTGGAAGACGGGGTTTCTGTGACAACCCTAAGCCCAGGGAGCAAACCTTCCCTGAAGATGGTGTCACCGGCCATTCCAATTACCTGGTCACCCCATCCCTTCTGCGGTTGAAGCCAGCCTAAGCTCAGGCTCTAGCCTGGTGAACTCCTGCTGTGGGGGGAGGGGGGGGCTTTGACCCTTGCTGCCATTCCCTGGGATTGCCTAGCCTTTGCCTACACTGTCCGCTCTGCCTTCAGCACCCTTCCCTACCCACAGGGCAAGCTCCTCCTCACCCTTTCATTCTTAGCTGAAGTGCCGCCACCCCCTCCAAGAGGCTTTCGCATCCTGCTTGAAATGGTTCGTACCATTATTTCTCACGTCACACTCCTGCACCTCCTTGTGATGTTTAATTTCCTGTTTGATAACTCATTTGGGGGGTCTTGGTGCCCTATATTCTCGGATTGGACCAAGGCTCCGTCTCTGAGCTCTGAAAACACCTGCCTTTGAAAACTATTTTGAAAATAAATTTCCAGAAAAGTGAGGTCAAAAAAAACATGAAAAGCACAAGCCCCAAATGTTCGTTATTAAACCATAGTCATAAAATGACTCCATCCGTGCTGTGAGAGAGGAGGCGTGTGCTCCGTCCCCCACAGGGCAGGATGACCTGGGGGACTTACTGGCCTAGAGGACTCCTCAGGATGACAGGGAGGCAGTGATTAAGTGTTTGGCTTCCTGTCCCTGGGAGCATGGCTCTGAGGCACGTTTTCTCAAAAGCCAGAGGGTACCACCGCCTCCAGTTGCCCACAGTGTAATCTGCTTTGCCTCTGGCCCCCTTCCCTACCCAGTTGGCTTCCTTGATGCCCTCCCTGTGTTCGGAGGATGACCTCCAAATCTAGATGCTGGTTTTAAGGAGCCTGAACAGCTAATCTACCACATGAACGGGTAAACACACTAGCAGAGACAAGATGGATGCGGCCCCGTTAGCCATCAAAAGCCAGGGGGTGTTACAGTGACTCCATTGGACGGCTCTGTAGAGTTGAAGAGATGCCCGAGGTCAGAAGGAGCCCAGAGCAGAGGCTGTAGTCCAGGCCAGTGCCGTAGAGGAGAGGAAGAGAGGCCCTCCTCCACAGGCCCAGGCTGCCTCCGGTATGTGCCTCCTCCCCACTCCTCCTCCTCCTCCTCCTCCTCCTCCTCCTCCTCCTCCTCCGGAGCCCCTGCTTCTCCTCCTCCTCCCCTAAAGTGAACATTCCGTCGTTGTCTAAGTTAACTCTTCTGCCAGCACTCGGGAAATTTTTTTCTCCCCAGCGCTGGGAAATTATAAATAACTCCTGGATTAGAAGAAACAAACAAAAGCACAAGCAAAATCTGAGTCCAGATGCTCTGGTGTGGGAACGGGCCTCCAGTCCACCAGCCCCCCTTACACCAGGAATGCAAAGCCTCCCAAGCAAAAGCGAGCCTGGTCATCTCATTTAAGGCCAGTCAGTCATACTGCTTGATGCCCCCACGACTTAGAGAAGCCACCAGGGCTAGGCCGTCCTTCCCTGCAGCCCACTTATTATTCACACAGACTCCTGCCTGGAGTTTATAATCTAGAAAGGGACAAGTTGACAGCCCTGGTCATATGTGCCCCATTCCAGGACATCCTCTCAGATTTTCAAGGGAGATAGAGGGGATAGAGAGGAAGGCAGGTTGGAGGCTGTCAGAACTCCTTCCTGACACTGCCTCTCACATACTCTCCACGTCCTGTGCATCTCTAGCAGCTGTCATGGAAACCAGCGACGCTGTGGCTCTTGGAGTGAGGCGAAGGACAGCCAGCATCCAGCTACTCCTTGGAGGCCAGGCTGTCCTCGCCTTCCTATCTGCCAGGTGAGGTCATAACTACCCATCCTAGTGCTTCGTGGGAGTGCCAGCACAGGGGTGGAGGGCCTGATCTCCCACCTTTCCTGGCTCTTCTCCCTCTTGCAGCCTGCCTGGGTCACCTTTTCCATCTGGCTCGCCGACTCACTAGACGGTTGAGTTCGTGCAGGCATCGTGTCCCGTGCGCCCCTTCCCCGGCTTCCCTGGCGCAAGGTGGAGGGCAAGGAGACACGAGAGGCAGAGGCTTTATTCGCTGTCGCGGCCCAGGGCGCGCCAAGCAGGACGGCCCGCCTCGGGTGGGAAGGCGCCAGCAGGCGCCAGCAGCACCAAGCCAGGGGGGCGGCCCGCACCGGCGTAGCTCAGCGCCAGGCGCTCCAGACGTCGCTTGCGCTCGGCCGCCTGCGCCGTGGCGTGCAGGGGTCGCAGCAGCGCGGGGGGCGGCGCACCGGGGCCGCGCAGCAGAAAGTCGAAGCCCGCGCGGTCCCGCGGGTCGTAGAAGAGCGGCCCGGTGGCCGGATCGGGCCCCGGCGGCCAGGCGAACGGGAAGGGCAGGGTGAAGTCCTCCGTGAGCACGCGGATGGCGAAGTCGTCCTCCTTGCCCAGCGCGCGGTAGGCGCGCCCGATGCCGCGGAAATGCGCCTCCCAGAGCTGCGCGTCGCCGCCGTAGATGTCGGGGAAGCGCGGCGCGGGGGGCGCAGCGGGACCTGCAGCGGGCGCGACAGTCAGCTGGGGGCCCCCACTCTCGTCTCCGCGCGGGGAGGCTAGGGGCGCAAAGCGCCGGGACACGGAAGGAGAGGCCACCCGGACAGAAGAAGAAGCAGGTGAGGGCCACTCGGGAGTGAGAGCTGGGGCCCCCTCAACACCGAGGACAGCGCCTGCGAGGGCTGAGCCGAGGCTCTGAAGCCCAGATGGGACCAAGGTGGTCTGCCTCTATCCCTGACCCTTTTCCTACCTCCTTGGTCACCTCTCCCTCCAAAGGGGAAGTTGTCCACTTTGCTGAGGGACAGCATCAACAGGCTGTGGAGGCCAGCAAGGTCCTGAGAGTATGAAAACAGTCAGACCCCTGGGCAGAAAGTTCGAGATGGGAAGGGGGGCAGAAAGTTCGAGATGGGAAGGGAGCTAATTTGGCCAGAAAGCTCAAGATGGTAGGATTCACCCAGCAGGTGGTGGGCAGGCAGCAGTTGGAGCAGAAGGTGACTGAATCGCTCAGGAGAAACCACCCTGGCTGCTGTGGATTCGATTCAGTAGACTGTGGATGGGCCTGGCCTGGGGTCTTCAGCTGGGTTCCCATGAGGAGGAAGTAAGGGTAAATAAAGATAGCGGAGCACTCAGTCGGAGAGATGGAGTGCAGGAGCCTGGCATGGCAGCAGATGCTGGGGCCCCAAGATGGGGACAAGTCCTAGGAGATGGAGGACTCGGGCTTTCAGGTATGTGGGTTCCCACAATGCAATGGGGGTCAACATTTCATCTTTGCTACAGGCAAAGGTCTAAGAACAGGAAAGTCATTCAGGAGGACTGTAGTAAACCCCCTGGTTATAATTCTAACATAGTACACTTACTAAGCACCTGCTGTATGCAGTCAGGCTCTGGACTAGACACTGTCTGCAGCCATGAGCCAGACAACTAAACCTGTTCTTTCACCTTCAGATAAGCAAATGCCTTCTTGAGTGGGCACCTTGGGCAGCCCTAGGGTGTTATGCCCGGAGGAGAGATAAAAGTGGAAGTGACCCTCCTAACCTGCAGACAGCTGCATCCTCGGTCTACAGCTCAGAGGGCTAATGAGGTCCCTGAAGCCTGTCCTGTCTCCCCGGCCGTCTTCTGAAGTCCCTGTCTTACTGCTCAGTACCAGGGTGGGCTGCAGCCACCGAAGGGGCCGTGGGAATTCCTCTGCGGTATTGGTGGAGAAATGCTTTGGAGAAGAGAGGGGCCGCAGGCGGGCCCTGGGAGAGGAGACAGTGACCCCACCACAGTCCTGGGCTCGGATACGATGGTTTTTATCAGACGGGGGTTGTTCCAGGTGACTACAGCCTCTAGAGGTGGGGGGAGGGAGGGCAGTAGCAGGAGAGCAGTGAGGCCGCAGCCTCTGGTCTAGGTGAAGGCATCTGGAGCCAGGACAGCAGTGAGAAGAGCCCTGCCTCTGACGATGTCTTGAAGCTAGTTTGTGTGGCCATGTGGGAATGGGAGCTCTCTTGGAAACTCCAAGGCCAGCAAAAGAGAAGGCTACTGAGGACAGGGAATGGAGACTTTGACTGGGGGCAGGTTGAAACTTTCAGATGGGCCAGTGGGGAGCGTAGTCTCTGGCTGGAGACAGACTTGGGGATGTATTTAGAACCAAAAGAGTGGATAAAATCACCAGGGGAGGGAGAAAGAAAAGAAGGGAGAGGAGGGGAGGGGAGAGAAGGGGAGGGGAGGGGAGGAGAGGGGAGGGGAGAAGAGAGGTGATCCAGAACCAAGCCTGGGGCTATCTGTCCTTGACAGGTCAGGGAGAGGAGAAGCCAGTGAGGGGACAGTGTGGGAGATTCTGGAAGCCAGAGAGGGGCTGGGTCACGTGCTGCCCGTGGGTCACAATCAAATGAGGCCTGAGAGCTGGCCTCAGATTTAGCAGCACCGGAGGTCATGGGTGACCTTGACCTGAGCTGCTTCCGGGAAGTACAGAAATTAAGCTTGATTAGAGTGGGTTCAAGAGCAAACGGGAGAGAAAGATTGGGAGGCAGCAAGGATCCGCAACCTTCCAGCCGAGTTTTGTTATAAATGAGGAGCAGAGACATGGGGCTGTCACTACCAGGGAAGTGAGGTTGAGAGAGAGAACACAGAGACACCCACCTCTGCGGTAACCAGAGGTGGGAGGGAGGCTTGGCCACCCACCTCTGAGGAAAGCCTGAGGTGTGAGGGCAGCGTGGGGTGGGGCTGAGCAAGAGAGAAGAGCAGGCAGGTAGCTGGCCTCGGCTGGGCGTGGACAAGGTGAGCAGAGAGCCAGGAGTCAGCGCCTGAGTCCTTCTGTGATGGCTTCAGTGTCATGGGTTCCTAGCCAGCAGCCGTACCGAGGAGGGGGGGCACAGGGAGAGCTTAGGACAGAGGCCAGGCAACCAAGGAAGGAGCCAGGGGCCTGGCCTGCCGGGGGCACCCTGAGGGCAGCTGGTAAGAAAGAGGGTGAAGACCTGCTTCTGCCAGCTCCGTGGACACAGGCAAGGGTGGGATGGCATTGGGGAGGGGGATTTCCAAGAAGGACAGGAGAAAGAGACAGCTGGGTGGGAGGGAGGGGAGGGAGACCAGGCTGGGGGTGCAGGGAGAAGGTTTAAAAACAGAGAGTGGGGTTCCTCCAAGTAGAGCAGGAGCTTCCTCAAGGGAGCAGCACAGAGAAGAATCCCAAGATGGGTGGATATAGTCTGCATGCTGACCAGGCCTTGACTAGACCAGGGGAAACAGGCTGCTGGGAGCAGATGAATCCAGAGGCTTGAGCCAGTCAGTGGGATAACAGGATAAGAGTCAGCAAACAGAGAGGGTGGTTGGTGTCCCCACCAGGGTGGAGAGCTGAGGTCCTGGGCTCCTAGAGGGTTTTAAGGAGGTGTGGCCGGAACAAAGGCGGCCCTGTGTCTTCTCCAGGAGGGCTCTTAGGGCAAAGGCAAGCTGGGGAGCTGGAAGGAAGTCTGAGGAAGAGACTGGGTGAGCCCCACCCCCACTTTCAGGAAGACAGCTGGACCACTGTTCCCTGTTCCCACATTCCCAGACACACACACACACACACACACACACACACACACACACACCCCTCACCACTCATCCTTCCCGCATGTCTCACCTGGAGTGGCGATAGGGGCCGGGGGCAGACCAGTGGGGCTGAGGTCCCCAGAGCAAGGGGAAGCCATGTCAGAAGCTAGGGTCCCACTTTTGTTTACTTGGCTCCCCAGGAGACTGGGAGGGGCCTTCTGGAAGACAGAACCTTGCATTTAAAGGGGCCCCATCTGGAAGGGGGCTGGGGCCCAAGGGCGGGGTTTCATGGGAGTCAGAACGTGCCTGCACATCCTGTCTTGTTTCAGCTCAGTCTGGTGTTCGCATCCCAGCCTGCGCCCACAAGGCTTCTGAGAACTTGGTTCTCTTCAGTCAGACTTGGCTGCCATGGGCACCCCAGGAGTGTCCCCAGAGCCCAGAAGCCTCATCATCAGCTCCCATCTTCAGTGACTCTAGATTTGAGCCAGACTAAGTCTCCAAAAGCCTCTGTGGACTTGTGTCGTCCCCCACCCCACCCCACCGGACCCCCAGTGGACACAGCACCAGTGGAAAGATCAAGGATGTGGAGCTGCAAAGGTAAGAAACTAGCAGGAACTGCTGTTGGCAGCAGGGCTCCCTGCCACCAGGAACACTGCACACTGTGGTCTCATCTCTCTGTGGGAAGTAGGACCACCCGAACATTCACGGTCCAGGCTAGCCATAATTCCTGAAAGAGGCTGGGATGTGCACTATGCCTGCAGGCTATAAGGAGGCCCAGAAGCCAAGACGACTTCAGAAAAAGTGAAGGCCCATGCTTATAGCTGGGTCTGGGGCCTGGGGAAGAGAAGACCCAACCTCCAGCCATCATGTGAGCATGCTCACTGCCGGGGTCTGTTTGGTACCTGGCCACACTGATTGGTACAGCAGCATGGCAGTGGGAGAATGGGGCCACCTTCGTGGAAGAGTCACCTATCCATCATCCCCCCCAACACACACACACGCACACGCACACACACACACACACACACACACACGCACACGCACACGCACACACAAACGTGCACCTTCACATCTCCTGCAGGACTTTGCCAACCTCTGCAGGGCGAGCACACTCTTGTCCTTCAGCACCTCTCTCTGTCCCCTTCCAAGAAGCCCTCCTGGTCTGCTCTGTACCCCCAAGCACACAGAGCCTTCATGGGAAGTCACCTGTCCAAACTGGTCCCTCTCTTGACTTCTGTGGCTTCATAAGGAGTCCTGATAAAGAAGTGTGTCTTGCCCCAGGCAGCTCACACTAAGACCATCCCCTTCCCTCTGCTCAGTCATGGTATGATGGCTGAAGTTCAGGTCCCCAAACAACCACAGCCCACCTCCCCACACCTTAAGATTTGCCACCACAGAGGCTGGGATCGGAGTGAGACCCTCATTCACTGTGGGCTAGGTCACCCTGTCATTTCCTGAGCCTCTATTTTCCTCTATGTAAAATGTGCCTAGAAACAGTCTAGGTTAACCAAGAAGATAGGCAGACTTTCGAGACAGGGGTGGAATGCAACTCTCACGACTTCCTGGCCACCAATGATACTCTACCTCAACAAAGCTTTGGTTCTGTGTCCCATGCATGTGATCCCCACACATAAGCTGACACCCTCAATTCCACACCAGTGAGCCTCCCTGACCATCTTCTGAAGCCATGGGCCAGCAGCCTCCATCCTTCTCCAGCCCTGGCATCCACATCCTGCTCCCCACTGCTGGGAGTCTACCGACTTCAGATATGTTGTAGGAGTGAGAACAGCCACGTTGTCTGCGGTAGCAGCTCTTCTCACTGAGGGTCTTGGGGGGGAGGGGGGGCAGGGGGCAGCCACATGTCTGAGGCACCAGCTTTCCTCCTTGTTAAAAGCTGGATGACATTCCTCTGGGTACCTAGACATGTGCCCCCCATCCATCCAGTCACAGACAGACACAAGTCGCTCCCACACCCTGCCCGGCCTTGCGGGCTGCCTCGGCAAACAAGGAGTGATACCTCCTGAGATCCTAATCTTGATGCTTTTGGATGTGTGCCCAGAAGGGCGATTACTAAATCATATGGCAATGCTATTTTTAATTTTCTGAGGAACCTCCATACTGTTTTCTCTACTGGCGGCGCCATGTCACACTTCACCCACTGGGCGGGAGCATTCCCCTCCCCCGCGCCCCCCTCCCCCCCACATCCCTCCCCCAGTCTTTCTTTCTGACAGTCTGTCCTGATAGGTGAGAACTGACAGCTCACGGTGGTGGCAGCGCTGATGGCCCTGCCTGGGTTTCCGGTGATGGAGGCACCTGTTTGTGTACCTGCTAGCCAGGTCTCTGTCCACTCTGGAGAATGCCACCCCGTCCCGCCCTGCCCTTTTGTTGGGGGTTGATCTGTCTGCTGATGAGCTGAGTATTTTCTTTTTTTGTTTGGCTCTATCTCTCTACCAGAGAGGCAGTTGCCAGCACCTTCCCCTGGCTGGGGAGAGCGGCCTTTTTGGTTTGTTTGGTTGGTTGAATGTTTTTTTTTCGAGACAGGGTTTCTCTGTGTAGCTTTGGTGCCTACCCTGGATCTCGCACTGTAGACCAGGCTGGCCTCGAACTCACAGAGCTCCGCCTGGCTCTGCCTCCCGAATGCTGGGATTAAAGGCGTGCGCCACCGCCACCTTTTTGTTTTGCTGTTTCCTGTGCTTTCCTGGGTTTTCTCCTTGGACACCGCCTCCCCATCCATCTCCACTCTTTTCACCTGGCCTTCTGGTGTCACATCCAGGGAGACCAATGTCAAGCTACCTGCACCACCCCACCCCACCCCACCCCCACACCCAGGTTTTCTTCTACATGTCTTCCCAGCCTGAGGCTGATGTCTCCAGAGGGTGTGAGGAGTCGCACTGTGTTGCTGAAAAGAGAGGTGCAGGTGCGTGCCCGCGCCCTCCATCAACATCAACAACACAGCTACCTCCTCCATCTCCCACTATTCCCAATACACTTCGAGGAGCTGCAGCCCTAAAACTCAGAGGTGCCCGGACTGGGGCATCCAGGAAGAGATAAAGTATATACTGTGTTTCCTTAGGAAGGGGGCAAATTCCAGTGCCCCCCCCTCCATGTTGCAGGAGGGGAAAAAAAAAACCTACATTGTTGGAACACTGAGGGCTGGGGAAAGGTGTAGAGGAGGGGCCTGGGAGCAGCCAGGGGCTGCCCTATGTGGATCAGATCCCTCTGCTAGGGGAGCCAGTATGGAAGGGTTTGGGAGTGGGGTCCAAGACAAAACCACCCCAAGTCCACCCTGAGGCGGTAAGACGCTGGGCTCCCAGTCCATAACGCCCCCACTGCTGTTGGGCTGGAGGAGGGTGCTATAGGGAAGCCGCTCACTCCCGCGGATCCAGGGCTGCTGGCAGATTCAGTGGAGTCCCAGCCTTCACATCCCCTCCTCACACTCCCCCTACCAGAGCCCTCTGACCACAGTCCTGTCTGTGACCACAGTGCGCCACCTACTGGCTATGTGTGGAAGCCGGGAAGCCCAGCAGGTGAGACACTGAGGCAGGATGAGGAGGTTAATACCCAGGAAAGAGGGCACCAGATGGCCGTGGGGCCTCATCCCCACGATGGACGTATTTAGTGTCCTGAATTTGCACCCTGCTTCTGCCACTGACAGCTGTGTGGCCTTAACCAATCTATGGCCCTTTCTAACTTTTTTTTTTTTTTTTTTTGGTTTTTCGAGACAGGGTTTCTCTGTGTAGCTTTGCGCCTTTCCTGGAACTCACTTGGTAGACCAGGCTGGCCTCGAACTCACAGAGATTCGCCTGGCTCTGCCTCCCGAGTGCTGGGATTAAAGAGGCGTGCGCCACCAACACCCGGCCCTTTCTGACTTTCAGACCAGACCAGGACAGTGGGCACATCTGACCTTTGGGTAACAAGAGGAAGAAACGGCTCCTACTGGACAGCGAGCCTATGTCTGGCGGAAGCTGGTAGTGCTCACAGGCAGACCAACACAAGCATGGCACAACCAGGACCCTGGCTGAATTCAGGTTCTCATGCACACCATGGCTGCTGGTGACTTAATGCAAAGCCGCCAGTACATAGTTTCCCACCCACACGGGTGTGGTGTGCAGTAATGATCCTAGCAGCACAGAGGACAGTGACATGGCCACAAAACCAGGAAGGGATCGTGTGGGGACTTGAGATAATCTGTTTTTCTGTGGCTTTATTTAGCAACCAACACACAAAATTCCTAAAAGAAAAAAAAAATCCCCCACCAAGTCTGTTTGGCTGGATCCCGCACACCCGTGGTCAAGGGACCCACACAAAAACTTTATCAGGGCCCTTGGAGCCACCACACGCTTGTAGAAGCCACAGAGGCGGCTGTGCTGTGACCACCCTTGTGAATGGGTAGGTGTGAGCCTCCTTACCATGTGAAGGGGTTTCGGGACCTCCAGCAAACACTGGGTCCCAACTCTGCTGCTGAGACAGAGCACATGGCCTGGGGGCTCATGACCATCAGAAAGTCTGCACCAAGCACCACCCCCCTTTGCATCTCACACTTGGGGGGTGGTCAGGGTGAGTCCCAGGAACCCCCAACGCTGAGCACTGTCACACTCAGCACCATCAGCCATCTCTGGCAGACTGTCGTTGGACTGAGGTGGTGGCTACAGTTTGGCACCAGGACCAAGATGCCCCTAGCCTGCCCAGGCACTGTGCTGGAGTACTCTGTCCTCTCATTGAGCCTCAAAGCATCCCAGGAGCTGGGTAGATGTGCTCCCATTTCACAGGTGGAGAGACTGAATCACGGAGAAGTTGGGCCCTGGGGTCACTGAGCCTCAGGGTCAGTAAGAGGTAGGCTGAGGCAGTTTGCCCCGCCCTTTACTTGGAACCTCAGGCTGGCCTCACTCCAAGAGCCGTGAGGGACGGTGGTTGGGGGTGGGGGCAGAGTCTGTGCAGCAGCACCCAGATGGGAGAGTACAGTACCTCTTGTGCTCAGCTGGAACCCTCAAGAGCGGTCACAGCCCCAGCCTAGGCCCTGCTATCGCCACAGCTTCCTGGACTCATATAACAGAGGGTCCACCCCTCCACAAGTCACAGAGAATGTCTGAGGCCTGAGGACCAAGAGACGGACATGAGGCCTCACTGGGGACACACATCCTCAATGCGTATGTTGACCCAAGCACACGTCCCCAACCTGCCGTCCTCAGACGGTGCTGGCTCCACATCCCTGTCTCTGGAAGGATGCTGTAAGACACTGGAGCCATTGTGACCTCAGGGTGAGGTCAGGGCACCAGAGAAGGGCCAGTGCCCAGGACAGAGCCAGCCCGTCGGTGAGGATAGGGCTGGCCATTGGGACCTGTGGGTCTCCTGCTCTGAGCCTCAACATGGATGGGCAGCAGTCTAACAGGTCACACAGCCGCAACTCAACTGATGGGACCTCCTCAGCCCTGTCCCACAACCCCAGGTCAGTTCAGCCCCGGGGGACGTGGGGGAGCCAGGGCCACCCAGCCTTCAGGCGCCTGGCTTTTTCACCTTCCAGGGGAGCCACACACCACCCCCAGAGAGTGCGTCCTAGGCGGGCGGTGCCAGCACAGTGTCTAGAGGCCTCACCTCCAGGAGCAGCCCGGGAAGGACTTGGGGTGGGTCCGTCCCAGGACGCTGCTGCCCTCAGTGTGATGAGGAGAGTGGTGATCCGGACCACAAGCTCTACGCTTACCGTGGGAGGAGAGGGCAGCAACTGTTCATAAGGACCCACGATGAATATGGACAAGGGTCCCAGCACAGTGTAAGCCAGTGAATGGACAGCTGGACGGACAGGGACAGGCTGCTGCCAACTTCTGGGTCAGCTTCTTCAGGGCAGAGCAGGAGGAACACAGCAGCTTGTGTTCTTACAGACTTGACTATGAGGAGAGGAAGGAGAGACTACTGTTCACCCATTACACGCAACACATACATGTGCACACACATGCACACAATACTCTTACACATGTACACACAAATATGTATGCTCATGTATGTATATATATATACACACACATACACAGGCATACATATATATACACACAAACATGTATGCTCATGTATATCTATATACACACATATACACAAGCATATATATACATACATATATACACATATACACATACATACACACACAGGTATACACATGTATACATTATGCACATGTATATATACACATACGCACACAGCTATACACAGGTACACATAAGTATACACACACACATATCTACGCACACATGTATGTACACACAGGTACATATGCACACAGATGAGGCACCTACAGGGTGGCCTTGCCCACAGGCCACAGCCTTGGCCTTCCAGGTCTGCTTTTTGAGCTGACTCCTTCCTCTGCACCAAGGACTGGACATCTTCCACCAGACTGGTCTGCCACAGTTTCGGAGCAGAAATTCACAGTGTGATGGCTTCTGATGAGAGCCTGTTCCTGGCTCACTGAGAGCCACCCTCCAGCTCCGTGCTCACAGCGGGGAAACAGACAGGCCTTCTGTGGAGTCCCTAACCCTATGCTTGGGCCCCATCCTCAGGACCCAGCTTCACCCTGATCATTCGGACCGTCCAACCTCCAAAGATGCATGGTGGTACAGTAAGGCTTCCTTCCACCTGAGCCCTGGAGCAGGGCCAGAAGTCAGTCCATAGCAGGGCTGCAGCATGCTCCACAGGCAGGGCCTCCCCTCTCCTCTGTCCAACCTTATAATAGTTCCTCCCCCAGCTTGATCTTAGGACCATGGAGGCAGTCTCCCAAGAGCACCGTGCTGGGTCCATAGGGAAAAAAACGGAAGGCGCACGAGCCCCGAGGTGTTCACTGGATGCCCTCAGGCACGCGCGTTACCTAAGCGAAGATTCCGAAGGCAGTTACTCGGTTCTCTAGGCAAAGATCCAGAGGGGCTGGGTTGCCCTGGAGATGAGAATTGGTAGAGTCCTGTCCGTTAGGCTAGCTTAAAAGCTGAAACGTGGTGGAAGAAATCAGGGAGACAAGATGCAGAGGGAGGGTCAAGCTGAAGTTTCAAACAAATTCATCAAGATGATAACTAAGTGAGACTTGAAAGAAGTGAGCAGCTGGGAGCTGGAGAGATGGCTGAGCCGTTAAAGAGTGTCCACTGCCCTGCAAAGGACCCGAGTCTGGTTCCCAAGCACCCATATTAGCGGACTCATATCCTGTAACTCCAGCTCCAGGCCGTCTGATACCTTCTTCTGGCCTCTGCAGGCACATGTACACATACATACATATTAATTAAATAAAAAAAGAAGTCATGAACTAGGATAGCAATGATGTGGATTGTTATCTGGATAGCAATCCAGATAGAAGGGAGCAGCCAGTGCCAATGTCCTGAGGTTGCAGCTTGCCTGGTGGTTTAGAGAGAGCCTGAGCTCACTGGACTGGGGTGGAGTGAGCAGGAGGCAGGAGGAAATGAGACCCGGCAGGGTGGCCTCCTTTCTACTGTCTGGGTTTCATTTGTGTTTGTTTTTTGTTTTGTTTTGTTTTGTTTTTCCTTTTCCTATACAATCTTACTTACACATGGTGGAATTCACTGGTTTGAGTGTGTCCTAGACCACAAAGGAGACAAGAAGCAGCTCTGTCCCCAAACACATCCCACACAGCCTGGCCGTGTGTCCAGCCACACTCAGCCCAGGAGCCACCGACCAATGTTACCTTTTCCATTATGTCAGAAAAAAATAACATCAAGTGTAGCCTTGGGGGCCTGCCTTCCTCTACATCATACTGTGTTTCTGATGTCCGTGGCATTATCGATCGGTTTCCCCTGGATTTCTGGGGTGTGCTACGGCTTGTTTAGAAAGCGCATCTGTATGCTTTGAATTTTTAGCTGTGCTAAGTCAGAGCACTATTACACATTGGTGCTGGGATTAGTATGTGACTATAACTCACTCGAGTGAACGCACAGGGCTGGGGGTGGGAGCTGAGTCACACGCCCACTGCGTGTTCGACTTACCCAACTTTTTTTCCCTCAAATGCGGGGGTGTAACAGCTCCACCCCAGCTCTGCAGAGACTTCCCACTTCCGCTGTCCCACGGCTTTTGCTGTATTAAGTTCTCCTGATTTTATTATTTTAGGCATGCACGCACAATGCTCCCCCTGCTGTGGCTTTGGTTTTTTTCTGTCCTTCAGGAAGGACAGTATGGCCCTGTTCATCCGCGGCTCCGCCATCTGTTTCTCTCCACAGGTGGCTGTCCCATCAACTCTTGTGCCTGTGTTCTGTTCAGTTGTCTGTGTTTGGGTTCGGCTCAGTGTTCTTGGTCTATTTAGGGATTCATCCCTCTGTTACCTGTGTGATCTGCAAGGATTGCTTCTGGGCCTGCCGCTCTCCTTTCCTCCTGGACACCCTTCGAAAGTTCTGTTTCTACTAAATCAAGCGTATATATTTGTGGGTAACACTTTTGTTGGCGCATCTGAGAAGTCTTCGTTACTCAAGGTCATGAAGATTTTCTCCTGTTTTCTTCTAGAACTTTCAAGAGTTCAGCCTTCCTTTTAACCCCATGCTGTTTTGAGTTATTTTTTGCATGTGTTTGAAATATAGATGGGAATTGCTGTGAGCGTGTGTTGAGCTGTTTCGGTGTGACGTGCTGGCGAATCCATCCTGCCTTCCCTATTGGAATTGCTTTAGCGTATCTGTCAAAAATCAGTAGCCCTCTGGGCGGCGGCGGCGCACGCCTTTAATCCCAGCACTCGGGAGGCAGAGGCAGGTGGATCTCGGTGAGTTCGAGGCCAGCCTGGGCTACAGAGTGCATTCCAGGAAAGGCTCCAAAGCTCCACAGGGAAACCCTGTCTCAAAAAGCAAACAACAACAGCAACAAAAAAGATCAGTAGTCTTTGCTGGGTGGTGGATGGTGCATGCCTTTAATTCCAGCACTCAGAGGCAGAGGCAGGCGGATCTCTGAGGCCAGCCTGTGGGAAGTTTCAATATAAGGTAATTGTTATCATATATGCTCTTTCCTTGTCATTTGTCTCTTGAGTGTGTGTTAGCATTTTATGGCCTCGGCCTAAGTTGTTACCCTAGCTTGAGTAATGTTATTCATGGTATGTATCCCCATATCATCCTACAAACCCCTGTAAGCTTTGTAGTTATGCACCGCTCTATTTTAAATTAATGATTTGCATTGATTGTCTCCTTTTTTTGCTCCAATAATCCCACAAGGAGTTTTTCAATGAATTTGGCTTTTCACAGAACTAGTATCAGGATTGGTTGGTTTTCTCTATTTGTTTAGGGGAGGGAGGGGGTCGCTTTTTATTTTGATTTTTTTTTTCATACAGCATATTTTGATCCTATTCTTCCCCCTCCCTTGACTCCTCCCAGATCCTCCCCACCTTTGGTTTGCTGTTATTTATTTTATTTCTTTCTGCTTTGCTTCTCATGGTCCGTCCATTCTCTCCTTCCACCATGTGGGTCTCAGGGATTGATCTTAGGTCTCATGAAAAATGTCTTCACTGCTCAGCCGTCTCAACAGCCCACTGGTTCTCACAATTTTCTCTCCTTGGTTTGGATATGTTCTGTTTTAGTTTTACAGGTAGATACTAGTCACTGGAGACTTGTTTTGTGTGTGTGTGTGTGTGTGTGTGTGTGTGTGTGTGTGTGTGTGTGTGTGTCTGTGTGTGTGTGTGTGTGTGTGTGTGCACTGAAGCATGCCTGGTGCCCCCAGAGTTCAGAAGAGAGTGTCAGATATCCCTGAAATTGGAGTTATAGACAGTAGTAAGCTGCCATGTCAGCGCTGGGAATCGAACCTGGCTCTTCTGTAAGAATGGCAAGTGCTCTCCGCTTTCTTTCCAGCACCTGTTTTATTTATTTTTAGACGGGGTCTCACTATGTAGCCCAGGCTAAACGTGAACTCATCATTCCCCTGCCTTGGTCTTGGGAGTACGGGTTACATCTGAGCGTCGCCACTCACAGCCCAAGTACAGTTCGTACAGGGAACACACACTTGAGTCTCACTGTTCTCCTTCCCTGTGACGGTGTCTGCGTCACTCGGGTTGGATGTGACTGTTGGTGTGACTTGGCCTCTTCTTCACCTCTGTCCTTTACCGTCCTTTTGCGGCTTTGATCTTGTGTCGCTGTTCTTCTTAGTCATTGCTTAGGTATTTACGGGACACAGCACAGCCTGAGTGCCGCCCCCGCCCCTCCACGTTGTCACCCCACGTTCAGTGACAGAACTGGCGACACGTCACCTTCAGTTTCCCTGATCTTACGCTGATATGATATCTTAATTCGACATTTGTTAGAGACCCACAATGCGTTATTTCACATTAAATTTTAAAGATGAGCAAAGACCTTTTCTACTTGGCTGCATATTTAAGCCTCTCCAGTGGTCATTATTCTGTTAGTTCATACATTGATCTATCAGTCTCCTGCCTCTGAACTCCTCTAAGGCTATCTGAGGTCTGGTCTTCTGGTGGTGAATTCATGGGGGGTGGGGGGACATGTATGAAAAGCACCAAATATCACCTAGAGGTTTCAAAGGTATTTTCTCGAGTAGCACCTTCTAGATGGCTGGAATCTCCTCCTCCCTTTCTGGTCCTCTGGCTTGCCTTGTTCTAACAAGGACACTGCTGTCTTCCTTTCCTTTAATGTGTCTTTTGTTGTTGTTGTTGTTTCTTGCCTTTGGTTTTAGGTGGCGTTTTCTTGGTGTCATTTGGTGTGTTCTTTGTGTGTCTTTGCTTGAGGCTCATCGAGCGTCCTGGATGTGTGGATCCTCAGTCTTCATCAAACCTGGAAAATGTTGAGATGTCGTAAGTTGTGCCATGGCTTGAAACCCCAGCTCCATCTTTTCCACTCTGCGTCTGGGTTTCATTTTCCGGATCTTTTCCATGTGCTGGTTTCTCCTTCCAAGGTATCTAGTCTGCTGTTCAAGTCACTCACTGGAGTCTTAATCTGAAACATGCTTTTCATCCTTTTTCCTTTCTTCCCTGTCTCTCCTCAGCATCCTTATGTCTCACTCTGCTGTGTTGAACATACCTGTTTTAATGTCCTTGTCTACTGATCCTGTGATTCCAGCACTGGTATGTATCTGTTTGTTTGTGGCAGGATTTCACACTGTAGCCTTGGCTATCACAGAACTTGCTGTGTAGACCAGGATAGCCCCAAACTTTCTGAGATTCCCCCCCCACCTCAGTACTTCATACTTGGTCCTCCGTATTGATTCTGGTCTGTTAATTTTCTCTCTTTGTGGATTGTTATCTTGCTATGTTGCATGCCTGATAGGTTTTGAGTGCCTGCCAGACACCACAAACTAGACCTTGCTGAGTATGGCGCTGTTCCTGCACACACGAGTCTTCTTCAGCTCTGTCTGGAATATGAACTGTTAAAACAGCTGGTCCCTTTGAGCCTTGCTTTTTAGAGCTTTGACAGGAAGAGCAAGAGCATCCTTGTTTGGGTAGATTTTCCCTGTGATTGATGTGACTTCTCAAAGACTTCATTGTGGAGGTGGGAAAGGAAGGCTTCCTGGTACTGCATTATCCCCAAAGCTTGTTTCCTCTGCTCCTCCCCCCTGTATGTGCTAAGTGCAGATGTAGATGTCATTGAAGGGGACGCTGTAGACTTTCAGAATTCTGCCCTTCAAACACTGGCCACTGTGGTCTCCGCAAACTGTCACCTTCATGTCAGCAGCTCACCAAAGGTTACAGGCTTTCCTGGTCCCCACTGGAAACTGGGTTGTGTCCTAGCAACCAGCTTTCACAACCTGAGGCTCACCCTGTAGGTGTCCCATCTCTTGGGGACCATTCTCCTGCACTGATGTTGTCTACTGCCTGATGACAATGACCTTGTTTGTATGTCTTGTGGCAGTTTCTGATTTGTATAAGGCAAGAAGGAAGTCTGGTCCTGGTTGCTCCATCATGGATGCACAGATGGCAGAATCAGAGACATGTCGTGACAAGTGTCACATATGAAACAATGACTAAATAAACATTAGAGACTGCTGCCTTCTAGGATGACCAGGAGGGCTGTCTTTTCTTTTCTTTTTTTTTTTTTTTTGTTTTTTTTTTTGTTTTTTTTTTTTGTTTTTCAAGACATGGTTTCTCTGTGTAGCTTTGTGCCTTTCCTGGAACTCACTTGGTAGCCCAGACTGGCCTTGAACTCATAGAGATCTGCCTGGCTCTGCCTCCCGAGTGCTGGTATTAAAGGTGTGTGCCACCACTGCCCGGCCTCAAATAAATCTTTGTTTCATTTTGTTTTGTTTTGTTTTGTTTTGTTTTTCAAGACAGGGTTTCTCTGTGTAGCTTTGTGCCTTTCCTGGAACTCACTTGGTAGCCCAGGCTGGCCTCGACCTCACAAAGATCTGCCTGCCTCTGCCTCCCGAGTACTGGGATTAAAGGCATGTGCCACCACTGCCCAGCTGAGGGCTGTCTTTTAATACACTCATGACGACTGCCTTCTAGCACATCCCATGATGGCTGCTTTATCATAGGCCTCATAGTCTTCTTGTTTAGTCTGCAGACATGTTTATCCTCTTCATATATGGACCTAAGCAGCAGTCTGGAATAGGCCTTCCTCATGGGAAGTATGCAGAACTGAGACTTACACACGAACAAGCAGATGGGGTCTTGAAGCAAGGAACAGGAGCCAAGATGGAGTCATGGGAGCGCTAGACTTGGGCTGCATCCAAAGCAAGAGTACTTTTTCTTCTGGCCCTAGATGGCGACTGCCAGTCTGGGGAGACACTTCCCACCCTTTTATGTCGTCTGTGCTTCTACCCCTACTGATCCTGCAGATCTGCTCACACAGAGACCTCTCAAGGGACATCTGGGTGGTCAGGACATCCCCTAGGCCACTCTGAAAACCCTGGCTCTCCAAGTCAATAAAAGAGATCAAGTTGGGATGAGGCACTCTGAGGCCTTCTGGACCACTACTGTCTCTGTCTGCTACCCCTGCTGGGCCAGGCTGTCTTCTCCAGACCTTCAACTTCTCCACCCATGAGAATCTTTTGCCTAAGAAACTTTCATGAGACTCCAAGGACACCAGTGTATACAACAGGGACACAAGCCAAACATCCCCATGGATAGGTCCATACAACCATACAACAGGCATACAAGTCAAACACTGGCTGATCATAAAACCATAAAGTAATGTATCTTAATTCAATTATCTGGTATGTAGGATCTTACCATTTATTAAAGATGAAAGCAAATTAGTTGCTAATTAGATGGATGGGCTTGTTTGTCCAACACAATACAATCCAAAATTATGCTGATCTGATACTTACATGCTGAGTAAGGCTGGCAGGGAAACATTCAAAGCCTTTGTTTTCCATGACGCTCTATACAGTGCAGAAAGTGTGGGTGGTGTGCTCAGAACATAGGCTGTGGTGAAGTCACACAATGCAGCCCAGGCAAACACTTCCAGAAACACCTCCAAATCATAGTATGTCTGATTTTGGATCTGTTTTGGGTATCGTATGTTCGGAAATCTTTTACTGTTACTAATTTTTTTTTGAGGCTCTAACATGCAGTTATGTGACCCTATATGGGGTCAGATCCAGTTTAAGAAACTTTGACAATGTCCTGGAGCCTCAAGGCACCGCCACCCCAGGCTCACCAGCCCACTAAACAGAAGGACAGACACGTGGAAGGACATGACAGAGCCTGGCCCAGAGCAAACTGTACCAGTGGCCCCTGCCCGTGAATTCACATAAGCGCACGTGACGTTTACACACAGAACTTGCTCCATTTCAGAATCCTCTCCCACGTTTCTGTTTCTACGAAGGAGTCTCTGTGCGCCAAGGAACCTCAAGACTATGCCTCCTTGGACAGACAGTCCCATCCTGCCACCATCATGCTATGCAGTTCCAAGAGCAGCCAGGCTTCCTTGGTGTCCAAGGAACACCAGCTGTTTATGGAAGAGGCCTACAATTCAGGTGAGGATGGCCTGGAACACAGCCAGACAATAGGTCCCATCGATCGAGTCCCTCCCCCGGAAGCAGCTCTGAGGGTGAGGACTAGAAGGAGGCTCTCTCCAGGACTTTGGGTTTCCCAAAGGCTGTGGACAGCTGTCTGTGAGAGCCCTGGTTTGCTCCTGCCTTCTGGGGCACCAGCAACATAAATCAATGTCCCCTCCTCCTCTTGACCACACTTCCTCTCCGACCACACCATTTCACACCTCAGAACTTTAGCGTAGACCTGGACCCCTCTTTCTGGAATGCTTACCTCTTCACTCCAATGCGCAGGAGTGTCAGAGGACTGGATAGACAGTGGGGAAAATCAGAGAATTGATTTCTGGAAGGATAAAGAGATGGGTTTTGAGTGAATTTATGACTACCTGTGTGGATATATTGCTAAATGGATCAAAACATGTATGAATAGATAGAAGTTAGCTAGGTGAATGAATAGACTGGTCAGTGGGTGGATTTGGGAGTGCACAAGTGAATGGGTGATTAAACAAATGTGAAATGGACAGACAGGCGAATGGAGAGCTAGATCACTGGATATTCAGAAACAGGGATGAATGGGAGGGTGGGTGTGTCGATAGATGGATGAATAGATGGAAATATGAATGAGAGAATAAGAACATGCTGATGAGCGTGCATTTATCTGTTCTGTCCCATCTTAAACCCCGTGAGGGACCCAGCAGAAAGTGAGACTATCAGACTACTTCCCCATACATCCAGCTCTTGTTTTCACTACACGCTTGTCCCTCCTTGCCCACCCAACCCTCTGACACAATATGCCCTCCCCAAGGCCCACCATCCTCACACCCTTCTTGTCAACTTCAGCCATCTGCTTCAAGATGCTCCAGGACATAGCCACCTCAGACCCTCTCCAACTCAAGTACATCACCAAGAAGCTGAAGAAGATGGCCCAGAGGACCCCCAGCCTGGTGATGGAAACCATCCATGACTACTTCAAAGACAATCCAGAGGTGATATTGCTTGGGCCCCTGGAGCAGGCATTGGAGCATAGGGAAAGAAGATTGGACCTCAAGTGAGGTTCAAAGTCTGAATCCTACGTAGGGCAGTTGCACCATGTAGGTAAAATGTCAATCTCCTTGCATGCCAATAGGCTCAGTGGGGAGAAAAGAAAGTGTACTCACATGGTCTCACCATGCTCAGAGCACTCTTGTGAGGTAGAGGTTAGGACTTTCAAAGATGAGAGGCGATGGCTTCGGGGAAAAGGGGATTTACCTAAGGTCACAGAACCAGTACATGGTCAAAACTGATAGCTGAATATGTGGGGGCAGGGCGGTGGACAAATGGATGGATGATGGATTGGTGGGCAGATGGATATAGTAATTGATGGAGAGGTAGGTTGATAAAAGGAGGTAATGAGGGATGTGTGGGTGATGAGTAAACATGGGTATGGATGCACTCATTTATGAATGCTTGAATGCATGAATGCATGGATGCATGGATGAGGGAAAACCTGTCTAAGTGTTGGTAAAGAGATGATCTCCCTTTGGAGGCAGAGTTTTTAAATCCCACAGCAGTTCCCTGAGGACAGAAACAGGCTTTTCTCCCTCTCAGGTCTGCAGACCAGGCTCAAGGTCAGCACAAGGCAGGTGTCCCCTAAGAATTGCCAAATGAATGTGTCCACATGTGCTCCCTCTCACCAGCCTCATTGCACAGCCTCCTACCAGGGTTCTCCTTGGCATTCCCCATACTGTCAGACACCATGGTCCCAACATCACCTCTGTTCTCCACAGATCTCCAGCCGGCACAGATTCCGACTCTTCCAGGTCCTGCAGGCTGTCATTGGAGCCCTTGATGTCTTGGAGGAGATATGGCAGAGGAACTTCATGCAGCTGGCCCTGGAGCACATGACCAAGTCCACGGTAGGCCTCCCTCCCTGGGTACACAGACTAGTACCCCAAGGGCTTTGGTGTTGCGTCGGTTGCCTGGGGGTTCAAACTATGTGGGTGCACAGGATTTCTGAGCTCTCCCAGGTGTTTTCTGTATATTCGTGTCCTTGACATTGCCTCTTGGTGCAGAGCCCTGCTAGACTAGGGCCCCAGGGCTCTTAGGCAGGAACCAATCAACCAGCTGCAACTCTACTCTCTCTCGGAATGTCTCTTCCTCACCATCCCTTCCCTGATGCCCATACACCAGCATCAGGGCCTATGCCAGGTCAAGCCACTCCTCAGGTTGTAACCCAGCTTCAGCTCCTTCCTCTTGGGTTCCTGCTTGATGGAGACATGCAAGCTTGGGACTCAGCCACCTGAGCTCATCAAACCAGGCGTGAACCAGAGATCTCAACGACCCTCCCGCACCAGTCTGTAGGCCATAATGGCCTCCAGGGGCCTGGGACAGGTTGTTTTCTCCAGATCCACTGGTTCTGGGAAGCTTTGTGTTGAACTACTCTATACACAAGACACAAATGGTGTTCAGGGAACAGTGACTGTCACCAAGATGTACCACAGTCCAATCTCTAGCCTTCTATACATGAGCCCAAGCTTATTCTCTGTCTGTAACACACTGAAGAGCTCAGAAGGCTAATGTCATGGGAGAAAGTTTGTAATGCCATCTCCCCACCACATCCAAACCACGGTCCAGGCATTCCCACACAAGGGCAGGAAGCCCACAGAGGGAGGTTCTGGCTGAGAGACTATGGGTATGCTAAGTAACTGGGTAGCGATGGCCCCCAGGCTACTGATGAGACACAGGTTGTCCAGGGCCCATGATTGCAGAGTTATAATCTAACTGCAATAGCAACGCTCACACACCCGTCAGGATGTGAAGAACTCTGGCTCCTTGGGTCTTTCGCACAGCCCTGTGCTCAGCCAGCTTACCAGGTGGTTATCATTACAAGAATAGGTGCATCTGCCCTTACCAAGAGGTTCTTATGCCCCAATTTTACAGAAAAAGGGATGGGGGGGGGTGCTCATAGAGCTAGGGAGACTTGCTAGCCCAGGTGATGGAGAGCAGATTTGATGAGCTACCTGGTTCCTAGGGAAGTCTGAACAGCCTTGATATGCAGAGAAAAATGGGGAGCAAAGGTTGTGTCCACCTCATTCTCTTTTTTTCAAGTATTTTGTTTTTATTTTATCATTGTGAAGTATACTGGACACACTGAAAAGCTGGACAGCAAAGGCAAGACTGACCGCAAGTGCCTGCCATAACAGGGTATGGGGCACCATGAGGATCACCATGAATCTGAGGCCAACCTGGACCACACAGTGTGTTCCAGGCCAACCTGAGCTATGGAGCAAGGCCCTGTCTCAAGAAAGTAAAAGAAAACAAACAAACAAAAGTAGGACACACGTGCAGGTACAGGCCTACTGTAGCAATGCTCTTTGGGCAGGGACCATGGCTAGAGATGAAGGCTAGAGGTCATCTTGGGATATGGTCTGGCTTCCATCTCCTGTGGACTAGGTCCCTCCTGATGCTTTCTGACACGAGGCTGGGGTTTGGCAAGCTAAGTGTGGGCACGGTGATGGGGGCAGGGCTGCTCTGTATTTTCTGCCTCTGAACATGCCCAGATGGGCCTCCACCTCTGCACCACAGGGTTGTTCCAGGAAAGCCACGGTTTCAGGACTTGTCATGGGCTCGTATTATCCAAGCAGAGAGAGTCTTTAGGCATTCCAAAGCCCAGGCTTCCGTGAGGAAGGGACAGGGAACTAGAGAGCCAGGGCAATTGTCCCTTCCAAACGTTCTTGGTGAGGAATCTGCCAGGCAATGTACGACTCCAACTTAAGAGCAGATGGGAAAGAGGAAGGCTTGGACTGCAGGGAAAATTTTGAGTTCTCTGTTTCTAGGAATCTCCCCATTCTCTTGAACCATGGACTGAGAATCACTATCCCCTAGCCTTCATGCCCTCAGTGTGGTTGTTAAAATCCAGGGCCATCTGAACCCAGGTCCTTCATATATATATATATATATATATATATATATATATATATATATATATATATATATATATATATATATATATCTTGCTTTTCCTCCAAAAGTCTAGCATGGCTTTGCCTGGAATGCTCCACACAGAACACTGAGTCTAGTAACAGAACTATGGTCATGGCCACACCCACTCCAACATGGCCACACCTCCTAATAGTGCCACTCCCTATGGGCCTATGGGGGCCATTTTCATTCGAACCACCATAGCATGTGTCCTCAATCTGGCACTAGCATCCTCCTTTGATTCGAGAAAACGGCTCAGCATCCTGTACTAAAGACACCATGTCTCTGCTCTATGTCAGTGCTGAGACAGGACTTCCTCTCCATGCCTCTTGCCTTCTCTCCTCTCTCCTCCCCTCTCTCCCCCTCTCCTCCTCTCCTCCCCTCTCTTCCCTCTCCTCTCCTCCCCTCTTCTCTCCTCTCCTCCTCTCCCCTCTCTCCTTCTCCTCTCCTCTCCTCCCCTCTCTCTTCCTCTCCTCTCTCCTCTCTCCCCTCCTATCCCATCTTCACCTCTCTGCACTGGGAGTCTACAGCATTTCAAACCCTTCACCAAGTATTGTGGTGTCGTATCTAGAACTTCGGGGATTAAATCTTTTATTTTATTAGCATATATTCATTGTGCACAGCAACCAGCTTTGCTGTGACACAGAGAAACGTGTGCATCGTGCCTCTTGTTTTCATTCACCCTTGTCATTCTTTTCTTCCAGCTCCCACCAATCATCTTTCTCTCCCCAAGTAGTCTCCTTTCCATTTTCATGTATTTCTTTATGTATTTTCTCAGTCCAGATTCCACATATAAGATGAGACAGGTGATAGTCATCTCTCTTCATCTGGTTTATTTCCCTTGATCTCTGTTCCATCCATTTTCCTGCAAAATTGAAAAATGGAAAATTTCAGCCTTTGTATGTCTGAATAAAGCTCCATTGTGTGTTTATGCCACACTTTCTGTATCTGCTCATCTTCTGGTGGAGAACGAGGCTGAGGCCATACCTCGGCTGTTGCAAACGGTGCCGTGTAAACATGGATGTGCTCAGGTCTCTGTGGTATGTTGACTTAAGATCCAGGAATGGTAAAGATGGACCATGTGGCACATCTAACTTTCAGTTCTTTGGGGAATCGCCATACTGATTTCCACAGGTGCTGCACAAGCACAGGTTTGCATTCCCACCAACAGTGTACAAGCCCCACCCCTTAACACCACCCATGCCAGGACTTGTTTTCTTGATGATAATACCTTCTACTGCTTAGGCTTTATTGTCAACGTGACATAAGCTAGAATCGACTGGAAACGGGGCCTGAGAGCTTGTTGGCAGAACATTAACTTGATTGTTAATTGATGCAGAAGGGCCCAGTCCACTGTGGGCAGTTCCATCCCTAGACAGAAAGATAGCTGAGCAGAAGAAGCCAGTGAGCAAGGCAGTGAGCAATGTTCCTCCATGGTGTCTGCTTCAGTTCCTGCTATGACTTCCCTCAGTAATGGATCGTGACCCGGGAGTGTAGGCCAAGTAAACCCTTTCCTGCTCTAAATTGATTTCAGTCAGTGAGCGCTTCACCACGGCAACAAAAAAAAAAAAAAAAAAAAAAAAGCAAAAGAGAACACAGCCATTCTTCATGGGGTAATAGGGAATCTCAATGTAATTCTGACTTGGATTTCCCAGACGGCTAAGGATGTTGAACACTTTTTTTCATTCGCTTATCGACCATTTGTACTACTGCTTTTGAAAACTGCCTGTTCAATCCATTATTGGATGATTTGTCTTTTGGTGTTTAATTTTCTTAGTTCCTTAAATGCTCTTGATATTAATCCCCTGTCAGATGAATAGCTACCAACGATTTTCCCCCATCCTGTGGGCTGACTTTTCACCCTGGTAATTGTTTCTTGCGCTATGCCAAAGCTTTTTAATTTCATGCAATCCCATTTGTCAATTTTTGCAGTTGTTTCCTGAGCTATTAGAGCCCTTTGCAGAAAGTCCTTGCCTCTGTTATGTGAACGAGAATTCCTGGAAAGAAGCTGTGTCTGCAAAGGTTGATTAACTGACGAGAACGTCAGCCATGTGGAGAGGATGGAATGTTACAGATGCAAAGCCTAATTACAGTTTATCTTGGGCTATCTTTAACCTACCGAATAGCCATCCCTTGCCCTCCTCTGTGTCAGAACAAATATTCCATCACTAACCGATAAAGACAGACTTAATATCCTAACAGATTAAAAAAAAAAATTTCAGAATGTATTCACTTATCAAAACCCTAGTTTTCCACCAATCAAAGGGATGTTATCAGATAGTGTCTAAGGCCCAAAGCAAAGCTCCATCTTGCTTTAGTCCACCCACATGCTGCATCCACCAAGCTATTTGGAAAATGCCTTGACTATGTTCATGACTACCTAAATACCTAAAAAGTTCATGAAAATACTACCTCATTGGGACATGGGTTTTGGAGTAACCTAAATCTATGTTCCAGAGCCAGGGCCACTCATACTTGGCTCTGGAATAAACTGTCTCTTATGCCCTTTGAGATGAGATCTCTGTTTTTGTACCAATACCCATATCTTGAGGTGTTTCTTCTATTTATATCTTGAGATGTTTCTTCTATTTTTCTTTTCTTCTAGCAGTTTCAGATTTTCAGGTCTTGCATGAAGGTCTTTGATCCACCGTGAATTGATTTTGATACAGGGTGAGAGATAGTGATCTAGTTTTCTATTTCCTCCTGTGGATGGCTTGTTTTTCCCAACCCCATTTGTGGAAAGCTGCAATTTCTCCAACATAGGTTTTTGGCATATTTGTTGCAAATCAAAAGGCTGTAGATAGCTATGTGGGTTTATTTCTGGGGCCTCCCATTGGTTAGTCTGGTTTGGTGTCAGTACCACACTGATTTTGTTACTGAGGCCCTGTAGTATAATTGGAGATTAGGTATGATATTCCAGCATTGCTGTCCCTGCTTAGGGTTGTGTTGGTTGGTATGCAGCATCTTTTGTGATTCCATATGAATTTAAGGGTGTTTTCTTTCTGTGAAGAGCATCAGTAGGGTTTTGATGGGCTGTATTGAATCTGTAGACTGCTTTTGGTAATATAACCATTTTCATAATATTAATCCCACCAATCCATTAACGTTGAAAGGCCTGCCTTCTAGTGCCTTCTTTAAGATCTTTATGCAGTGTTTCAAAGTTTCTATGATGTACGTCTCTCATGCCCTTTGTTGGGTTTATGCTTGGTTTTTGTTACTGTTTTTGAGGCCATTGTGAATAAGATTTGTTTTCTTGGTTTCTTTCTTAGAATGTGCATTATCAATATAAGGGTATTATTGATAAATATAAAACTGCTGGTTTTGATATGTTGATTTCTGTACCCTCTTGTTAGTTTTCCAGTGGAGTCTTTAGAGACTCATGTCATCTGCAAATAAGATGGGGTAATGTGAGTTCTTAATTTCCTTTTTGTGTCTCTTCCGTTTCTTCAACTTGTCTCTGTACACTAACAAGTGACTCAAGCTCTATATTGGATACAAGTGTGAAGAGCAGACATGTTGATCTTGTTCCTGATTTTAGTGGAAATGCTCCCAGCTGTCTTCATTTATTGACTGTTAGCTGTAGGCTTTGCATGCGTGGCCTGTATCACGTTGAGGCATGCTCCTTTGGGTCCTCCCTTCTTCGGAGCTTTTATGATAGAGTGATGGGAACTTTATCAATTGCCTTTTCTGCACCTGTCCATATGATCTTGTAATTTCCATCCCTGATTCTATTTACTTCCTAGAGACACTTTATTGATTTCCATAGAGCAAACTATCCTCCCATCCCTGAAGTGAAAGCAACTTGATTATGGTGTATGATTGTCTTGGTTCCCGATCTGTTGCTGGGAAGAGACACCATGACCAGGCAATCTTATTTTTAAAATGCATTCAATTGGGGGAACTTGTTTACAGTTTCAGAGGGTTAGTCTGTTACCATCACAACCAGGAACATGGTGGCAGGAAGGCGGGCGTGGTGCTGGAGAATTAGCTGAGCACTTCTCAACCTGATCCACAGGCAGCAGACAGAGGGAGACTGGTCCTGGAATGGGCTTTTGAAACTTCAAAACCCACCCCCAGCAACACACCTCCTCCAACAAGGCCACACCTCCTCCAACAAGGCCACACCTCCTCCAACAAGGCCACACCTCCTCCAACAAGGCCACACCTCCTAATCCTTCCCAACAGTTGCCAACTGGGAACCAAGCCTGCAAATATGTGAACCTATGATGGCCAATCTCATTCTAACCACAACATTCCCCTCCCTGGCCCCCATAGTCTTGTAGCCGTATTGTAGAGCAAAAGGCATTCAGTCCAGCTTCAAAAGTTCACAGTGTCTTTCACAGTCTCAAGACTGCTTATAAGTCCAAAGTCTCTTCTGAGACTCAAGGCAACTTCTCATCTGTAATCCCCAGTTTAAAAAAAAAAAAAATGAATACTTCCAACATCCAGTGGCACAGAAGGAAGGAAAGGAAGGAAGCACCGTGAGGAAATACTGGACCAAAGCAAGAAGGTCAAAACCAATGCCAAAGCACTCTTCGGAACTCCAACCCTTCCAGCTCTGTTGACTGCAACACGCTTCTCTCTCTCGGGCTGGTTCCACACCCAGTCTGCTGCTCTCCCTGGCAGGTGTCCCGCAGCTCTGGCATCTCTGGCATCTTGAGGACTCCAGTGCAATCCAGGCTTCACCTTCACAGCTTCACACAATGGCCTCTCTAGGGGTCCATGCAGGGCCTCCCCTGACATGGGCCTGGCTTCAGCAGCTTTCCTTAACTAGAGAAGCAAATCCCACAACCCCTTTTCCGGGATTCTTGACGCTAAAGCCAGAACCACGTGGCCAAAGTTGCCAAGTTCTTCCGACGGCTGGGGCTGGAACCTGAACCTCTCCTTAGATTCCGTTCACATCAGCTTTCCTTTGTTGGTGGTTTCCTGTGCTGTTTAAGCTTTTCTTTTTTTTCTTTTTTCTTTTTTTTTTTTTTTGAATGTGACAAGTGTGTGGTAACACACATCTTTAATTTTTTATTATTTATTTATTTATTTATTTATTTATTTATTTATTTATTTATTATGCATACAGGAATGTTATGCATATTCCTGCAGGCTGGAAGAGGGCACCAGATTTCACTAAAGATGGTTGTGAGCCACCATGTGGAATTGAACTCAGGACCCCTGGAAGAACAGCCGGTGCTCTTAACCTCTGAGCCATCTGTCCAGCCCTAAGCTTTTCTTTAATTCCTCTCACAAACAGGAAGCTTACCCAGGTGGGGTCTTGCCCTGAGGTCACCACACTTTTTATTCCATTTAGCATCAGGCTTTTCCTTCAACTTTTTATCTCCTTGAGCACTGGGCTTCACTCCAACGTTACATTTCATGGTGCTCCTTTTCTCCTCAAACTGTGTATTTTCTATTTCATTTTGCCCTGTTTGTTCTCTTTCATTATAGATCAGCATAAGAGTGGTCACTAATAGCCACGTGACACAGCCGATTCTAGTGTCTTGAAATCTCCTCTGCCAATGACATTAACTCAAAACTCTTCAATTTCGCCTCCGGCAGATTTTTTAGGACAAGGGCCAAAAGCAGCCACATTCTTTGTCAAAATATTCCAAGAGTGGTCTCTAATATTATTCTCTGAATCCGCCTGAGCTGGGTCCCAATACTCCACATCACCTCTGTCTTCTGTATTCATACTAGAATGGCCCAGTGAGTGCTGCTTAATATGTTCAACCACTTTCCAGTCCAAAATCCCATGTCTTCCATTCTCCTTCAAATAACAACATGATCAGGGCTATCACCACAATACACCACTCTCTGGTACCAACTCTGTCTAATTCACTATTCTGTTGCTGTGAAGAGACACCGTGACCAAGGCAGTGCTTATAAAAGAAAGTATTTAATTGGAAGTCTGCTTACAGTTTCAGAGGATTGTTGTCATGGGGTGGGGGAATTATGGCACAAAGGCAGGCACGGTGCTGGAGAAGTAGCTGAGAGTTCTACATCCCAATCCAAGGTAGCAGGCAGAGAGACAGACGCTGGGCCTAGTGTGGGCTTTTGAACCATCAAAGCCCATCCCCAGTGCCACACTTCCTCCAGCAAGGCCACACCTACTCCAACAAGGCCACACCTCCTATTCCTTCCCAACAGTCCACCATCCCATTCAAATATATAAACCTATGGGGGCCTGTGGTGGTATTGTGTTCCCCAAAATATTGTGCACTCTAATAAACTTATCTGGGGTCAGAGAACAGAACAGCCACAATATTAAACATAGAGGTTAGGCAGTGGTAGCACATGCCTTTAATCCTAGCATTCCAGAGGCAGAAATCCCTCTGGATCTCTGTGAGTTCAAGGCCACATTGGAAACAGCCAGGCATGGTGACTCATGCCTTTAATCCCAGGAAGGGAGCCTTTAATCCCAGGGAGTGATGGCAGAAAGCAGAAAGATATATAAGGCATGAGGACCAGAAACTAGAAGCTTTTAGCTGGTTAAGCTTTCAGGCTTTGGAGCAGCAGTTCAGCTGAGATTCATTCTGGATGAGGACTCAGAGGTTTTCAGTCTGAGGAAACAGGATCAGCTGAGGAACTAGTGAGGTGAGGTAGATGTGGCTTGTTCTGCTTCTCTGATCTTCCAGCATTCACCACAATAACTGGCCTTAGGTTTTATTTTCATTAATAAGAACCTTTAAGATTCATGCTACAGGGGCCAAGCTCATTAAAGCCACACAATGATCTTAATGTGTTCTTGAATCTGGTCTGATAATATTTTATTGAGAGTTTTTCTATATTCATTTGGGAAATTGGTCTGTATTTCTCTCTCTCTCTGTGTGTGTGTGTGTGTGTGTGTGTGTGTGTGTGTGTGTGTGTTATATGGGGGGGTATGTGTGGTGGGGGGGTAGGGGGGGTGTTGTGTGTGGTATATGTGCTGTGTGTGTGTGTATGTGTACGTGTGTGTATTGTGTGTGGTATATGTGCCGTGTGTGTGTGGTGTGTGGGGGATGTATGGTATGTGTGTGGGTGTATGGTGTGTGTGTGTATGTGTACGTGTGTGTATTGTGTATGGTATATGTGCCGTGTATGTGTGTGTGTGTGTGTGTGTGTGTGTTATATGTGGTGTGTGTGTGTGTGTGCCTTTATCTGATTTAGGTGTTGTTATGGTTTGAGTGTGGAAGGTTCCTCAGGGTCATATGTTAAACACTCCCTAGATGGTGGTTCTGTTTTAGGAGGTTGTGGGGCCTTTGTCAGGTGGGGCCTTGTTATAGAAAAGAGGCCATTGGAGAGCAGGTTTTGGAGGTAGTAGAATTGTCCTACACTAGCTCAAGTTCTCTCCATTTCTAATAGACCAAGATGGGAGGAATCCCGCCCACACGTTCCACCGTGCTTCCCCCACCATAAGGGACTGTACCCTCTCAAACTGAACCAAAGTCAATCCATCTGCCCTGGAGTCGGTTATTTTTGTCTGACATTATGTCACAGGAATGTGAAAAGTAATTAATTCAGGCACTGGGATAACATTGGCTTTGTAGAATGAGGTTGGGATATTCTCTCTCTTTCTATGGCATGGCATCATTTGAGGAGCTCTGATGTTAATTCGCTAAAGGTCCATCCATCTCTGAGATTCCCTTGTTAGGAAAATCCTTACTGTCTCACCCTCATTCTCCTTATACTTCTGTTTAGGTGGTTTCTGGCCACTTGGTTTAATGCTAGGTCACGTGTTTCTAGGAATTTATCCGTGTCTTCTAAAGTATTCTCTAATGATCCTCTGGATTTTGTTGGTATCTGTTATAATGTCTGTGTCCATCCCCCTACCCCCTACCCCCGCTAGTCATCTATAATTTTTTAATTGTGTGTTTGCTAAGAGTCCCAGGGGTCTCTGCAGCTCCTAGAATAAGGAGCTATGGGAGGCAAGATGGCAGTTCAGCTCAAAAGGACTCAGTATCCAGTGTTGGCTCAAACTTCGGAAGTCTGACCCCCAAGTGGTTTATTTTAGGCTTATTTAAGCACAGCGCAATCTGGTGAAAACTATTCTTGTGATGATTAACTAAGTCCCAAGTGAACATCAAAGCATACTCAAATCTCTTTGAGGAACAAAGGATGTTAAATACAGATCCGATGTGACTACATCGAAACTCTGTGTAAAGTCCATGTGACATCCCCCATAAAGGCGGGTTCTATAGATTGACTGAGAAAAACAAGTTTATGAGAAGGGTCTGGAGGAGACTCTGGGGCCAAGACAGTCCCCTGCCACACAGATGACGCAAAGATCACAAGGCTAGAAAGCACGCCTGCCCCAGACTTTGGGGCAGAAAACAAATTTTGCATTCTTTCCTTTGAAGGAACAACATGGTGTGCTTAACATCCCAGGTTCTCCTAGTGAGCATCTGGGAGCACAGGGACCTCTGTGCCCCTACCAAAGAGTTTGTAATACTGTGTATCATTTCAAAGAGCCAACTCTTCAATGCCCTAGTTATTTTCGTTGTTTTTATAGTCCCCGTTAGGTTTATTTCTTCCCCAGTCTTCAGTCTATCTCTTCGCTGGGTGGCTGGCTTGTCCCTCTTCTGTAGGAGCTTGAGATCCCATCACTGAGTTTTTTATTTATTTCTCTTTCTGTTTGTTGTTGTTGTTGTTTTCATATAAGCACTCACCCGTGAACCTCCCTTTTAGAACCACCTTTGCTGTGTTCCAGGAAGTCGTGTTTTCGTTTTCATTTGATTTTTAGGCATTTTTTAAAAATTTCCCCCACAGTTTCTTCAGCAATGCCTTCAAGAGCATACCATTTAACCACCATACGTTTGTGTCGTTTCTATAGTTTTTCTTGCTATTTATTTCTAGTTTTGTTCTATTATGGTCTGATAAGGTGCAGTGCATTCATTTCAGGTTTTTCTGCACGTCCTGACTTGCTTTATGAACTGAAAATGGAACCTGTTTTGGAGAAAGCTCCGTGGCAGCTGAGGGGATGTAGTTACAGATGCTGAAGCTTGCTTTGGGTTTCTGCTGCTGGGCATATTAACCTCTGCCCTTTCACTTTCAGTCTGTGTGGATCCTGGCCAGTACATGTGTGTCGTTTTCTTTTTCCTTTTTTCCAACAGGACTATTCTGTTAGATTGCTTGCTTAGGCTTGATGTATCTCAGACTTACATTTTAAATTTAACTTTTGAATATCATGTAAACTTGTCAGAAATGATTCAACCATACAATGTTGCCATTGTTTGTAGAATTGTTTGTTGTGTTCATATTGTACATACACGTATCTACTAGAGAAAACATAACAGCTCTAGTATAAGTCAGCCAACACCATGGGGCTGTATTATGTACCTGCCTTTGCTTTTTACTCACTGATTATGAAAGTAAGTCTTTTGAACTCTTTAACAGTGAATCACTTTAAAACTGAATGGAGCCAGGCAGTGGTGATGCACACCTTTAATACCAGCACTCAGGAGACAGAGGCAGGTGAATCTCTGAGTTCAAGGCCAGCTTGATCTTTCAGGTGGATCCCTGAGAACAAGTTTAAGGACAATCAGGGTTACAAAGAGAAACTCTGTCTCGGGGGGGTGGGGGGGGGGATAACTGAATGGAATTGCTCTTCTTGTGTGGTTATGTTGAATAAATCTCCCCTTTATGATTTTCACTAAATAATAATAATAATAATAATAATAATAATAATAATAAAATAATGGATGAGTTTCATATTTCCTAAAGTAGTATCATTCACATATACATAAAAATAATTGCCAGCAAAAGGAAGTCAATAGCTCTGGTTTTTGCAGGCTCTCCTGCCAGGATTGACTTACCTGTAATGTGAACTCTAAACACTTGTCAGTGTTCTCAACTTGGCTTGCATTGTCTTCAGGAAGAGTAGGTTTCTTATAGGCAATAACTCAGTCATGTTGTAAATCCAATCAGCAAGTCTGTGTCCTTTAGTTAGAGAATTGAGACCATTTATACTTAGTTTGTTGTTGAGACATATTTGCTGATTCCTACAGTTGGGTTTTTGTCATTGTGTTCCGTTTAGACAGTGTTATTTTCTTCTCCCTTATTCATTTCAGAGCTTTGCTTGTTTACTGAGCTGGGCAGGTTTGATCATTTCCTACTTCTCATTCGTTCATCTGTTTCTTTGATGAAACTCACTCTGTTCTGAGCTCCTGGATCTGTGAGTATCTTTCTTCCCCTTCTTTAAGTATCTTCTGCAACACTGCCTGGTAGTCATTGAATTCCTTTGGTTTGTGGTTATGTTGGAAAGTCCTCCATTGATTTTTAAAGGTAAAATTGGTGGGCACGGTAACCTTGGTTGGCAGTTACTTACTCTCAGAGCTTAAAAGAGGGCTTGAAGCTTCTGCCCTGAGAAGTCTGATGTCAGTTGGCATTTTTCTCTTGAGTGTCCAGCATTGTATCTTTGTTCTTTAGTCCTGGCTTTTTAACTATAATGGCGCTGAGTTAGTCTTTCTTAGGCATGTTATTTGGAGTTCTACATTACTCTTGTTCATGGATGCCCTCTCTTTCCCTGGATTTGGGAGTTTTCTGCTATATTTCTCACTGAATAGTTTTTTTGTGCCTTCCATATTCTGGCCCTTTTCCCACCCACCGGTTCTCATATTTGGTTTTGTGGCTGTGCCTCAGAATTCCCACAAGCTGTGGCCATACTTAATTGTTCCTTTTATTTGTCTCTGAATATAATACCTCCTCCACCTCGTGTTAAATTCCTAATATTTTTTTCTACTACTTGCCCTAGTCTGTTGGTGGTTCTTCCTTTTCACTGTGCTCTATGGGATACACTCAGGTTTTTGTTTCCAGCATTTCTGTTCGGCTGGTGTTTTGTTGGTTGCTTTCAGACGTTCAGCTTTCTTGTTGAACTCCTCTTCAGTATTGCTGACTTTCCTGCCCAGGTTCTCAGGTGCCTTCTTACTTCTTGATCTGCCTGTGTGAATCCACTTTGATGACACTTAATACTTTTTGATTAATAGTTTGGGCTATTAACTATTTCCATGTCTTTGATTTAGGAGTTGAAGAGGCATGGTCTTTTGGAGGAGTTACAATGCTTTGCTTTCTCACGTTTCTTATGTTTCTGAGCTGTGATTTGCTCATCTGTTGGGGTACTTGTCTCTTCCAATTTTGGAGTCTTCCCAGCTTTTCTCTTTGAGGGTTTAAACCCAGGTACCACGCAGAGAAGAGAAAACGAACTACTACAACAGCAGCGACACCAAACCAGATAAGGAAACACAGTGAAAAATCAATTAAAGCAAACGGCCACGCCACCAATAACCCTAGAAAAGAAAATGGCAAAAATGTTGTAGCTAGAGTAAGCAGTGAACGTCAAATGATTAAAGTAGACAATAAAGTATGTATATGATAACAATAAAGAATGAAACAAGCCGGGCGGCGGTGGCGCACGCCTTTAGTCCCAGCACTCGGGAGGCAGAGCCAGGTGGATCTCTGTGAGTTCAAGGCCAGCCTGGGCTACAAAGCGAGTCCCAGGAAAGGCGCAAAGCTACACAGAGAAACCCTGTCTTGAAGAAAAAAAAAAAAAGAATGAAACAAAGGAAGGGGACAGGAAAGGGAGAGAGGAAGGTTAAATAAAAGAAAATAAGAAGGCAAAGAAGATGAGGAAGAAGGAGGGAGCAAGGGATAAAAATCTGAACAAGAAAGAGCAATTTTTAAATAACATTAGATAAAGGTCAAGGGGGTTGAAAAATGCAAACACTTTTAAAACGTAAAAAACCTAGAGATCTGAGTTTTATTTCTGGAGCCTACATAGAGGTGGACTAGAAAGCCAGCTCCACAAAAATGTCCTCTGACCTCTACACACATATCTTGGCACATGTGCCCATGCGCACACACTAATATTTTTAAAGACTTATTTTAATTTATTAATGTGTGTGTGTGTGTGTAGGTGCCCAAGGAGGCCAGAAGAGGGCGCTGGATCCCTAAAGCTAGAGCGACAGGTGGCTGTGAGCTGCCCAGCATGAATTCCGGGAGCTGACCGTGGACCCTCTGCAAGAGCAGTATGCGCTCTTAAGTGCTGAGCCATCTCCCCAGCCTCCAACTCTTCTGACCTTTTTGCTAATTTTGTAACAAACATACATGAGGTTTTGCAGCCCCCCCACCCACCCACCCCCCGGGGAGGAGGGCCAGAGCACAGACTAAGGCTCATTCCCGTTTCCCTGTACAGCTTCTTTCTCCATCCTCTCTCTCAGGAATCCTGCTGCTCCTCTCTCTTCCTCTTTGGAATAAAATCCACCTTCTGTCACTGTGACACCTTTCATTCACAGTCACACACGGGCGGCTTCTAACATGTCACCTTAGTCAGAAGTCTAATTTTCAAGAGATCTTGATTTTTTTTTTTTTTTCACAAAATTTCTCCCTGAGTGTTGGGGAAAACCCGACATCCTGTCTGCACTTTCTCACTTCAGTCACCGAGGGAGCCTGTGACCTTGGAGAGGCGTGGGTGGCTCCAACATCAAGCAGCTCTGTGGCTGTAGCCACCAGCAGGGCATCCCCCGAACCAAGGAGGCCCTGACACTCTCTATCTAGAGGTGGCCTCCATTTCCACAGGCTGGGGCTCAGCCCCCAGGCTGCCTGCCCCCGCCCCCCATTAGATATTGTCAACAATCCCAGCTGTCATGCCGGGTCCCCTGGCCAACAGTCACAGATCAGGACTCCCACAGCCACCTCCTCATCCTCACGTCCTCTCCTCAAGCAGCTAAGGGAATTCAGGGGAAGACTCTCCTGGGGAAGATTCATTTGTTACAAAAGCTACTGCAAAGCGTCCAGGTGAGAATGAGTAAAGAGAGGTGTGGGGAAGGAAGGAAGCGTCCCTGCCCTTTCCAGGTACTCCCAATCTCCAGAAACTTCTCTGTGTTGAGCTATCGAGGAAGCTCTGTGAACTCTGACATTTCTGGTTCCTGTGCAGATGCAGACTCTTGTTGTTCAAATCTTAGATGGTCTTTTAATAAAATAAAACACTCAGAGCCAGAGATCAGGGTGAAAGCTGAAAGATCAGAGAAGCAGAACAGCCAGCCACTCGCTCTTGCCTCTACGAAATCCTCAGCCTCCAGAGAGTGAGTTCCTGTTTCCTCACACCTTATATACCTTTCTCTGCCCTGCCATATTACTTCATGGGATTAAAGGCCGTGTGTGTTTCCCAAGTAAAGGCATGAGATCTCAGGTGCTGTGATTAAAGGTGTGAGCCACCACTGCCGGACCTCTATGTCTAATCTAGTGGCTGGCTCTGTCCTCCGATCCTCAGGCAAATTTATTAGGGTACACAATACATCACCACAGACTCTATTTCATGCAATGGTCTGACTTGGGGAGCATCAAGGGCTGTCTGCTCAGGTGCTTCCCGGCCTCTATGCTCAATCATGTGTGTGTGTGTGTGTGTGTGTGTGTGTGTGTGTGTGTGTGTGTGTGTGTGTGTTTGCGCAACATTCCTCCCTCCAGGGCATTGGGCAAGAACTCTCTGTAATAAGGTGGATCTTATGACCCACCATGGGACAAGGCACATCTGAGGGTCTCTGTGCTCCAAGACAAAAAGGCAGGGAAAAACAAGGATTTCTGCAGCCTGCCTTGGGGAATGTGATGATTCATCCTTGCTGTTAACTTGGCACACCTGGGAACAGGGACCCTCAACTGAAGAACTGCTTCCATCAGACTGGCCTATGTGCATGTCTGTGGGGGCATTTTCTTGATTGCCATAGATGTGGGAGAGCCTAGCCTACTTTGGGCAGCACCATACCTAGGCAGGTGGGCCTGGGCTATGGAAGTAAGGCAGCTGACTGTGAACCTCGGAGAGGGCCAATAAGCAGTATTTTCCCACGGTTTCTGTTTCAAGCTCCTGCCTTGAATTCCTACTCTGGCTTTCCTACATGGCAGACTGTAACCTACAAGGTGAAATTAACCCTTTCCTCCCCCAAGTGCTTTGGTCATGGTGTTTATCACAGCAGCAGAAAGATGTCCAGGCCCTGAAAGATAATTCTAGATTTTGTGCCCTACCTTGGGGAGAGGGGCCTGTGAGCAAGGACCCAGGGATAAAAACAAAAGGTGTCTGTTGTCACACCACGCACTGATTGTAGCATTCAGGGATACCACGACCTCTTCTTGTTCTGATTACATCAGTCTTTACTCTTGGTTTAGCATGAGTCCATGTTCGCCTGTTTGCAGGTGCCCATGTGTGTGACTTAGAGGCCACAGGTCAACCTCGGGTGGCATTCTTCAAGAGGACACAGTGTTCTTGAAACACTTATCTGGAGCGTTGACTCCACTTGACTGGAGGTCACTGGTTAGGAAAGGCAGGTTGACCAGCCAATTGTAGGAATCCACCCCTCCCTGCCTCCCTAGAATTGGGATTACAAGCATGCCTCACCACACCCTGTTTTTTATGTGGGGGACTGTGACTTGAACTCGGGTCATTGCACTTTCCACAGTGAGTACTTTACCACCTGCGCTGGCGCCCTGGCCCTCAGAGAGTTTAACCTGACATTTTTGTGTTCAACCTCTGGCTTCCCCACGCAGCTGTTTCTCCGTTGGACTGGGTGGCAGGCTGAGTGGTTTTTGTCCCTGTCACATCCAGAGCTCTGCCCAGTGTGACTTGTCTTCCAGATTCTTCACTGCCACCCCAGTTCCAAAGGTTAGGGAGCCAGGACCCCTCCGTCCCTCCAAATGGAGGAGATGGCGCCGAGTGTGTGCCCTCTGCTGCTAGCATAGCCCTGTGTTTTCCGTTCCCTTGTCCTTCAGCTCCCGGCTTCCAGAACATGATTGCTGTTGCTCCCTCTTTTTAATCTCCTAAATATAGTTTTAGAGGAGGGACTTCTGTGTGGGTTTTTTTTTTTTAATCGCAAAATCAGATTCAATCCAGTGAGTTAACAAAGAGGCTCTCACAGCCGCGTCTGTAATAAGCTGTAAGTGGTATATTGATTTCATAGGACAATTTCCTGCATCACAGGAAAGTGGGGGGGGGGACCTCAGACATCTACCCCTACAGATGCTGCCCAGCCATCAAATGCAGGCAGGCAGCTGTGCCCAGCTGCACTGGCCTCTCTCCAGCCCCACCCAACAACACCCTGAGTGGGTAGGAACAGGTTCTTCAAATCATAGCACACACTTGTGTGGCAATGACCCTCATGAAGCAGACAGGGAGCTGGTTGTCTGGTCTCTGTTGTGGAGCCCTACACACATTGACTGTCCAGGCCGAGGTCTTGGGGTAGAAACGTGACCTCCAGTCAAAACTCATGGTGACAGAGAATTAGAGAGGATGATGTCCTAAGCTGCCTAGGCTCCACGGGAAAGGTGACTTTAGCCAGAGGCCCTATGAATGATATCCTGAACACGGGCCTGGGAGTGGGCTTTAAAAATGGACTAAGATTTGGATAGAGCAAGTAGGATTGGAGCTCCAGGCAAAGAGAAAGGGGTAGCAAGGGCTGGGGAGCAAAAACAGTGCTTGTGTTCTGAGGCTCTAGCCCAGCATCAGAAGACAGCCCATCTCAGGCTCCCTTAGCCTGTGTCCTATCCAAAAGATGGCTTGGTAAAGGCAATACATGCGGAATTGCCCAGCTCAATTGGTACACGCCACTCTCACCCTGTTCCATCTGTCCCCTCTCACCCTGACCACGCTTCCTCCCCGGCCCAGGAACTAGATGACATATACCAAGATGCAGCCAGCAATGTCTTACTGGCCCTCTGTCGGCATTCGTGGCCGGCAGTGGCCAAGCACTTGGAAACGGAGCTCCTGACGGGGGTCTTCCCACACCGCAGTCTGTTGTATGTGATGGGCGTCCTGTCCTCTCAAGGTATGTGCTGCCATAGGACGGGTCCGGGGCCTGGCAATGGAAGGAGACTGTGAAGGGCCTCTGGGACCACCCCTCCCCATGGCCATAGCTACACATGGGCCATGCAGGCTGCAGCCCTAAGGCCCTGCAGTCCGGCTAGCCCTCTCAGCAGCCCTGAGCTCCATGCCCCATGAGCCTTCAGCAGCCCTGGCCGCGCTAGGGACCTTCCCACGGACGAGGAAAGGGCCTCTGCACCACTGTCCGATAGATTCACATTGCTGTTGGTCCAGGAGTTGGCCCAGCCCCTGTGAAGATGCCGCTCGGCCTTGACCCTCCCATGTAGCGGCTGTTTCATTGGCCCCCTCCCTTGGCCGCACAAGGAAGATGAGAATCCCAGCTCAAAGAAGTAGTGTTGATGGCCAGGGTCACTCAGGCTGCCTTAACTTGGACCCTTAGCTTCTCCCTGCTCTCATTCATTCATTCATTCTTTTCACAAGCATATATATACTACCCTTATAACTGCCCAGGTTGGAAGATGCTAGCCTGTGACAGGGGACCAGCTACCCGGAAGGCCACTGTAGGGCTACCCAGAGGACTTCCTGTAAGAGGAAGCCATATCTAACCAGGCTTTCAGAGCAACAGGTCAGCAGCTGACAAGTTCAGGCAGAGGGGAGGGGGAGGTGCTCCAAAGATGTTCTGGAGAGTTTGTGCTCAAGCCTGGGACCAAGCAGAATCTTGCTTAGCTCACCCTATCCTTCTTCAAACTAGTAGACTGGGTGGGGTCCCTTCCAATGCAGAGGGACCCCAAAGCAAGATCTTCCTACATGGTAGAATTTCCAAATTTCCCAAAAGGCTTTTGAGCCCCACAAAGTGTTCCTTCCCAGCCTTATTTTCCCATATTTGAAAGGACCACAGCACTCCCCCAAAGGGCCATGCTTCAAAGGGCCCCTCCATTTGCTAGTGGAAAACAAGGTTCAGAGAAGGCAGGCAGCCTGCCTGGGCACAGCATGCAGGGAGTGTCAAGGTTCCAGCCCAGCTCTCTGGACCCTGATCCCCACGCCAGCTCACGTTCTTCCTCCTGGAGACTGTCCTACCCTACCCTGTTCCCGGTGGATCCCACCAGGCAGGAGTCGGCTGGTGTCTGAGGGACGTGTGAGACCTGGCCTGTAACCCACCCGCTTCTCCCACAGAGGAGCTTCTCAAGAAAGAAGACCGAGAGAGCTGGAAAGAGCTACTGTCCCAGGTACAGAGGGAGCCTGTTACCCCCAGACCTTCTGAGGGACATCAGTGAGGGAGAGACAGCGAGTTCACATGGGAGACCCCGCTGTGGTCTTGGAGGAAGAAAGGAAAGGAAAGGTGGGAAGATAAAGGCGCGGGAAGGAGGAAAGGGAGATAGGGATGGCAGGGGCTGTAGACAAAGAATTTCCACTTAGAGATAAGCACATAGCATAGGGACAGGGGTGGCTTGATCAAAGTCCCTGGAGGAGCCAGGATTTAAATCGTGGTCACTAGATACTCAGCACAGAGCAGAGGCTCAACACAGACAAACTCTTGCCACTCACACTTAGGGGACCAGAAAGGGCACAGGGGCCAGAGTGAAGACCTAGAAAGGACAGAGAGAGGCTGGGGTCAACTGTGACAATATCAGAAGCAGTTTCAGGGCAGGCCTATCTGTGACCCTCTCCCAAGTGAGCAGCTTGGACTGGGTTCGAGTCCAAGGTCAACTACTCACAGTGTGGCATGGGCTGACTTCCTTTGCCTCTCTGTGGCTTGGTTTGCTCCTCTGTGAAATGGGGTTAGAGGTGGTTGTGAAGGGCTTACCCCCCACTCCCGACGTTGGTCATCAGCACTGTGGCAGGCAGAGAAGCTGGAGTGAATTGGGAGGTTGTAACAGAACAGCGAGGACTGAAAGACCAGAGACATCACCAGCCACGTTCATCTGATTGGCATCCCTTGCTGCTATGAATAGGACTTGCCTCCCTCCACCACACGCTGGCTGCCTGTCAACATCTCATAAATTCCAAGGGACTGAAACCAAACAAGACTTTCTATGACCAAAACATAAACTAGAGGTCAGTGTTAAAATATATCCAAAAACATTCCAAATGCTTGGAGGTTAAACAACTCTCTTCTCAGTAAAACGTAGGGGAAAGACATCTGAAGGAAAATTAAATTAGAAAATATTTTTGAGTGTTAATGAAAACACATGTGAACATCCTGAGATACAAAACTCTTTTTTTTTTTTTTTTTTTTTTTTGGTTTTTCGAGACAGGGTTTCTCTGTGTAGCTTTGTGCCTTCCCTGGATCTCACTCTGTAGCCCAGGCTGGCCTCAAACTCACAGAGATCCACCTGGCTCTGCCTCCCTCCCGAGTGCTGGGATTAAAGGCATGCGCCACCACCGCCCGGCAACAAAATGCTTTTTATTTTCGAAAGGGTATAAAACTCCATGGTTGGAAGCTACCAAGGGATAGCAAACTAAACCCAAAATCAACAGAAGGAAGAAAAAAAATGCACTCAGAATGCAGAGGCAGGATGAATGCCCTATGCATGAGGCTAGCCTGGTCTACCTAGCAAGTGCAAAGAAAGGAAAGCAAGTTCCTGGGAAAGGTCCCTGGACTGGTTACGAGGGGGAAATGTCACTTTCAGCAAAGAATAATTAACAACAGCACAAACACATTGCGTAGGAAAGGATCCCCTGCAAAACACAGACTACCAGAACTGGAACAAGAAGAAACAGAAGGTCTCAGTGGTCCTGCGTCTATCTACTAAAGAAATGAGAATCTATGTGAACCTTCCTGCTCAAAGCCAAGCCCGTTTTGCCAGCTCTGCAGCGAGCAGGCCAGCCACTGAAAGGACATACTTCTAGAAGAGTAAAGAACTTATTCATTGGCTGCCTAGCAAGTGGACACAGGAAAGCAGGTCTGAACTCCACCAACCAGGCCTGTGGAGAGGTGACTGGGTCACACTTCATCCCAAGGCCCTGTTAGGTATCACCACAGTCAGCTGACAATGACTCAGCAGGTGTGGGGGCGGGGCGTCTATTTGGGACATTGGGTGCCTTGTTCAGGTTTCCCGCCAAGTTTTGCTTCCAGCAAAGAAAACCCCCAGTTCTGCCGGGAGGGATCCTGTGCAGTTCTGCAGAGCCCGCACATGCCTACAAAAAGTGCACAGCAGCCATCTTGCTCCAGCCTCAAAAATGGAGACACCTAGGGCTGGCAGAGCCATGTCTCCAGCCATGTCTGGAGATCTGAACCCATGACTCAGTGTCCACCTTAGGAAGCCAGACAAGGAGAACCCTCCTGAACTCAAAACAATCAAAAACAACCAAATTCTACTTTTAAAAAAAAAATGAAGTTCTGGTGCAGGCAACAGCATGGATGGATCTCAGAAATACTCACACTTAGTGAAAAAAACATCAGATACCCAGAAGCACACGGCGAAGGACCATAAATACATACAATACCAGAAATTCCACTGTTTCATCATCATCATCATCATCAATTAAATGTATTTTTAATTTATTTTTATTTTGTGTGTATGGGTGGTCTGCCTTCATGTAGGTTTGTGTATACCATGTGCGTGGTATTTTCAGAGACCAGAAAATGGCAATTAATTCCCTGGAACTGGAGTGACAGATGGTCGTGAGCCACCATGTGGGTGCTGGGAACTGAACCCAGTTCTTCTGGAAGAGCAGTCAGTGCTCTTAACCACTAAGCAACCTCTCTGATCCATATATATTCGTGTGTGTTTATGTGTGATGTGTGTGCAACATGTATTATATATACATATATATGTTACACATCTATATGTGTACACATGCACTATATGTTGCACATATTCTATATTACATATATATTATATGGTCCATATATATTAATTGAGAATAAATAGGCTTCAACATTTCAAATATTTAGTTTTTTCTAAGTGCAGTGGTGCCTGCCCTGTCTAATCCCTGGCTTCTCTGAACAAAGTGTATAGCACACTCACAAACAGAAACACCCACAATGCCTCTGCTGCCGAGACAGTCCAGTATGCACAAATCCCATAATCCATGCCACATCCACTTGGGTCAGACTGGGCCATACATTGAGGAGACTGCAGAGCTGTAGGGAGGAAAACGTTTAATTTTCTGAATTTTGAAATTTGCCTTGCAGACAAGAGGCTCTGATACTAACACAGTGAGCAGACAGAAGGGAGTGGGAGACAAGGCAGGAACCCACACACACACACACACACACACACCAGCTTCTGGGTAACCTGGAGGCTTCCCAGCAGCCATAGTGCTCTGAGATTGAGCTGGCATCTGTTCTGTATCCTAGAAGGCAGGGAGAGGACCAAGAGCAGGGCCCAGGCCAGACAAGCAGGCTTTAATCAGATTCTGAGATCTGTGGAGAGCAATTGCCATCCCAGTGATGGGCGAACCAAGGCTAGGGATGACACAGACATCCCTACCTACAGGGGGCGCTCTAAGTTAGTCTTCTGCCCTGCAAGACAGTCCTCCTTGGGTTCACAGTGTCTCTAGTTTAGGACTTCTTTGGGATACATTCCTAAAAGTTTAGTTGCTTAGACAAATGTATTTTAGGTTTTAATTGATGTCAATATTGTTTTTTTTTAACTGCTGTTGCCAAAACTTTCACACATACACACACAAAAAGCTGTCAATTCCGTCACCCTGCCACCAGAGAATGCTTCCGTTCGGTTACAGCTCTGCTAGGCGTTCTCAGTGCTGTGCACACAGGGCCTTGGTGAACATAAGAGACGGTACTCCCAAGCTGTAGGGGGCTGCTGCCTGCTGACACTTGTACAGCGGCTTCTTTTATAAGCAAGAAGTATACTCCAATAATGATCAAAGGAGTGGATGCATAAGCCAGCAACAGAGTCATTTATCATGATCAAGGACTACACACCTCACCATAATTGTGTGTGTCGGGTTTGACAGGTCTGGTGGCACATAAGCCTGTTCCCACCAGCGTCTCACTACATTAACACACACACACACACACACACACACACACACACACACAAAAATGTGAGCAAAGACACTACAACATATGCAATAGAAATCTCCCAGATCCATTTAACTTAACAGGACCAGATTGTCTATGGTCCACAGTTGATGGAAATGACATTATACATCCGGTCTTTATGCAATCTTGGCCCAAGTTATGCACTACTTTAATTTCCATTTCTTTAATATTCGTTATCTATTTATTTGGGGGAGATGTATGGAACATTACACCAGTGTGTTCGTGTGCACGCCCATCTGGACATCAGGTCTCTTTCTCTATTGCTTTCTGCCTCACTGTCTTGAGGATCTTTAAACCCGAAACTCACCGTTTCAGCAAGGCTGGCTGACTAGCAAGCTCCCAGAATCCACCTGGGGTCATTCCCCCTGACCGCCAGTGCTAGGAATACGGACACATGCAGCAGTGCCTGCTTTGTTTGTTTGTTTGTGTTGTTTTGTGTTTTGATGTGGGTGCTGAGGATTCAAACTCAGGTCCTCAAGCTTGCCCAGCAAGTTCCCTGAGCCACTGAGCCACAGCCTCAGCCTCCACTCTCCACGTCTTAACTATCCGACAGGTTGAGTTTATGCCACCTTCATCCCATGTCACCCCCTTGGTCATTTTCAAATGGGTTGTCATAGTTACTCTCCAGTTGCTGTGAAGAGACCCTATGACCAAGGCAACATATAAAGGGAAGCATGGATTTGGGGGTCAGAATGCAGTTTCAGAAGGTCCGTGACCATCGTGGCGGGGTGCATGGCAGCAGGCAGGCACACATGGCCCTGGAGCATTAGCTGAAAGCTTACATCTGGTCCCCAAGCAGGAGACAGAAGAGAGAGAAAACTGGAAATGGTGTGGGCTTTTGGAACCTCAAAGCCCATCCCCAGAGACACACCTCCTCCAAAAAAGCTATACCTCCTAATCCTTCCTAAATAGTTCCACCAACTGGGGACCAAGCATTCACATATATGAGCCTAAGGGGACCATTATCATTCAAACCACCACATTCCACTCCCTGGTCCCCACAGGCTTGTAGCCATATCATAATGCAAAATGAATGTAATCCAACTCCAAAAGACACCATAGCTTTTCACAGTCTCAATACTGTCGAAAAGTCTAAAGTTCAAAGTCTCTTCTGAGACTCAAGGCAATCTCTTACTTGTAACCTTTGTGAAATCAAAAAGCAAATTACAGAGTTCCAACATGCCATTGTACAGAATATACATTACCATTCCAAAAGAGAAGAAAGGAACATCTTATTCTCAACGGTATCTTTCAACTTCATTTATGTTTATTAAACAAACTTCTTTGAACATCTATCAATATTTTCTAAGACTGGGGAGGGGGCGGTTTTAAGAGGATGTCCCTAACACCAGAAGAATGTTGGAGACAAAAACCTCAGACTTGTTGATTTGTGGAATCTGGGAACATTGGAAATGAAGATTCCATCATTACAGCCAACCTACTGAGTTAGGATGGGGACTTCCAGAATCCTGTATCTAGAAAGATGTTGCATTTATTCTTGAACACTCATGTCACTAAGAAATAGTGGAGCACCTACCACAAGCTGCCACCCTGCCAGGCACTGAGAACACACTTTAAATGGAACAGTCCTGCCTATGATGCCCACCCTGTCTCAGGGCCACTTTCACTGACATACCTGGTCTGAGCCCTCAGCTCATGCTGGGAAAACAGCCTCCCAGGCTTGTGGGTATCCTGTACACATCTGGGGGTACCTTGAAGAATGTGTTCCCCATCTCTGGGATCCGTCCAATAAGCAAAAGAGCTGAGTCCTGGAAACCCGGGGGATAGGGGGTTGAGGGGGTGGGGTCGGGGCTCTCCAGCTAGGGGTTGAGGGGAGTGCCTCCATCCCTGCCTGCCCCACCTGCTCACAGATGGCCAGAAAGTCGGTGCCGTTCCTGAACACAGATGTGTGGTCCAAGGAATTGCTGTGGAGCCTTACCAAGTCTAGCCGGACGCAGCAAGAGCACACCCCAGAGAAGGTAGGCCCACTGCCCCCAGGGACCCCAGCCTGTTCACCACACAGGCCCATGGGTTCTGTCATAGGATACGGGGCGGGGGAGGGGGCTTGAAAGAAATTGGTGGGGCTAAAGGGAGCAGGAGCTAAGCCTGGGCAACTGGCCTAGGAGTATCTCCCTCCCTCACCACAGGCTGGGGTTTAAGGCCACCCTGGGGCAAGATGGGAAGGGTAGCCATAGGGTCAAGAAATGCAGGGAAGTTGGCCATAGGAGCTCAAGCCAGGTGGGTCCCTGGGTCCCGCTCAGGACAGGATGTTGAAACCCACCAGGCCTTCCTGTTCACCTACTATGGGCTAATCCTTCAAGCTGAGGAGGACAGCAGTAACATCAGGACACACCTCAAAACCCTCTTGGAAACATCTCACCAGTGGCCTAAGCAAAGGGAGGTAAGGGCCCAAGAGGGGGGGAGGTGGGAGGTGTAGGTAACGACCCAAGCAGGGGGAGGTGAGGGCCCAAGCTGGGGGGTAGGGGGTGGGGGAGTGAGGGCCCCAGTCTCTTTTGATCATCTAACTGCCTAGCCCAAACCACAGATTTAGATATGGTCACACACTAAGCCCTAATCCTGGTCATAAAGTGACTTGTACTGGTCACCTACTGTCCCTGATCTCCATCACACACTGAGCCCAGACCCTGGTCATACTCAGCCTTGTCCCTAGTCACAAAATGAGCCTTCGACTTGGTTTGACTTTGAACTGTGATCATCACACACTGATCGTTGGTTCCTGCTCACACACTAAGCTCCTATCCTCATCGCACACTGAACCTTGATCCTATCGTAGACAGACCCCTGATCCCCATCCCACACTGAACTTTAATCCTGTCACATATGAAGTCCTGACCCTGGTCATACACTGAGTTCTCCTGAGTCTGGTCACATACTGAGTCCCCATCCTGGCTATACACTGATCCTTTATAATTCTCATACAATGGGTTTTCATTCCAGTCATACTCTGAGTCCCGATGCTAGTCACAACCTCGGCCCTCATCCTGACTACATGCTGAGCCCCTGATCCTCTTCATGGGCTCCAATCTTAATCATACTGTCAGAGGCCTGACCATGAACACACACTGAGGCCTGATCCTTGTCGTATACTAAGCCCAGATGGTGGTCACGGACTCTAATCCTAGGCACATGCTGAGCCTTCATCTTGGTCACATCCTGACCTCTGGCCCTCATCACACAACTGGGCCCTGATCCTGGTCACACCCTGAGCCCTGATCACAGCATGAACTGACTCTGTCACAAACTGTAATCTTATCCCTGTCTTCTCATGCATATCTTCCTTCCTCCTCCTGAGCATGTCTGCTCAAAGCTGGCATGAGAGACAACCCCAAAGGCTTCCTTCCTCTCTACCTCTTTCCTCCACAACGCTACCCACCCGACTCCACAAGAGACACCTCATGGGGAGTGTCTCAGCTCTGAGTTGTGCATCCTAAAATGTGTGTGAGTCCCTGCCCCCTGCTGGTGGGCTGGGGAGGCACTGAGTCCAGGTCCCAGACTCAGGGGACTCCGCCCACAGGGCATTGCTCTCACAGTGGGGCTGGTTGCAGTACGCCACTTGGATGACGCCTGGGCCATCCTAGAACAGTTTGGAAGGAGCACTCCCATCAAGTGGAGCCTGCAGAACTTGTCTCTGAAGGTACCAATCAGGGCTCCTGGGGGTTCGGGGCCAGGGGCCGGAGGGTCATCAAATCCCACACGGCCGGAAGGGAAGCGTAATAACTACTGTAGGGTTATGGTTGTCACTGAGGCAAGGATTTATTTGAAAAGTGAGACACTTGGCCTGAGAGCTGCTTGTGGACACGGGAGGGGACGCCATGCTTCTGCCATTTTACTGCACCCTACATGATCCCCCTTGGAAGACACAGTGCCTGGGAACCATGCCACTGGGGTTCCTTGGTGGGGGAGGCCTCTGGACGCTCTTTGCAGGTCTGCTCATGGTTAACCCTGCAACCCAGAGAGAAGGCCAGGGGCCTCCGACGGGTCTTCGCATTTGGCGAGTGGCAGAAGCGAGGTGCATGCCTCAGACTCTCAGAGGGTACCTGGCACCTGATAAATAATATCACCATGCTAGCACTCTGGTGACATCTGAGGGGAGAGGTGACTCCGGGCCACACCCAAGCAGGAAATTCCACTTGGCCTGTGACTGTCTCTCTGGATAGGAGCATAATATTCCCAGGCCCCCAGAAGCCCACAAGGGTTATGGTGTGCCAGACTCTGTCTCATACAGTAAGAAAGGGGGTGTCAGGCTGTGGGGAAAGGGCTATCACAGGAGACACCCCAACTCTTCCAGTTCCAATAGAACCAAGTGTCTCAGTAAAACCAGTCCAACCCCCTAAAAAGCCATTTCCACTTCTCATTTGGTTCTCATTTGGTGAACCAAGACCCTCTAGACACCCCCCTCTCCCACCTTGCTGGGATCAGGGTATGCCCCTCTCACCACTCCCCAAGTCGACCGGGCAAGGCCTGACACCGAATCCACCCCTACCCGGCCCCACGGCCAGAGCCTCGAGGATCTTCGGTGGAAATGGGCTGGCAGCACCATCCTCCTCTCCTACGGCCAGATGGCAGCCAAGGCCAAGAGCCACATCCTGCCGTGGGTGGACAACATCTTGTCCAGGATGATCTTCTACTTCCGCTTCAGCTCCTGGGTACAGGTTGCCCCACTCACCACCACCCCCAGTCCTGCACCTCCCCGGCGGCGGCAGAGCCCGGATTCCAGCTCCGCCCTGCCCCGGTTCCAGAGTCAGAGAGGCCCAAGGCCACCTTTGGCCTATGCCCACCTCCCCACTGGCCCCAACTCCTGGAATCACACACACGCACACGCACGCACGCACGCACGCACGCACACGCGAACTCTTACAAAGCAAATGCTGGATTGTCACTTGGGGAGGTTGTTGGATGCGGAGAGGCCAGGGTTATGCCCGCCTCTTAAAGAGCACCATAGCCCAGGTTGTCGCAAGGGCCAGCAACAAGCCTTACCCATCAAGGCTGTAGCCACCGCTCCAGAAACCCTCACCGGCCCCTCTCTCGTGTTTTGACCAGGCTCACAGAATTCACGTGTTTAAAACAAGAGCCTGTGCCCCTTCCTAAAGTAAACGCCACTCATGAGCTCCCAGACCAGTCGTCTTTGCCACATCCCTCTGACCCTGACCCAACTGCACCTGGAGATGGTGGCCTTGGCCCTCCCTTCTTGCTCTCTCCCATAAGCTCCTGGGCTCTCAGCCTTACCTGTGCCCTGGGGCCTGACCTACACAGGATGAGACCCTGAAACAAAGCTTCCTTACGGCCATCATGATGCTGGTGGGGGCCATCAGCCGGAGCGAAGGTGCCCACAGCTACGAGTTCTCCCAGACTAGCGAGCTCCTGGAATGCCTGACGGTACGTGCCAGCCCCTTGGGCATGGGCAGCCCTCCTAGGCAGAGCCCCTCCCTCAGACCAGCAGCTTCTCCAGGCATGGGAAGCCCCCTCCCTCAGCCCATCCGAAATACTCCATGTCCCCCAGGTTACTTGAGTCTTGCTGGGACCCTCAGCAGACCAGGTATGCCCACATTGCAGCCAATGCCACTGAGGCCCAGAAAGGCTAGCACACTCCATTCTGCATGCTTTCTTGGCTCGGGTCCCAGACCAATCACTTAGGATCTTGGCTTCCTAGATAGATCCTTTGGGACAGTGGAACATGCACGAAAGACCGGGCAGTAGTGTCAGGGTCAAAGGGCATTGATTAAGACAGGGTGGCTCCTGTCCCCTGCCTGGGACCCAACAGCAAAGTGGAATGATTTCGAAGGAAGCAAGAGTCAGAGCAACCTGGAGCTAGTCCAGGGAGGGAGAGGCAGCTAGGACTCAAACCTGGCCTGTCCAATTCCAGAGGCCACGCTGGCTCTCTAAGGGGGGGATCAGGTCTCACTACCAGGTGGATAAAGACAGACAGCATCGTTGCCCGAGCTGCCTAGGGTGCTGAAATTCTGAGGTAGGGCTAAGATTTGGTATCAGAGGTGGAGTCAGCGAGGCCTGGACCTCTGCACCTTCTCCTGTGGCCTTACAGACGCTAATGGAGAAAGAGCCGCAAGACACACTGCTCACCAGCACCCGCCAGCAGGCCATCCACATTGTCGCCAGCCTTAGGTAGGTTACAGCCTATGGGGACTGCCTTGGCCCAAAAAAAAAAAGCAGCTCCCGGCCGAGAGGCTAGCTGGATAAAGTGGAAAGCGAGTCATACATCAAGGCCCTGCTGGTCAGAGCTTGGAGCTGAGCCACCCCGCAGGTCACAGGGGGCAGCGGGAAGGGGGCTGGAACATTTACCCTGAGCACAGCTACTCCACACAGGGAGCTGACTTCCTCCCCCAGGAAGGAAGCATCTAGAAGGAGGCCAAAAGGGAGCTGTGTCTAGCCCCAGCCAAGCTCCAGGGAAAGGGGAGTAAAGCTGGGTCCAGAGAGCTCAGGAGCCCCAGAGTTGGGGATGCAGGCCCCTGTTTATCTCTCCACCCACAGATCAGGGAGGAGGTTAGACCAGGGAGATCAGAGTTGCCTGCTCTCAGACCATAGCAGGCAATCCACATGACCCTTGGCAGGGGGGCAAACGGAGCTGGATGGGCATCCACTCGGACTGCATTCCCAGGTGCCTCGCCTCTGCTGGCCCTCACTGCATACGCACCCAATGCACAGTCACTGTTGATCCCTGGGTGCTTGGGGACTGTCAGGTCTCTTAGGACCCAGCTGGAAGCCAATAACAAACACCCCCGTTCTCCAAGCAAGACCCTGGAAATGGGATGCATACCACACATAGGGCTGGGACAGGTGCCGGAAGAGACTGAAGCAGGAAGTGAGAGATAGGAAGGAATATGACATCCTCGCCAGGCAGAGAAGTGTAGGAGCCCCGGCACTGCGTAAAAGAGGCTGATTGACAGCTGGTCGAGTACTGAGGCATGGAGTGGTCCTATAAGCCTGGCGCTTTGCTAGAGTCCAGGGCACGATCCGAGGCTGACTCAAGTTGGCTGAAAGGGGACTGTTAAGCAAAGTCGTGCATGGATGAGTCAGTGAGCCCTGCAGGTATCTGGCTGCAGGAACGGCACTTTCAACGGCCCTCAGCCGGCACGTGCTTGGGTTGACGGACCAGTAGTAGACTGGAGAGGTGGATGTGTACAGGAATCCCTGTGAGAAGCAAAAGGCTGTACGGTCTGCACGGTCAGGAAGGGGGTGTCTGAGCCCTGACCGCTGCCTTCCCGGTCCCAGGCCCTCAGGATCCCTCACCCTCCCAACAGTGCCCTGAGGCCACCCATGGATGTGGACAAGAAGTCCCGGCTCCTCTCCGTCTGCTTCCGCAGCATCTTTGCCCTGCCACTGCTGGATGCCCTGGAAAAGCACAGCTGTCTCTTCCTGGAGCCACCCAACATCCAGGTACAGCCTGCACAGCCCAGGGGACTCTCCGGCAGGACGTCAGGCTCAGTCTTCTGTGTGTGGCAGGGTGGGGAACATGGTCTGGCCACTCCACAAGCGTGGCGGAGGCCCTGCATAGTTGCCTAAAGACTCATTTGCCCACCTGGGGCATGGCCCATTATCATCATTTGGTCCGTGCTAAGGTAGGTGGCTTACCTGGTGTGTGCCTGTTCAGCAGCTCTGTACATAATGGTATATGCATGTCCTCCTTGCTGACCTAAAATCCATGTAGAATAGGAAACACAGAGGCACTCACCACTGTGTTTCCCTCCCTCCAAGCCCCATGGCCACCCAAGGAATTCACAGAAGAGAGGAAGGGATGAGTTCCCTGATATTGCAGGGATTGGTCCTGTCACACTAAGATGACTTATGGAGTGACCATCCTTGCAGGGTGGGCTCCATTTCACCACACCTACCTGCCTGGGTCACTATCAGGTCTCACCTGTAAACACTAAGCTGGCCCTGCTGGAAAGATGCTAGCCATGCCTCATAGCTACCACCAGAGGGCGCATGAAATTGTCAGGCATAGTCCCAGCCCCGTGTGACAGCGGCAAAAGGCAGGACAGCTTCGTGAAGTGAGTGCCAGGGGCACCAGGCCATCTGTGGACCCTCCCCACCTTCCCACAGTGGCTGGGGGGCAACGGGTACACATCTCAGGAGAAAAGAGTCAACAGCAGGAATGCCAATATCTGAACCTGACCCTAGGGCCCCTCCTCGTATTATACATCTGCGAAGCTGGGTCCAGGCTGCATCTGGACAGACAAGCACTGTGGGACAGGTGGTAACAGGGGAGGAGGAGGAGCATCTGCCTCAACATCTTACAAAGCACCCGGTGACTAGAAGACTCCTTGACTCTGCAGGCAATGCAACCAAGGACTGAGTGTCAGCACTGGGAGCCAGGAGCATTGATCCAGCTCCTGTCTGTTCCCACTCCATCTGGCTCCTGCCCTGCCACATGGGACTGGCTGCCTGTCACCCCTGTGGAGGAACACTGGCCTAAGAAATGAAGTCATCCAGGTCACCGAATAGCAAATGGCCTGAGCTCCTGATGACCTCATGAGAGTCTGGCTGGGCATTTCTGTGACACACACACACACACACACACACACACACACACACACACACACACCTAAACATATCAGCAGCAAACACTGTTGAGGGTGCTTATATGAGCCTCAGAAATCACATCAGCTATATAGTATGCAGGGCCAGGAAGAGGTATAGACCCAGACCCTTTAAAAAAAAAAAAAAAAAAAAAAAAACAACTTTTAATAAGAGGACCAATGAGATGGTAGTGTGCAAAAGCACTTGCCTCTCAAGCCCAATGATCTGAGTTGGATCCCAGAATCCACAGTAAGAGAGAACAGACTCCTGAAAGGTGTCCTCTGATCTCCACACACGTGCTGAAGCATGCACGCATATATGTACACACACACACACACACACACACACACACACACACACACATACATACATACATGCTAAGTAAATAATGAAATTAAAATTTACTGAGATTTTTCAGGATGAAAATACAGCCCATTACCTCCAGCATCACTTCCTGGAGTCCTGGGGCAAGTCAGGCCTGGTCACATGTCTATGGAGCCAACCCTGCTGGGACTGAGTGTTCCCTTCGGTAAACTCATTTGGGTGGGTTCCCAGGGCCTTTCTGGCCAGTCTCCATGCCTGTGTGGCAAGCCCTCTTGCAAATATGGCAATGAGCTCTGTCAGTTGCAGGAATCTGGCCTGGGGACATGCAGAAAGTGGGTGCCACTGGATACTGCAGCAGTCTTGGGCCTCGTCCCTACAGGACCTGGCTGACCTCCTCCCTTCCACAGGGATTATACAGCCAGACCATGGAAGCGGTGGACCACATGCTACAGTGTTTCATGATGCAGAATCCCACCGTCAATGAGCTGTACTTCCTGTTGTCGGTGAGGGCTGCAGGAGGCTGGGGACTGGGCAGGGGTACACAGCTCTGGCCTGAGAGTCCCCAAGAGGGTACTCCACAGGAAGCGAGACCTGGCCAGTAGGCTTCCCATGCCTAGAGGTTTGGAACATCTGGAGCAGATGGGAAAACATCAATCAGCCTGATCAGAAAGGGATCTGTTGAAGAAGTGGCTTCCCCTATCACCTGTGCCCATGGCACAGTGTCCCCCCTGGGTGTAGCTGAAGTTTTCTTGGTCCTGCCTGGCCCACGGTCAGGACAAATCTCTCTCACCCGCCAGTCCCACAGCTGCTCAGACCCAAGCAAACACACAGAGACTTGTATTACTTATAAACGGTATGGCCGTGGCAGGCTTCTTGCTATCTAGTTCTTATATCCTAAATTAACCCATTTCTATAAATCTATACCTTGCCACGTGCCTCATGACTTACCGGTATCTGACATGTTGGTGCCTGGCGACTCCTGACTCAGCCTTCTTCCGCCCAGCCTTCTCTTCTCTCCTTGTCCCGCTATCCTTCCTGCCTGGCTACTGGCCAATCACCGTTTTATTTATCCATCAATCATAGCAACCTATATTCACAGCATACAGGACATCCCACAGCACAAGGGCATGGGTCCCCCAAACCCCCTCATCTGCCCACTAGGTGTCCATGGGTGGGAGACCACTCTGCAGATAGTGAGGGGCTAGTAGCAGGGCCTAGGCCCAGTGGAGAGGCCATCTCCATCCAGGCCAGCGGTCAGGGCCAATGAGAGTTCCTAAGGATCCCTGAATGGAAACCTAGCCACTCCTGAGAAGAGAAGGACGCATAAGATGAGGCTGGAGCCAAGAAGAGGCAGGAGCCAGCTCAGTAGGTCAGAGTAGAGGTAACTCTGCCCACTGGAGCCTGGTGAGGGGTGAGGGGCTATGGTGAGGCTCAACCAAGCAAGGGCAGGGCCACATCAAGAAGTCAAGAGCAAAAGCAGGAGCGTCAGGAAGGAGCACACAGGCAAGGGAGCCCCTAAGCGACAAAATAGCATGCCAGTCTAGGACTGTGCCCAAGTGGCAATGGCTTCTACCAGCGGGAGTCACAATGGTTTCCCCACCCATTCCTGAGTCACTCCATCTCCAAATATCCTGTGTCTAGATCAGCTGACCACACCCCCCCTCAGCTGTGCCATGATCTAAAATCAGTGCCCACCCTCTGTTTGCACGCATGGCAGAAAGCTCTAGGAAGGGGCATCCGGCACATGGCAGGTTGGGAGTTTATGGGGGAGGGATCGTTTCTGCTGCGCGGGAAGTGGCCAGTTGTGAAGGGTGGCTCTAGAGACAGGGGCTGACAGGGGACAGTGGTGAAGAACAAGGAGCCTTGCCGAGGGGTGGGCATAGACAGCCGTTTCTGGGGGTCTGACCCAGCGCTTGACTACACCCACCCCGCAGCACCTGTATGTCTGGCTGGCATCGGAGAAGGCTCATGAGAGACAGCGGGCTGTGCACAGATGCATGATGCTCTTCAAATTCCTGCACTGTAAACGCTGCCTCGAAGTAAGCTCCATGGCCCCAGCGCCTCACCACCCCAGCTCCCTAATCAAAGGGTGGAGCCTCTTGCTTAAAAGAACACCTACGCCCCCTGCCTCCAGTTCAGGGTGACCCTGAACATCCTGCTGTCTGACTGAACTCCATGACAAGGGAGTCTAGATAATATCCCCTCTTTGTTCTTTTATTTTTAATGGAGTAAATAAATTTTTTAAAATTTAATTTTCTGGGATTGAGCCGGAAAAAAAAAAAGACTCCACAATGAAAACAAATCACGTTTTAATGTGATCCGATATGACTATGGAGTCTGGAGAAGTAGCCCAGCGGTCAAAAGCACTGGCTGCTCTTACAGAATTCCCAGCATCCCCATGGTGGCTTACAATCCTCTGTAACTCCAGTTCCATGGGATCAGGCACCCTCTTCTGGCCTCTGCCAGCACCAGGCACACACATGGCACACAGATATACACATGCAGGCAAAACACTCATACACATGAAAGATAAAAGAAAGATAAATCTTTTTTTAAAAATGTAACTATGGTCCACAGAGTGGCTACCTATTTTGTAAATGGTTTTATTGGTTCCAGAATTGAGCTCAGGGTAAGAGAAGCCAGATGGCCGGGCGTGGTGCCGCAGGCCTTTTAACCCCAGCACTCGGGATTAAAGGTGGATCTCTGCGAGTTCCAGGCCAGCTTGCCCTACAGAGCCAGTTCCAGGACAGCCAGGGCTACACAGAGAAACCCCATCTCAGAAAAACTAAGAGAGGGGCTGAAGCAGAAGCCAGATAGTGTCCTACGAGGTCACAGTTGGATCCTGTCCTAAGACCTTGACACTCTGTTCATGCAGTTTTATGCAGTTTTTGTTGTTGTTGTTGTTTTGTTTTTGAGGTTTTGTTTTTGTTTTTTGTTTTGTTTATTTTTCTTATTACATTACCCCATTCTTTTCTCTTGATTACCAAGTTTTGGAGTCAAGTCCCTATATTTTGCCTAACCTGAACCCTGCCATACAATTCAAGGCATCCTCTGGTGGAGGCCTCTGGTGGGGTTCACGAGCAGCCAGTGGGATGCTGTAGGTGGGCCCACCATCAACGCCATGCTCTCTACATAGACCAAGGAGAACTTCAGGAGGATGGGGCAGCTGGTGGCCATGCTGGGGATCCTGTGCCAGGACTCGGACAGGACCATCCAGTGCTTGAGTCTAGAAGCTATGGGCCATCTCTATCAGCTTCTGATGCAGCAGAAAGGTGAGTGCTCTCAGCTCAACAGCACTCCTGGCCCCTCCCTACCTCAGCCTGGGTGGACTCACCCCAGCACTCCTGAACTCCACCTTTCCCCCAAGTCCACCCTCAGCCCGATCTTGACTTCAGCCATAACCTCCTAATAACACAACCCCTAGGCCCAAATAAACGCAGGCCTGATGCCAGTTACTAATGGGCTCAGCCTGACTCCTGCCCTGTCCCACATTAACCCCAGCCTGCTCTGCCCTGCCCTCACCCCTGCCTGCCTTGACCAGCAGAAGTTCCAGAGAGGGACAGGGAGACCCGTCAGGAACTCGCTCTGCCTGATGCACCTGGAGCTGCCCTCTGGAGCAGTGGAGACCAGAGGGGCGCTCTTCTGATCCCCCAGGATATGGCATCCAAAAATGACAGCATCTTCTTCATGAGCAGCAACCAGGCTACCAAGGTCAAAGCCTTTAGAGTCTTTCTGGCTGGGGGGGGGGGGTGCATAGCCAGAGCAGACTACCACATCTGTGGGTGGCAACAAAGGCATTCTTTTCTGAGCCGTTGGAGGGGAAACACGCAGGTTGGAGGGACACCAGTACACACTAGACTATGTATGTGTACCTTGGACAGGGGCCTTCACCGTTTTCTCAAATAATCCCTTTCTCACGTTTTCCCAACCTTCTCTAGACTGTTTTCCCATTTACAGCTCTTCTGTCCCTTTCACACCAGGGTTTGAATTGTGTTATCCTCAAAAGCCACGACCCGAGGCTGTGAGCTAGGTCCCAGCGTTAGCTGGATGGCCCACCCTAAAGCAGCGTCAGAGCTGTGAGTTCCGGACGCCTGCGAGGTGTGAGCTCTTGCTTGCTCAGGATGGCTTGGACTTTGGCGGAGACTGACCCCTGTGATCGGCACACTTGCCAGGCCTTGTGAGACCTAGCCTGCCACTTCTCAACCGGGTCCATGTGGGGCCTGGTAGTGGAACTGGCCTTCAGGAAGCACCCATGACGTCCTACCCAAACAGATAGCAGAAAAGTGGGGCACATGGCTAATGAGTGCCCCAGCAAGACTTTGGTTCTGATCCCATGGACTCCAGAACACCGCAGCTACAGTGAGCTGTCCAGGTTTTGAGGCTCCTTAGAAGTTTAATACAGAAACTCTCAGTCCCTGGGGCCAGCCCCTCAATGGGCCTGCCTAAAAGGAAGACAATCTCATTTAGCTGTAGTTTGCACCAGAGAACCCGGGCTGGGGTAGAGACAAGGCAAGGAGGGAGGGACGAGTTCCACTGGCTGCCAGCCCAGAAAGTTCCAGAGGGAAGGTGAGCCACTGGGAAGCATAGAGTCCAGGGCCTGGAGAGCCCTGCTCTCTGTCCACAGGGGAAGACACAGATAAACTGGATACAAACAGAGAGGGAGCAAGAATGGGAGGATCTGCCGATTTCGAGATGCAGGCCTTGGAAAATTCCAAAGGAGAGCAGATGTTCTGGGCTTCAATCCCCTCCCCCCCCCTCGGAAATTTGTACAGACTCCTCATGTGGTCTTAGGATGCAACACACTTTCTTCATCCTCATCTTCTTCATCACCTTTACCACCACTGTCATCGATAATACCTCCAACATCACCATAGCTATCATTACCATCCATTATCATCACCACCCTTACCATCCCCACTGTCACTGCCACCACCACCATTAATTATCACCACTGTCACGGATACCTCCAACATCACCATAACCACCAGCATTAACTATCATCACTACCCTTATTATCACTAATACCCCCTCATCACCATCATTTCCACCATTATCCTCACCACGGTCATCACCACCTGTCACCACGCCCACCATCATCCCTTTCATCGCCATCACCACTGGCATCATTATCACCACCATCATCATCATTACCACCACCATTCACCACCATCACCACTAACATCATTACCACTAACATCATCGCCATTACTTCCACCACCGGTATCATCACTAAAACCATCACCATCATCTCTATCCCTACTGTCGTCAACATCATCACCAGCACCACCGCCATCATGTTCACATCACCTCCATCATCACCACATCATTGCTGCCCCCACAACGGTCATAATCACCATCACCCTTATCCCCACCTTTACCATCACCACGATCACCACCACACCATCTCGCATTTACTCATGGCCTCGATTAAAGCTCCACATCACAGGAGTCTTGCCATTCCTGTATCTGTGCCACTCTGAGCTCAGAGCATCTCTCCACCATTCTAACTTGAACTTTCTGTAAGGTTGAGCGTTGTCTCCATCTGTGCAGGTCAAAGAAGCCACTGGCCCCATGTAGCTGCTGACCTCCTGGAATGAATCTAAGGCTGCCAAAGAGCTGAGGCTTTAGTTTTACTGAATTAAATATTGGTAGATTGAAGTCTATCATAGATCTAAACTATTATGAGTGGCAGGGCTGGTATATTGAACAGTCACAGTCCAATTCTTTCCAGAAGGTTCTGTCTGTATGGTGATCTAGCCCAGATGTACCCTCCAGGGCACTAGGGAGGAAGACTTAGAGACTTAGACATACCGCCTTTGCGTTTATTGCCTCGAGTGTCCTTTCCATGCCCCTGAGTGACTCATGAGCTACATTCAAACATGAGACTCACCATTAGACTGACCCTGGAGAATGGGATTGCCGAACACAGCTGGAGGCTCATAGGGCCCTACGTGAGACAGTAGTCTTGGGTTCCACACCAGCCTGGCCCCACATATTCCTACCCTGTTCCATGGCACCTCTCTAGGCCTAGAGGTCAGACCTGGTGGCCTGGAAGATCCATCACAGCTCTAAAGTTCAATTCTCTGTCTTTAAAGCCCTCATAAGAAGGACTTGGGCCTGGCCATGAGCAGCATTTCTCTGGACTCGGCGTAACATGTGGATGACCTGGGACCAAGATGGGAAGAGGATGGGAGGAAACAGAGTTTCCAGGGCCACCAGAACCCAAGAACAAGCCAACGCTGGTTGGAGTAAAGAGCCCTATGCCTGCCCAGTGCTGGGCACCATCCCCTCCCTTCCTGTCCCTAGGCATTGGCTGGGCCAGAGGGATGTGGAAAAGATTATGTACTTGGCCCACATAAAGAGCCTAGAGGAGTGGGTGCCCAGAGATTTGGGGAGCCTGACAGAAGGGTAAAAGGGGACAGGCAGGGGGGTTGAAGTGATAAGGTGACAGGCTCTCCTCTCTCACAGGAGATCATGAGTCATCTTGCAATGACAGAGCTGACGGACCTCATCTGGACAGCCATCGATGGCTTGGGCTCTACCAGCTCTTCCTGGGTGCAGGCGGCTGCCGATTTGCTTTCCCTTGTCATCCAGGAGCATGGAGACAACCTGGCAACTGTGAGGGGTTGGGGTCCTACCCAGGGCCAGGGAGGAGAGGGGCAAAGTGGAGGACTAGGCAACAGGCAGCATCTAGGAGCCTTCTTTGGACCAGGATGGAGAAGACCGGGATCCCACTGCAGGCAGAAGACAACCCAATTAGTGGATGGGTGGGTGGGTGGGTGGATGGATGGATGGATGGATGGATGGATGGGTGGGTGGGTGGGTGGGTGGGTGGGTGGGTGGATGGATGGGTGGGTGGGTGGGTGGGTGGGTGGGTGGGTGGATGGATGGATGGATGGATGGATGGATGGATGGATGGGACTTAAGGGAGCCCTATGACACTTATCGATTATGTGCAGCTATGGACCACAGAGGAATGAGGTGACAGGGAAAAACAGACCAGAACTTCTAGAACTTGTGGTCTAATGGGGTGACAACATCCAGACAGAGGTGGACAGAATGACCCAGTAGGTTCAAGGGAGGGGGGGAAGAGAGAGAAGAGAGAAATGAACCCTATAGGGTGAGAAGTGTGCCCCAGCAAGAGACAGCTGATGCCAACTTCTCCAAACACCTCAGAATGCTGTACTGGGCCCCCCCTTCAGGCCAGGTGTGCAGAGTAGGTGGGCTCTCCCCATCAGACCCCTCCCACTACTCCCTGTCTCTAAACAGGTTGGTAAAATGGGCCAGGCCATCCACCACCACCTCTGTGCCATCCAAATGCCCCAAGCCAAGGAGAGTGCCCTGCATGTCATCACCTTACTGGCCCGGAACCACATCCCTGAGCTGGTGGCTGCCTTCCTAGACTTTTCCACTCCCCTGGACAGGTACCTAGCCCTCTCCTCCTCACTGACCCCATTACCTACCCTCCATCCTCCCCCAAGCCAGGGTCACAGCTTCTGTCCTCCTGTCTGTCCATCACAGACCACAGGAACCCCCAGTGCTTGGTATAGGGAGGGAGTCAGCGCCTCTGTTCATTTAGACTTGCCTCCTGTAGACAGTCCACAGAAACATCTGCCCCAGCCTCCACCACCCATGCTAAGGGGTGGCTAGTTCCCAAGTGCTCCTGCTGGGACCCCTGCTAACCACAAAGCCTTGCCATCCATTAGTGTGGACCCCTCTGACTTGTCCTGATCTTCGTTCTCTTCTTCCTGCTCTTTCCAATAGCCCCCTGCAGCCACCTCAGCCCTCTCAGGTGGGCCTGGCTTTTCTCCCATACCACAGGACCCCTGAGTCTAGGGCTAGACCAGAGTTCTTGTAACTGTCCACATCCCTCCTCCCTAAAATCCCACCTCTGGATCCCATATCCTCAGTCTACAGTACCCACCATTCATCTGCCACACCTGGACGAGTCACCCCTCCCTTCTTGACAGGGTAGCTTCTGCTCAAAGAGAGACTACACTTTGCTTTCTCAGACTCTTTCCAGACTAGAATTCCCATCTGCCCCTCACCCAAACTTCTGCTTGGATCTCTTACTCCCTCCAAGATCCAGCAAGCCTCTACCTGGTGGGACCAGCATGATGCTGTCCTGCCTCTCTACTCACCCTCCCCCTGTCCTTATCCAGTTCCTCCTTCCCAGATCAGGTTCTACCTGGCATACCCTAGGTGATGTCTTGACTCCACGCTGCTCTGGGAACTCTGGAAACCTGTGAGAGAGCTCCTCCAAAGCCTAGAGTCTTCTCCAGGGAGAATTCTCACCTCAGCAGGGAGGTGTCTTATTTCCATTAGCAACTCGTACTTCCATTGTGTGCAAATGCAAATGCTGTTCTCTCATCTCTGGACTGTCTGGTTCCTTTAAGACACTGTTGTGAAATGTCACCTGGATCCTCAATAGAAAAGTACATTTCTATCATCTCGGTGTGGAGTCTAATATATTCACCAGATTCACCTCATTTAAAAAAAAAAGTTGCATTTTACTTTGTGGAGAAAAGTTGTCCAACAGAGGACAACTTGTTGGAGTCAGTTCTCTCCTTCACTATATGAGTCCTGGAGCTAGAACGCAGTAGGCTGTGGGCAAGCACCTTTATCTACAGAGCATATCGATGGCCCAGATTTTCACAACTGCTTTGTAAGGTACTTGGTCATGTTGCCTGGATGATATTTTTTCTCTCTCTCTTTGAAACCTAGGTCTTTTACCAAGTGAGGTTTACCAGCCTAATTTTCCCAAGCAGCTGGTGCACATTTGATTATGTCAGAAAGCCTTTTTGTTCTTACTTCTGGGAAGTTTACTTGACTGTGTTTAAAGTTGGTCTCTGCCCAGGTCATAATCTCTGGTCCAATGCTACTTTTCTCCCACCTTCATGGTCACACTTGCTGATGTTCCTGGCTTTCCCCTAAACTCACTGTCTTCTTCATGTCACTCTTCTGCCTTGCCTGAATGTCCCTTATTAAATGTCCATCTGAGTCAGACCTCTCTTGGCCACCCTTTAATTTTTCCCCATTTCCAAGATTTCCTTATGTGTGTAATACACACCTATGCATATGATGTTGATGTGGATGTGGAGACCAGAAGCTGACACTGAGTCTTCCTCAATCTCTCTCCACCTTCTACTGAGGCAGAGTCTTACAGTTAAAACCAGAGTTCACCAATATGGCTAGTCTCTGCCTTCCAAGAGCTGGAATTACGGGTGGGCTGCCACACCCACTGGGCATTTATGTGGGTTCTGGGTATCTGAACTCTTGCAAAGCAAGCTCTTTAAACCACTGAGCCATCACCCAGGCTTGAAAGTCCAGTTTGCTTGTTTGTTTGTTTGTTTTTGAGACAAGTCTTGCCAGGCTGGCCTTGAACTCTTCCTCCTCCTCTGTCTCACTCCTTGAGTTCTAGGATAACCTAGCTGAAGTCATTGTTTGATTCTTTCTATTTCTTTCCTGAGTTCAGTCAGTTCTTTTCAGGTCATACTGAAGATGTGTCCTTCCTGGAGCGCATTCAAGGTGGCTGAGGCTCTAAAGTACTTCTCGCTGTGGAGTGAGTGAGTGAGTGAGTGAGTAAGTGAGTGAGTGAGTGAGTGAATGAGTCCAGGATCCCTCTGTAGTACTAGCACTCTAAGGCCATCTTCACTTTGTCGACTCATATCTTCTACGTTTTGCAATAAACTGTAGAGCTGTTTGTCTTAGTCAATGCTTTATTGCTGTGAAGAGACATCATGACCAAGGCAATTTATCAAGACAAGCATTTCACTGGGGGCCCACTTACAGTTTCAGAGGGTTAGTTATCATCATGGTGGGGAGCATGGTGGCAGGCAAGTGTGGTACTGGAGAAGTAGCTGAAAGCTACATCCTGATCCATAGGTCAAGAGAGAGAGACTGACATTGGACCTGGCTTGAGCTTATGAAACCTCAAAGCCCATCCCCAGTGACACACTTCCTCCAACAAGGACACACCTCCTAATCCTTCTCAAGTACTGTCCCTCCCTAATGATCAAGCATTCAAATATGTGAGCCTATGGGGGGGGGCATCCTAATTCAAACCACCACACTGTTCATTTTGGAGCTGCTGGAGTGTTTCATGGGATTTCAAGTTCAATGGCGCCATCATCTGTCAGTACAGCAAAAGCTGGGCCATCTACAAGACGTTGGGCGTGGTGGTAGGCACCAGCACCTATGCCCTCTAGTTCTTTGGGCTCCTTTTCTCTTCTCTGACAGGAATGTTTCCCTCTCTCCCTTTCCCCACCGGGTCTCCTCCCCTCTCTCTCCTCCTCCTCTTCAACCCTCCCCCCCTTATTTCTTTTTCTTCCATCTGACTTCCTCTTCCTCCTCCTCTCTTGTCCTCCCCTCTCCCTGCTTTCTCCCAAAGCTGTACATTTGAAGACAGCAAACCGTTTAATTCCTTCCCTGTGTCCTCTGAGGTTAGGCACTGATTGAGAGCCAGGAATGGGGAGTAAGACACACACACGGTGATCCCGCCTGCAGACAGACAGTTGTAAGCAGTGCTGAGGAACGGAGGTGCTCCGACCTCCGGAGTTCTCTCTCCTCTGGTGTATTTTAAGACTTCAAGGGGATTCATCTTCCTGAAGGTGATTTGGACCCAGTCTGCGCTTTCATTTGCCCTGCGTCCACTTCCCCAAAGCTTCTCTTATCTGCTTCTGTCTGTCACAGAGCCCTGAGGTGGGCGGTGGAGCTTGTCCACTAGGGCTGGTGTTTTTTCCCTTTACTCCCAGTGAAGAGGGCACAGTGGCACTGTTCCCGCCGCGCTCTGTGCTGCCTTTCAGAGAATCTGGGAAAGTGCCGATCTCAGCAAGCAGCACCTTCTCCGAGGCTTGGCACTTCACGGTTCCGTCTCACTGCTGGAGTGTATATGTTCCTTCCTCAGTCCCAAGCACTGTCCCCATGATAACATTTACAGAGCCTGAGTGCGCTGCACACCAGTGGAGCCTCTCCTGCATAGATTTATCTGGGTTCTCATCAGCTTCTACCAGTCACCTGGGCACGGTCATTTGTGATGGTTTTAAGCATAAAAGTCCCTGCTAGACAGTTTGGGGACCGCACTGGTGGTGGGAATTTGGACATTGAAATAAGCTTTATGGCTTAGATTCCCAGGACAAAACCCTCCTCTCACCTACGGTGCTGAAGCTGGGGTGGGAGGAGCCTCTCTTTTTCTGCAGGGCAGAGATCTGTTTGCTTATTGCTTCCTATTTCCTATTTCTCTTCCCTAAACTATGCACATAACTCTATGGAGCAATCACCTATTAGGTGCCCATCATGGGCAATCTTTCTTTTAAAAAAAGATGCATGTCATAGCTAAATATGATGATGAACACCTAGAATCCCAGCACTCAAGAGGCTGAGGCAGGAGGATTACAACTTTAAAGAGAGTCTATGTACCGACCCTGTCTCTAAAGGAAAAAAACAAATTGCCACCTGGCCTGAGGGGGGAATAAAAATGTCAGGAGTGGTAAGACAGGAGTTTCCTCCTCCTCCAAGATCAAAGATGGCCAGATCTGCATAGCAAAGTCCAGACCAGTCAGGGAGACAAGAAAGACCCTGTCTCAAAAATGTACCCATCCCAAACGGTGCAGTGTGTGCTGAAAGCGTAAAGCGTATTTAATACGGATTCTTCCAATGTCTTCCTTCTTGCCTGGCTTTGTTTCCCTCTGGCTCTGTGTTTAAATTTTATGGTGTCTCACTGCAGCTCTCTCCTCTTCAATGTTCTGTGGTGCTAATGTTGTGAATGCCAAGGGTCCTCTTCACTGTAGGTGAACGTTTAATTATTTCCCACTAGAGACCTTGACGAACAGTGCATCTTGTGAACTTTGCTTGTGTGTGTCCTAACATACTGGAGAACTGGGTTTCCCACGTGTGATGTGTGTGGGGTAGGGGGAGGGTGTTCTTAGGGACAATACCCCTAGAAGAGAAAGCTGTGCTGTGTCCCACCTCCATGGACACGCAAGGAGGTGTAAAGCGTTTCCCAATGTGCTCATGCTAAGTCCCACTCCAGGGACAGACTGCTATTCTCTGAGCATCCCTCTTGCTCCACAGTTTCTGGTGTTCAGCACCTGCATTTTAGCCAATCATCCCTGTTCTGGCCAGTTTGGTGGGTGCTGGTCAGCTTATACTATTCATTGTTACTTCCATTGATTGAGCTTGACATGACATCTTCCCGTTCCATTTTTCTTTTGTGTATGTGTGTACAAACGTGTGTGTGCATGTTTGCATGGACACGTGTGTGGACGGGTGTAAATGTGGAAGACTGAGGTTCATGTCAGGAATCATCTTCAATCGCTCTTCAACCTTATTCATTGGATTGGCATCTCTCAATCAAGCCAAGAGCTCACTGACATGGCTCATCTCATTAGCCAGCTTACTCTGGGGACCCTCTGTCCTAGCCCTTGGCGGCTGGAATTACTGATGGATCACCACACCCACCTGGCATCTCTGTGGTTTCTGGGGATCAAAATTCTGGTCCTCACACTTGCCTGGCAAGCACTTAACCACTGAGCCGCCTCCCATCTTCCATTGCTTCTTGCTATTTGGCAGTGAGACTGTGCAAAGAGCCTGCTCGATTTTCTGCTGGGTGTCCCTCTTTATAACATACAATATGAGAATCTTTCCTGAAAGCTGGACACAGTCCCGTCTTGCCTGCCATGTTAGGAATACCTTCTCCCATACAGCAGCTCCTTTGCCATCCCTACCACATCCTTTTGTGAGCAAGTACCAACTCACACTGTCCTTACACACTGTCGTGTTTGTTTGTTTGTTTGTTTGTTTGTTTGTTTGTTTGACACAGGGTTTCTCTGTGTCACCCTGTCTGTCCTGGAACTCACTTTGTAGACCAGGCTGGCCTCAAACCCAGAAATCCGCCTGCCTCTGCCTCCTGAGTGCTGGAATTAAAGGTGTGCGCCACCACCGCCCAGCTATGCACTGTCTTCTAAGGTCTCCTGTTGGCCTTCAAGTTGACCTCTCCAGCCCATCCGGAATGATTGCACATGATGCAGATGTGGTCCCGGCATCGCCCGCTCACTCCTCTCCCTGCTCAGCATTCCTCACAAACCAAGCACTTCCTGCCCTCAAAGGGCTCTACTTTTCCATCCCCAGGCCAACACTCAGAGTTCTAATTGTGACAGCTTGGTGGCAATTGTCCTCTATAGAGCAGCTTTTCCCCTGACTTTCCAAGAACATCTTCTCTACTCTTGACCCTTTGCATTTCCACAAAACACTTAGAGTCAGGCACCCAAAATGCCTTTCTTCTCCTCTGCCTTTGATGGCTGCTTTTACTTGAGTGTTCAGAAGGACTGTGTGAGGGGTCGGAGAGACGTCTCAGTGCTTACAAGCATTTGCTGCTCTTTTGGAGGACCAGTTTGGCTCCCAGCACCAGTGAGTTCACTGCCCAATACTTAGACTACTCTAACCCTAGCCTAGCCACACCAGTTCCTTTTGTTGGTATTGAAGCTTTGACTTCTAATATGTCCACGTTCTTGCTTCAAACTTGTCTTTTTTCTTTATTTTTAACGTGTGTGTGTGTGTGTGTGTGTATGTGTGTGTGTGTGTGTGTGTGTGTGTGTGTGTGTGTGTGTGTGTGTAAATGCAGGTGCCTGTAGAGTCCAAAAGAGGGCATCCCATCATCTGATGCTGGAGTTACGGGTGCTTGTGAGGCCCCATGTGAGTGCTGGGACCCCAACTTAGGTCATCTGTAAGAGCAAGGGCTCTTAACCACAGAGCCATCTCTCCAGCGCCCAGACATGTCTATTGTAGATAGAATTTTATCAAGTTTGTCATAGTCTTTGTCTTTGGTTGGAGTACATGTCCTATTTGCATGTACTGTAACTGTCAATGTGTTCAGGATTGACTTTGCTATCCTTACTCTTCCCATCAATGTGTTTGGGATTGACTTTTCTATTCTTACTCTTTCCATCAATGTGTTCAGGATTGACTTTGCTATCCTTACCCTTTCCAGACAAGTAAAGGACCTTCGAAGTCCTCTTGTGAACTGCTATGGCCCTGTGTGAATGCCTAGACTCTCCCCCGGGTATTGCACCTTCCAAGTTCCTCTATACTAAAACCCGTGTCGTAACTTCATTCTTATGGCTGGGCAGTGTTGCCCTGTGCGTACTCTGTAGTGGGTGTGTGTATATCATTGTGTGACCATGCCACATTTGGCTCATCAGTTCATCTGCTGATGGACACCCAGGTGATCTACACCTTTTTCTTCTGCATGAGCAATTTGCTGTCAACACCGGCAATCAAGAATTCCACCTTCTGCATCCGCAGCTCCCACATCCACAGAGTCAGAATAATTCTCCAGAAACACTATGCCTGTGCTGACCCTACACAGGCTCGTCATTACTTCCCAAGTGATGCAGCTTAGTTACTGCTTGCATGGAATCTGCCTCATATTAGGTTGTCCATATAATGGGGATGGAGGTTAAAGGATGCCTGAAAAGGGGGCGGGGAGTGTAAGGTATATGCAAGGAGTTCACCATGTTATACAAGGGACTTGTGCAGGGTTTATGCTGGTTTGGATTGGATTTTTGAGATGGGGTCTCACTGTAGGCTAGACTGGTCTAGAACTCACTGTGTGTCCCAGATTATACTCACACCCTTACAGTCCTCCTGTTTCAGCCTCCCAAGTTCTGGAATGACAGACATAGGCCACCATGCCCAGCTAGAGCATCCACAGATTTTCATACCCAAAGGAGACCCTTGCTGACACTATGGGACAACTGCATATGTTTGATCTGTTCTCTGATTTTGGGGGTGCCTGCATTTAGTGAAAGTACAAGGCAGCATGGCAATGTCACATCTAATCCCGCCCCTCCCCACCCCACCCCACCCCATCCCTGAGGAATTGCTACAACTTTCCAGAGCACTTCTGTCTCTTTACACTCCCCCAGCGGCCCATGGATTCCGGTTTCCCCGCATCCTCGTCAAGGCTTGTGCCGTTCGCTCCTTGGTCCATGCCGTCACAGTGGGAGTGAAGTAATATGAACTGGTTCCCACTGGTGTCCGCGTCCTCCGAGTGCTTCTTCCTTGGCCAGGCATCTCTCTTGTTTTGAGAAGTGTCTTTTCAAGCCTGTGGGTTGGTGGATTCTGGCTGTGTTTCCCGTCTCTCTTACTCTCTGCCCCCATCCCTCCCGAGCCTGCTTAGATCTGCTGCTCCCACTGCAGCTGAGATGAAACCGCTCTTATCAACAGCTTCACGCGGCTGGGGCCATCCCCGCCTTGGTTAGCTGTCCGCCATCCAGCTTTCATCCTGCAAATGCTTTCCCATTGGCTCCTAGGATTTCCTCCTTCCTTTTCCCACCGTGCTCCCCACTGGGCTGTCACCCCTAAGACTTCAAGGATTTTTCTCAATGCTGCATGTCTCGCTTCCCTGAATGTTGCCTTCAAGGTGCTCGAAGGTGCCGGTGGGAAACAGCAGCCCCAGGGAGCAGATTGAAAGTCTCACCCTCTAGGCTCTCAGATACCGGGAGGGCTCGCTCTCTCTCTCTCTCTCTCTCTCTCTGTCTCTGTCTCTGTCTCTCTCTCTCTCTCTCTCTCTCTCTCTCTCCTCCTGATGCAGCCATCCCATGGCCACACTGGAGAAGACTCCTAGGACTTTCTGTGCCCACCTAGCAAGCCCATCTGGGACTGGGGTGATTTCCACAGGGCCTTAAGGGTGGCCCCCTCGGGTCTGCCTGGCCACTTATGAGGCCACTCAACTATGTCCTTCCTGGTTTTGACCCAAAGAGCCCTTTCCACCCAACACTGAAGCCCAAAGGACACTAGGGTAAGACTCAGGGGACATCATAGTTCCCTCTCAGGACAGCTCTTGCCTGCCCTCCTTGCCTGGGGCCTCAGATGGCTGCAGGGTCAGTGCCCAGATACCAAACAGGACCATGATCTGAGTAAGCCTCCTCTCTCTGCAGGCCTCAGCATCCACCTCCCTGCAAAGTAAACACAAGGTCACCCTGCCCTTCACTGGGGCCCTAGACATAGAGCCTACTAGCCAAGTCAAGTAGACTTGAGCCGCAGCATGGCACTCACAGCACACACCCCCATCTACAGCCATTCCTTTCGCCTGTGGAGGGCCCTGGGAGCTGAAGAGCCTGCCAGCCATTTGGTTCTGACTGTGCTGATGGCGTGGATGCAGAAGAGGCCTCTGCCTTCCAGTGCCAGCGACAGCAGTGCCTGTCCCGTGGAGAAGCCTCATTTGCGCTCGTTGGCCGTGAGTCTCTGACCTCACCTCTGGCAGGCAGCTGTGTGAGCACATGGGTCCGTATGCTGGGCTTCAAGGCAGAGGGCTGAGACCCAGGCCACTCCTACCTGGAGAAGAAGAGCATAGGGCAGCCCAGCCCATAGACTGATCCCACAGTCCTTGGTTCCCTCCGTTCCCAGGGACCTGGCTCAGGACTCTGAGCCCTCAGCAAGTCAGTCCGGAGGATCTGGCTGACTTACTGCTAAAGGGACTGTAGAAGGCAGCCTTGGAGAGGAGGCGCCTCCAGCAACGTACAAACAGAAGCCTAGCATTCGGGGCTCAAAGCCATGCCCCATACTGGGATCATAGATTCTGGATGAGCCATAGAGTTGGCAGCAACACTGTCCCCATAGGATCCTCTCTCCAATTGTCTCCACTAGCCCACACGGTATTTGCACACCCTGGAACAGGACACCTGCTTGCTAAGGTGGCCCGTGTCTATACCTGTCTCCTTTGGCTGGACTCTTGCAAGGCAGTAGCTGGGCCAAACTCCTTATGGCCCTTTCTTAGACAGAGGCTTGGCCCCAAAGGCCCCTGAGTGATAGCCCAGAGCACATAGCTGCCTCTCCACACCCAAGTCCTCCCTAGACCGACACCCACTTACAGACACAGTACTGAGGATACAGGAAGTGCTTAGGTTAGGGAGCACTGGTTAGGGAGCATGGATTGGGGAGCACAGGTTGGAATGCACCTGGCTATAGAACATCAGCTAAAGAGCACAGGACAGGGAGCACCACTGGGGAGCACCAGGGAGACTAGAGCAGCAGGTCCAGAGGCTCTAGTGGAGGCTGTACAGGTGACATAAGCCAGCACAGGTCAACTGACATTGCCTGGACACTTAGACTTGGTCTTGAGCCATCAGAACAGGGGGGGCGAGGTGTGTTTGAGTGTGCATTTTGGCTAAACATCCCTAGCCTGGAATCCCAGCACTTCAGCTCCAAACTCATCCAACTCCAACAGGCCATGAACACAATTCACGAGCTACAGTTCGCGAGAGAATTCAAGAAAGCCGTGCGGGACACCTTTCCCCAGCTGTTCCTGGCCCTCCTGGCCCAGATGCACTATATCATGGAGCTGAACCAACCCACAGAACCTGAGCAAGAGCAGAAAGCCCAGGAGTCAGCCATGCCAAGCCCCCAGAGGTGAGCCCAAGGCCTCATAGGCAGCTATAAGAACACTCAGCACGCATGCACGCACGCACGCACACACAGCCGGGGTGGAGGGGCTGAGATAGCAGGATGTCATCATTCAATTCAGAGATCAGAAGTCTAAATTCAGAGGGTCTGCATCCTTACCCTTTATTACTTCCCTGGCTTCGGCTGTCCCCAGGATATGTCTGTAGCTTGAGGCTGCATGACTATGATCTCAGTCCCCAACATCCCATGATACTGTCCTCTGCCTGTGTCTAAATGCCCACTTCTTATAAGGACACCAGCCACTGAGTTTGGGCCACCCTAATAACTTCATCTGGACCCGAAGGCATTTGCACGGTTGTTGGGGGGTGGGGGAAGTATCTCCAACGTATCTTTCTAAAAGGGATGATTATAATTAATAGTCATGATCCCAAATGCCATTCGTGGCTGGGATAGCAGCCAGCACAAATGGTCCCAAAGACAGGCTATGCCTGCTTTCTTTGTCTCCCTAGGGGTCCTGGCCCCACAGACACTTATCAAATAGGGGCGCATCTTTTTTTTTTTTTTTTTTTTTTTTTTTGAAGGGGAGGAGAGATATCAATATAGGATGTCTCTATGTAGCCCTGGCTGTCCTGGGACTCACTCTGTAGACTAGGCTGGCCTCGAACTCAGAGATCCACCTGCCTGTGCTAGGATTAAAGGTATGTGCCGCCAACACCCAGCAGAGCACCTCCTCTTGATCCATATGCTCCTTGCATTGGTCCAGGACATAGCCATCCCTTCCTACATCATACACGTGAAACAGCAGAGGTTCATGGTGGCTCTGATGCTTCTCTAGCCAAGAGGCACTGAGCTGGACCACAGATGACCATCCAGCCCTCGCTCATCATAGCCAATGCTGTGGCTACCGGAGTGGACCATGGATGGCTTGTCTCTGTGTAATGTCATGAACAGTAATGCCTTACCGTCAACCCACCTGGCCAAGATGTGAGGGACATTCCGCCCTGTCACAGTCGGGGCTGACTGCTTTGGTACTGCCTTTGTACCTGGTCCTATTTCCCAAAATCCAGTAAGCCAGTCTTTAAAAACCACTGGGGCTCACTCTTTTCATTTGTTTGTGTGATGATATGCTTCATGCAATTTGTCAGTTTTAACAGCTCTCCCTAAGGCACGTCACAGGGAGAAAAAAATGTCACTTCTCAGATTGCCTCTGAATTCCAATATGCGCAAAATCTCTTTTTTATTCACATCAACCGTGCAAAATGCATGAATCTTCCCTAATACGCTAATAAAACATTCTCCTCCCAGAGCACAGCAAGGTGGGTAGAATACAGAGATGGCTGCCTCCTCCCTTCTGCTTCTCTGCCCTCCCTACTTTTGACCAAAGCCTGCTGCCCTCAGGGCTCTACTCACCTGAAAGTCCCCTGTCAAGACCTCCATGGACACCCCTATAAACAACAACACCTCCCTCAGGCCCCTACCCTACCCTGGGCCCTCAACATCTAACATCTTTCCTCGTTTGTTGCCCCCACCCCATGGGTGGAAGGTTCTAGAAGACAGGGATGTCTGTTTCCATGCCCCAAGGTGGGGGGGTCCCACATTTCTGGGCTCATGGGTAGTTTTCCCTGTGGATGGAAATCCCAAAATGCATCCCTCTCCACCTTAGCTCTCCTTTCTCCACTGGCCACCCTATAAACAGGTCCTAGGGGTGGTTCTAGGAGCCAAAGGCCCTGAAACATACCCTGGGTGCAGTACATGAGCTCTGATGGGCCCAGATCCAGTCATATGCCCATCCCTGAACCAATGGAAACATCCAAGGCTCTGGCTGACTAGGTGTGGCTCCCATATCCACCTGGAGCATGAACAAGACGTGGGCCTCCCTCGCCGCAGAGGAAAACAGCCTGGCTGGGACCAACCAAAGGGGCCCAAGCATGGGCAGGCCACCCAGCAGGCACATGAACAGGGGTGACAGTGGGCAGTCAGGGAAACTGGCTGGCACTCTTTGGGCCTCAGAGGGTAGGTGGCATGAATGAGATCTGTCACAGTCTAGGGCCTGACACCTTGTGCCTGGTTGACTGGCACTGTGGAGAGAAAAAGGAAGTGCTGAAGAGGGGTTATAGGAACCCACTGCCGGGTGTATCACTGGCTGTCGGTGCCCCACAGGGTGGATGGATGGCCCAGAGCACTTGATGGTGGGGCAGATGGGCCTTGACGCTGGAGGCTCCTGACATCTTACTCAGCCAGGCTGGGCCCCATACCCAGGAGTGGGGCTTTGGGGAGAGCCTGCCCTCGACAGGTGTGGGACCTCCTTGAGTCACAAATATGCTCGCTATAGAGATTTCACCAACCCAGGTCATTTCTCGGTTGTGTCCTCTGCCAGCCCTTGGAGGACTGCCCACTGACTTAGTCAAACCATCGGGCTGAAGGCCCCACTCGTGAGACATGTCATGTCTCTATTTCCAACTCACTCTCCGTCCTCACTCTCGTCCTGGCCTCACTGTTGACCTTTGCCCTTCTAGGTCAAGGGACAAAGACTAGTGATAGAAGAAGCGAAGTGAGTATGTGGGCACGCTAGTCTCAGCACTCGGCTCCACACCTGAACCAGGAAGATCCTGAGTTCAAGGCCAGCCTCAGAAAGAGTTTGAGGCCAGCCTGAGATACATAGCAAGATCTTGTCTTTAAAAATAAAAAACAAAACAATAACAACAACAAAAACCTAAATGGAGGAGAAAGCATCTCACATTCAGAAGGGTGGGTACATTCACAAACAGAACAGCAGTGCTTGGTAAAGGTGTGGAGAGACAGCCAGGCTGTGGTGGTGCACACCTTTAATCCCAGCACTCAAGAGGCAGAGGCAGGCAGATCTCGGAGTTCGAGGCCAGACTGGTCTGCAGAGAGAGTTCCAGGACATCCAGGGCTACACAGAAAAACCCTGTCTCAAATTTAAAAAAAAAAAAAAAGGAGGGGGGAAGATGTGGAGAAACAAAGCCCTACATAGTGACGGTGAGATGTGAGGTGGAGCAGCTGTGTGGTCCTCAAAAAGGACAACTATGGTGTGAGGTGCAGTGGCGTGTGTTTGTCATGCCAGTGTTTAGAAGCTGAGGTAGAAGGATCATGAGTATGGGGCCAGCCTGGGATATACAGAGCATGTATCTCCAGGGAGGCAAGCGCCTACAGAATGTTCCATGTGGCCCAGATATCCCACTTCTTCTCTGAATTTGTACCTGAAAAAAAAAAGGAAAGCTGGGACTCAGAAGCATCTGGAAAACTTGCTGACAGACACTATTCACAGTGGCCAAAATTGCAAATGTGCCAAGAGTCACGGATGGATGGATGGATGGATGGATGGATGGATGGATGGATGGATGGATGGATGTGATTGTCTTAGTTAGGGTCTTATTGCTGTGAAAAGACACCATGACCTCGGCAACTCTTACAAAGAAAATATTGAGGTGGTGACTTACAGCTAGAGGTCCGGTCTATTATCATCATGATGGAGAGGATGGCAGAGTGCAGGCAGACATGGTGCTGGCTACATCTTGACCAGAAGGTTCAGTCCATGGCCACTCAGCCCCATGCACTCGGGCAGAATTTCATGGCAGCAGGAATGTGTAGCTGGGGCTGTTTTTCACTGCTTGGTGGACAGGAAGCAGAGAGAGGTGTAAAACAGAAGGAACCACAGCAGCTAGAGACATGTACTAATCTTCTAAGACACTTATAAATCCAATCAAGAAGACCCATCCCAGACAGTACTCAGAACTAAAGGAAAATTCTGACACATGGAGCATGGTGCATGAACCCGGAGGACATCATGCTGAGTGACGTGAGCTGGTCATCACACAGAAAACAGCCGAGCAAGATGGCACACAGCTGTGATCCCAGCACTTGGTGACAGAGGCAGGAGGATCAGGAGTCATCCTCAGCTACAGAGCAAGCTCAAAGCTAGCCTGGGAAGTATGGGACCCTGTCTCAAATAAACAAACAAAACAAAAGAAAAAAGACAAATGTTGTAGGCTTTGACTCACACAAGGTCCCTACAGGAGTCAAAGACAGACAGGAAATAGAATGATGGGGTTGGACCGGAGCAGGGTAAGGGATGAGAGCCAGGGGCGGGAGTCAATGTTTAACGGGAGTTTCCATCTGGGAAAATGGGAGGTTAAGTAAAGGTTAGTATTATGGCTATGTTCACTGCCACCAATTCATCTGCTTAAAATTAACTATAATAACAAACTGTGATGTGAACTGCACTTTACCTCAATTAAAAATAAAAATAGGGAACTAGGAAAAAATGGCTCCTTGGGTAAACCACTTGCCAAATGAGCCATCGGGACCTCAGTTCAAATCCCCACTGCTGGACACAATAGCACAGATCTGTAATAGCTCAGCACTCACTCCCACAGCGAGACGAGAGACTGAAACAGAAGAATTCCTGGGAGCTCACGGACCAGCTAGCCTGGCATACACAACAGTGAACCTGTCTCAAGGCGGAAGAAGAGGATGGGCACCCTAGGGTTGTCTCAGACCACATGCATGCTGTAGCATGCTCACATCCCCGTTCACACCGAAATGCACATGTGCCTGCACATACACGTAAGCACACACACACACACACACACACACACACACACACGCACGCACGCACGCACGCGCACACACACATGCACGCATGCACGCACACACACGTGCAACACACAAAAAAAACATCATATGCACAATCTATTAAATAAAGGAAAAACAAAAAAGGCAATGTGGGGCTGTGGAAGTGTGTACTGATGTCTGTCTGGCTCTTGGGAAGTACACAGGCATTGCCTCCTCATTCTAAGGAACATCTGTCCCCTGAGGGCCCCAGAAGGTAAAAAGAATGGCACTATTGGCCGGGCAATGGTGGCGCACACCTTTAATCCCAGCACTTGGGAGGCAGAGGCAGGCGGATCTCTGTGAGTTTGAGGCCAGCCTGGACTACAGAGCGAGATCCAGGAAAGGCGCAAAGCTACACAGAGAAACCCTGCCTCGGAAAACCAAAAAAAAAAAAAAAAAAAAAAAAAAAAAAAGAAGAAGAATGGCACTATGAGGAGGCATCACTGGGATGCTGGAGTGTGGAGAATCTGAAGATGGGACAGTGTGACCTTCTGGATGGTCAAGGGGACCAATGGCAGGTGTCACCTCTAAGGATTCTTCTTCACTAGTTTCAAGGATGCATATGGCACACAGGTGTTGGGGAGTTCTGGACTGGGGGGCAAGGGCTATGGGGATTCCCCAAAGACTGTGGTTTTCTCCTAGAATCAGGCAGAGATTCCCAACAGCACTCACATCAGACATAAGCTCTCAGCTACTGCTCCAGCGCCATGCCTGACTGACTACCTGCTGCCATGCTCCCCGCCATGATGGCCATGGAATCTACTAATTCACTGATACCATGAGCCCCCTAATTAGATGCTTTCTTTTATAAGTTACCTTGGCCGTGGTGTTTTGTCATGCCAATATAAAGATAACTAAGACACCCACTCCAACAGGACCTAGCAACGGATGTGCTCTGCTGTGTCCTTGTACCCAGTACATTCCTCCTCATCCTGGGCCTTAGCAGGAGGCAGGCTCCAGAGCCGAGACAGTCTGGGACCCCCATCCCAAGAACAGGAGAAGGCTCAGGTGGTGTCTACCTCTCTGGATAGACCCTGGTCTTTCTGCTTGACTGCAGCACATCACTGGAGGCACTGAAGAGTCTGCTGTCCACCACGGGACACTGGCATGACTTTGCTCACCTGGAACTGCAGAGTGCCTGGGAACACTTCACCTCCATCCACACCTACCCACAGGCCGTGGGCCTCCTTGCCAGGTACTAGTGGGTCAAGGGAAGGGGAGGCCGGGCGCATAAACCACAGTGGATCACTTGAGGCCACCCAGAGCAGCGTAAAGGCAGCAATCTCCTGGGTCTACATACATGTTTACAGCACCCTGGAGCACAAGAGGCATGTGCCACACTCCCAGGTGCATGCACTCAGAGTGTGCAGGTGCAAAATCCTCCCCCAGTCCCACTCTGTCCTGGGAACCTTAGGAACAAGGACATCCGTTCCTCCTCTTCCTTCCCCACGCATAGCCCAGGCCTAGCACATGGGCGAACACACAGAGACACATGCCTACTCCATCACATTGGGATGTACCTGGCTGCCCAGCCTGGCCAGCCTGGGAGGTGGTAGAAGGTCTATTCTTGGGCAGTGACCACAAAACCAGGCCCTGCCCCCAGGGCCATGGTGCAGAATCACTGCAAAGAGATCAAGGCCATTGTCAGCTACCTGTTGCCCAGCCTGCAGAGCCAGCAGGAGCGAGAAAGGAAGACAGCCATCTTGGTCCTCATTGAGGTAGGACGCGGAGGAAGGAGGGGGCAGTGGGCCCCAGGTAGCCTATGTCCCACCCTCCAGCCTCCTTAACACAAGACAGTATGCCCACCTGACTCACCCTGTGGGGACAGCTGCCCAGACTGACCTCTTCCAGGTCTTCAGGGGCCTCCACCTCTCAGGACCTTCAGCCTATAGCCTTGGGGGGGCCTGTCTCTTCACCTTGCCCTGCCCACATGACCCAAGCAGAGTTGAGGAGCCCTGGGTATGGACTCCACAGATCAGACTCCGATGTGGCATTGCTCTGCTCACATGTAACTCTGGGTCCCCATCCACTCCTTCCCGAGAACCTTGAGCTACAGGGTAATGGTTCAACAAGGGCTGGGATGTGGCCACTTGACCACTGTGGGTCCTGGCAGAGGCAGAGCCTTGAAGGAGGGGGTAATTTCCATAACTGGTACCAGCTACCAGGTCTCTAAGCTGAAATGGGGGACCTTATGCCTCTTCCCACTCCACTGAAAGGAATGGTGAGCTGCCGTTCCTGGGGGCCTATTTCCATATGTCCCATGCACCTTCCATGGGCGTAAGTTGGCTCCGGGTTGGCTAAATAACTGCTCTAGACCTCAGTTTCACCAGCCATACGTAGAAGGGTTTGACCACTGAGAAGTTTCAAATGCTTGTCCACCCTGGTACCCTGAGGATGCTGGTCAGCCACCCTCCCCTAATCCCTGGACAGACCCTATCCCCGAAGCCCCCAACAGAGACACAGGCTGCCCAGGAGAGGGCGCCAAGCCTAGCCACTGTCCTCTTGTGCCCCCAGTTCCTCTACAGCCCTGCCCTGTTGGAGGTGCTTTCTAAACAGGCCGCCCTGACTGTACTGGCTCAAAGCCTCCAGGACACCTGCTCTGAGATCCGTGTGGCCAGCCTGCAGGGCCTTGGAAACATCCTCTTCCACACGGAGAAGGTGAGGGCCAGAGGGCCAGGTAGCCCCAAGCATCAGAGGCGGCCAAGGTCCTGTGGGTTGGAACCCTAGCTCTGTCACCTGGGACACTGACTTCTCCCCCTCTGAGCCTCGGCTTCCTCGTCTGAAAAAAAAAAAAAGAAAGAAAAAAAGGACGTATTTTAGGCAAGGACACTCGTGTTCCCCAGGAACATGTCTCCTTACCCTGAGAAGGGACGGACCTTCCTGCACAACCCCAGAGGCCCACTGAAGAGCCAGGCAGACAGCACCCTTCACCTGGCACAGAGAGAGAGCACCCCTTGAGAATCATGTGCCCCTTGCCCCCCAGTTCTCCACTCCCAACTAAGTCCCCTACGCAAACCGCCATCGCAAACCACATCCCATACAGACAGCTTATGGTGAGAAAGACTGTGTTGCTTGCTGCTTTGGGGGGCCCTGCCCGTCCCTCGTTCCACCCCCTGCCTGCAGTTCAGGCCCTAGGGTTCCTGACCTCTTCCTCACTGCGGGTACCCTGTAGTGAGCAAGGGCTGTGGCCCTGATACAGCCCTTCCCAGACTCTAGTGAGAAGGTCTTCAGTACTCAGCAGGCATACCATGCTGTACCTGCCTGGTTTCCCCCTTATTAGTTCCTCTATCAGAACCCCATCCTACCAGACTAGACCCCAGGTCCCCAGCACACTGACTCCACCCAAGGTGCTCAGGTCTGCACTGCCATCCAATAACTGTGAAGGTGAATTTAATATTTCAAACCAAACAGGGCTTAGGAGACCAAGTTGGTTTAAAATCTGTTTGGAAGGCAGGAGGAAAGTCATTCTGATTTAAAAAAAAAAAAAAAGCCCCAAGGTGGGAATAGCCTGTTGTTTTCTGATCATCATCCATTTAGAGTTCAGGACACACAGCCAACAAATAGGGCAGGCAGAATGGGCTGGAAAAACAAACAGCAAAAGCAGAAAAAACGGCCCACAATGGTCCCTTGCCACATGGAAATTCCGAAGACAACCTGAGCATCCTGTCCTTATCCATCTGATCCCATCTGACCTGAAGGGAGCCAGACATGGGAACGAAGCCCAGGTGGGGCTCAGAGGAAGGAAAACAGTGGTCCCAGGCCTGGGAGTGATAAGGATCTGGGTCCCAGGGACAAGGTAGCAGCAGGGTTCAAGTTGGGTACCCCCAAGTGAAGCCAAGTGAAGGGGGGCAGTCCTGTGCCTTTCACCCACCGCCCACTGCCTTCCCCATAGGGAACCCTGCTCAGAGGTCAACTGCCAGCCTTCCTCAATGGCTTCTTCCAGAACAATGAGGCAGTGGTTGTAGGCATTATGGGCTTGGTATCGGATATACTGCACCGCCTGGGTACAGAGGGCGCAGGCGCCCAGAGTCTCAGCATCGCCATCAACGCCCGCTACTTCTTTGATGACGTGAGCATAGAAACAGGTGGGGGGAACCGAACCTGCGGGCCAAGCTGTGAGCCCACGGGTGTCCACCAGGTGGCGCTCCACTCCTCCTCATGGCTGAAGTGCCAAGTCTCACCTGTCCAACCCCTCTTGTGTCCTGGCCTACTACAGACCACTCGGGCAGGTCCCCAGTGTCCAAAATGACTCCTCCAGCCCCCTTCACTAGGAAATGGGGAATAAGTCACCCAGCTGCCCTCATGGTCCTGGCTGCCAGGGTGTCAGTGGGCACTAGAGGACAGGGTGGTGATTCTGTGTGAGGATGACCCGAGACCTTGTCTGAGAGAAAGCCTGACCCTCCTCTGAATCGAAGGGAGGAGGGCCAACCTTACCCTGGGGTCCCTGAGCCTGACTGAGGAAGTCCAAGGAAGTAGGGGTTCCAAGCTGGGGAGCCCTGGCACCTCACTACGTCTCTGCCTCACAGGAGCGGGACAATATTCGAGCAGCAGCCATGGCACTGTTTGGGGACCTGGTGGCGACGATGACCGACAGAGAGCTGACTGGCCTGCGGTCCCAGGTGTGCCAGAGCATGGTACCTCTGCTCCTCTACCTGAAGGACCAGTGCCCAGCCGTTGTCACGGTCAGTACCCAACCGCAAGCCTTTCACCTTGGTCAAGGGCCAGGGCCGGCAGGGCCGGCAGGGCGGGTTGCCTAAGGGTGGAAGAGAGGGCAGTGGCAGAAGATCTGGCTATCTGCAGGGCCCTCCAGATCCCGGTCCCTGTCCATGCACTCCCCACATTCACGCTGGCCAGCCGGACCTGTGGGTCCACGGGGCTACAGCAGAGCATGGTGGGACAAGGGCACACCGTGTACCCGCTGATAGGCAGACCAAGCCCTCCTCCCCATGCTCCACTCTCTGGACTCCCTATCATCTGAGGAGGAGGAGGAGGAGGAGACGATAGCAGCCAGCTCCCCCCAGCAAGCTCAGACAGAGCTAAATACCAACCTACCCTACCACCCACCTTCCACGGGGACCCTGGGACCCCAGGTCGGAGCAGCTTTGCAGACACCACCAGCACAGCGGGCCTGCTGAGGTGCCCGGTGCAGCTGTGGTCTCGGGGGACCGGAAAGCCCAGGCTCAAACACACACAGGCAGTGAGTGACACTCCCCCACCCCACCCCGTGGCTGTCTCCACAGCAGGCCAAGTTCGCTTTCTACCGCTGTGCCGTCCTGCTTCGCTGGCAGCCGAGGCACACCCTGTTCTGCACACTGGCCTGGGAGACCGGCCTCAGTGCCCGCCACTTCCTCTGGACCTGCCTGGTGAGGGGCCAGGGGCCAACAGTGGGGACCTGAGATCGCTACACACACACACACACACACACACACACCCCACGGACTCTCCTCCCCAGGGAGGTGAGGCTGGCAGGGGTAGAAGCCGGTAGTCCCTGGGGTCCCTGGCAGTGACAGGCGGGCTCTCCTCTGGCCAGATGACCCACAGCGAGAAGGAGTTCAGCATCCACTTGTCCCAGGCCATCAACTACCTGCACAGCCATCACCGCCACATCAAGACCTGGGCAGCTCTCTTTATAGGTGAGCAGCATGGGCCAGGCTTGGAGTCCTCACTAACCCTGCCCACCCACCACCGCAGAGAAAAGGGGGGTGGGGGTGAGGGGGTGGGAAAGAGGGTGTGGTGCTAAAGAGTTGGGGGCTTGTGGAAGCTCCTGGAGGCTGGGCCAGAGCAGCCTCCATCCAGCAGCCATGGCTCTCCATCTTGCACAGGGTACACCACCTGCTACCAACCCCAGGCCGTGACACAGATGGTGAATGACATGGACACCAAGCTGCTGTTCTCCAGTGAGCAGCCCACACCCTGGGCCTGTGTCCACACACACACACACACCCCCCAGCTCCCTGCAGCATGCCTCCCTCAGGCGGTGGCAAAGACAAGGACCCAGGCCTCCCGAGCAGACCCCCACCTCACCGGGGCACTCCATGCTAGCCAATGGACGGAAAGAGCCCTTGTAGCCTCCTACCCAGATGGAACTGGAGCTGTCGGGGTGGAGGGTGGCTCCCTTCCAGGATGGGCTCACCTTTGACGTGTCCTTTCTCTCTTGAAGCTTTTAAAGATCTCAAAAAAGACCCAGAACCTGCCATCCGGGAATTTGCCACCAGACAGCTCGAGTTCCTTCGGGAGGTGTCAGCCAGATCCAAGAAGTGACTTCGAGCCATCCTCCCCCATCTCTACCCCCAGAACAGCCCTGCCCCAACCCTCTCCACAGAGCTTGGTTGTGTAGCATTTTTCCATTTGAAAGAAAAACCTAGATTCAAAAAAAAAAAAAAAAAAAAAAAAAAAAAGTGTAATGGCTGCCGGCTTCCTGCCCGCCACCTGAGGACCCTCTGCTGTGGCCAAGCCAAGCCCCTCCAAGATAATTTCAAGACTCAGGGACACAGACAGGGACAGACAAGGAGGGACGGGGCAGAGACACACTGGAAGGTCTGTGATAGACTCTGCTAATAACGGCTCAGGAACGGGATCAACTCCACACGACCCGAGCCCAGGCCATAGTGGCCACAGCTGAGCAGAACATTCTCTGGGAATGGGGCCGAAAGTCTCCAGTGTCCCCAGCTGGGAGCTCTTACAGGGGATGTGGAGCAGGTGGAAGTGAAGGGCATTTCAGCAGGCTTCTCCATCGCAGGCCAGGGTCTTCCTCCAGCAGGGCCAGCCTGCTCCAGACAGGTATCTAGCCCCAGCTTTGCAAGAGTCCAAAAATGGGTGCCTAACTCCCTGAGAGGGTCCCCCAATCCCTTCTCAGGCAGAGCCCTCCCCCCCCCAGCCTCTATTTAAGAAATGGCAGACAGGCCCTGCGGGTACAGAGCTTAGGTCCTCACAGATAATAACAGAGCCACGGCCTGTTATTCTCAGGACCCATTCGATCGGCCAGCTCCCCCAAGGGACCCTCTAGCTAGCCCTCCAACCCTGGGCTCTGTGCCTACCACCCAAAAGCCTCCATACTACGTCCCCCAGGCCTTACGGACTGTGTTAGGTCGACCCCGCACGCCCTCACCTGAGTGGATCCCCTTTACCCATCTCTCCCAGCCCCTGGACTATGTGCATCCTAGGGCAAAGGACATTGTGCTGAAAACTTGGAGGGCAAACTGAAGAAGAAGGAGGAGGAGGAGGAGGAGGAGGAGGAGGAGGAGGAGGAGAAGGAGAAGGAGGAGGAGAAGAAGAAGAAGAAGAAGAAGAAGAAGAAGAAGAAGAAGAAGAAGAAGAAGAAGAAGAAGAAGAAGAAGAGAAGAAGAAGAAGAAGAAGAAAGAAGAAGAAGAAACCAGCAACTTTGCGCGAATATGCCACAGGGGTGGTGAGTTTCCAGCACACACCAAATCACCACTACTGAGTGTGGGGAAGGAGCACCCCCAAAACGCTGCGCCTTGCCACAAGACCTGCCTTACTGGGATGGCTGGGGTGCTACGCGGGCCCTTTCAGTTTCTGGGACCTAGTCCCAAGCAAGGAAGGGTGGTAGGCCACTGGGCAGACATGTGGAGCGTGAAGAGGGAAGGATCCAAGGTGGGGGACAGTGCAGGAGGGAGGTGCCCTGGGTCTGTTGTAGACAACACAGAGGGACAGGCCTGTAAGGCCTGAGGATCACATCCATCCGTGGAGTCGGTGCCAGAGGACAGACGGCACATCCACACGGACATGGACAGCCAGCCCCTGCCCCTTGTCCCCTTTCCTCAGCTAAGGGAAGAGCCAGGCCACTGCTCAGAACTTGTGAGCAGGGAGACAAGGCACTACACTAATGTACCCCACACCACTCTGCTGCCCTACCCTCCTCCTCCTCCGGGCAGTGGGGGTCACTTCCTAGGCCCGTGGCCACTGCAGCCAAATCTCCCAGGTTGCATGGGTATGGGGGAGTGGAGCCCACCGAAAGTTCCAAGTGGACCCTATTCCGCCCTGCAGAGGTGACTCAGCCTCACCTTCTATCCTTCCAACCCTCAAACTGTCACCAGTCCAAGCCACCTAAGGGAACCAAGCTGATGTGTCAAGAACTTGGAGAAACGAGGCAGGGTGCAGCGCATGGCATGGCCACCAGAGGGAGCCAGAGAGGCACACCGCAGCAACACCACACAGGACAGCAGAGTTGGGAACCGTGGCCTCCCAGGATCCAGACCCCATTCCCCCGGGGGCTCCACACCACTCCTCACACACATCCACAGCTCCTGATTTATTGCCTTGAGAGTCCAGAGCACCTGAAGGCCCAGGATCTGGTCACAAAGGTGCCGAAAACAGGTCAGGGTGAGGGCAGGGCCGCTGAGGCATCGGGGCCCAGTGGTTAAAAAAACACCCACCTGCCGTCCACAGCCCAGGGAGGAGGCCTGGGCATGGGGGGGCGGAGGGGGCTGGACGGAACTGGTGGAAGGTCCAGGGAGAGCCTCAGAAAGACAGCCGTGGGCACGGACAGGGACAGAGCAGGAACGCACACACACGGCCAATGGACTCCTTCAACACAGATGCCCGGGGCATCAGGAGTAAAGGGCGTACAGGGGTCAGGGCCTGAGCTACATGACGCAACATCTGGTCTTGTGCGTGTGGGGGTCTTTGAACCGCAGTCTCTGCTTAGGCCGGTACTTCTCCAGGTAGGTCAGCTGCTTACTGTTGATGGCCCCACGGCGCTTCCTGCAGACGGGAACAGGCAGAGGGTCATAAAGTCTGGCTTGGACACCTTGCCTTTTCCCCCCAGGAAACTCCAGACCCTGAGTCATACTCCAGTGGGACCGGAGTGGATGGACCCACAGGAAGTAGGGCTAAGCTGGGGCCCTGGGGGAGAGGCTGGGAGGCTGAAGGTCCGGGGACACAGCTCACCCTAGCTAGCCAGCCCCACCTCAGTGCTGTGCCAAGGTGCAGAGAACTGTGTGTGTTCGGCATAGGTCTTTAGGTGGCATATCCGTCTGCATAGCCCAGGCTCCCCTAAGGGCACCTGCAGGCTAGTAGACCCACGCTGCTACAGCCATACAGGGCCTGCCCCAGAGAGAGAGAGATGGCTGTACCTATTTCAGGCAGCACAAGGTGTCCACATATCCACAGCGGGTATGTCGCACACATTCACACACACACACACACACACACACACACACACACACACACATGCCACATCCACTGTGCAGTCCTTGCCCAAAAGATCAGAAAGATAAAGATGGGGGTCCTCCAGGAAGGCTACCATACCACAAGGAGGTAATGGCTTGGGAGCAGCCAGGGAGGGCAGAGGAGTGTGTGTGTGTGTGCGGAGGGGTTGGGGGGGGTTGGGGGGGGATTCTTCACAAGGAACAGCTACAGAAGTGAGAGGTGAGGGGCAAGGAGAGGCCCTAAGTGGCAGCCCAAGCCCCACTCAGCTTGCCAAGATCCACCATAGATCCCCGAGGGCCACCCACCCACCCACGCTGGCTACTCACTGTCGGATGAACTGGATAGCATCTTCATACTTCATCCCGCTCTCGATAAGGGCAAGAGCCACCAGCACTGGAGCCCTGCGGGAACAAGCAGAGCTGAGGTGATCTGAGACCCCCACACCCCATCTCGTCCCTGCCTCGGGCCACCTGACCAAGATGGGCGCATGAGGACCTGATGACCCCACACCCCCCACCCCCCGGATTCCTTCAGCTTGCCCCACAGAGGATACAGACTCCAGACAGCCCAACCCTCTTCTCTAGTCTGGCTCTTCCTGTGCAACCTGGGGAGATGCAGACAACCTCTCTGTGCCTATGCTCCTAGAAAAAAAGAGCTATAAGCATACCGGCTGCTATTGAGCCTGCCCTCCAGCCCCCCTGCCATAGGGGCATCTGGGGGGTGCTCCCCTGCCTGGCTCATTTCCATCTAGTGAGGGCAGCTGTTCCTCTTCAAACAGACGTCAGGCCTGGGTGACCAGCATGTCTTTGTGGGAGCTCTTTTTCTGCATGAGGCGCAGTGACTGGGTCACAGCAGGAAGCCATCCCTGCCAGGCTGTGAAGGGACTTGCCTGGGAACCCTGGGGCCTTAGAAAGGTCGAGTGGATTTAGCCCACATCCAACAAGGCCACGAGTGCCACCCACCCATCACTCACCTTCCCAGGCCGGCCACACAGTGCACAGCCACGCAGCTGCCCGGGTCATTGTAGAATTTGGCCTTCAGCAGGCTCAGCCAGTCCTCCACCACTTTGCCAGGAGGGGGCGCCCCGTCATCAAAGGGCCAGTCCTGTAGAGGAATCCGCTTAAGAACTTGCCCTACGGATGTTAGCTTTCCTTCCCCTGAGTCCCTCAGAGTTCTAGGTTGGGGGGCGGGGGGGGGGGAGGCCGGCCCCGCATGGAGAAGGCTCCAGCCGAGGGTATGCTAGGGCACAGTGTGGAGAAGACAGAGGTGAGACCCATCTATCGGTACCATTGGTACCAGGGTGAACCAGCATGGGTCTGCAGGAGCTAGCTGATGGAGGGCGGCCCTTGGGACCTCTCTACCTCTGTCTCCAAACAGGGCAGCTCCTGAGGCCACCAGTTTATGTGGCTGTCCTGAGTCTATCCCGAGTCTCTCCTGAGAAAGGGAGATCGGCTGGGGCAGCATCATACTGAGATGCTGACGCGCCTCTATTACACTCCCCTCGACACTCACACTATGGGAGGCCCTTGAGGCTCACTCAGAATGGCCTGTGGGATCTCACAGCAGGGAAGGGTCAACGGAAGGGGTCCTCCCAGGCCTGTGCGACCCCCAACCTCCTCCTCCCTTCTACAAACTACCAGGCAGTGGATATGAGACCCTAGCAACACAGGGTCCTCACAGCGGAGTAACCTAGGGTCACTCTGGTGCCGAGCACAGCCGGTCAGGGTCTGCTGCATGCGGCCTGGCTCATCCGGGCTCCGCACTGGGAAGGGAGGCCTCGTGCCAAGGAACTGGCTCTGCTCTGGCCCTCCAAGCACCATGACCAGTTCCGCAAGGCTGCCCCTCCTCCACTTAGCTGAGCCCCCAGGGCCAAGAAGGCAAGGAAACAGCAGCTAGGATCCCTACCCACGGCCTCTGCACAGGGTCTCCCGGGACCCACTGCTGCCAGGAGACAGGCTCCCACGTGGCAGGCGATGAGAGGCTGAAGAGAGGCCCCTGGGAGCCAGGCAGGCACCTGCTGAGCCCCGCCTCATCTGTACAAGAGGGTCTCCATCTTCACCAGCCAGGGTGGACAGGACTCAAGCCCTGATCCACAGTGCCAAAGACACCCAGCAGGTGGGGAGGCAGAACAATCAGGGGAGCGCCACTCCCCCATGTGAGCCCTCACACTTCTTTTTTTAATATACACAGAAGAGGGCACCAGATCACATTACAGATGGTTGTGAGCCACCCTGCGGGTGCTGGGAATTGAACCCGGGTCCTCTGGAAGGTCAGTCGGTGCTCTTAACCTCTGAGCCATCTCTCCAGCCCAGAGCCCTCCCACTTCTAGCTGTGGTGAATGTCTGACTCCAAGCCTCCACTGCTCCAAAAAGGAACCACACAGGCTACAGGCTGCCAATGGCTACGGAGCACCTAATGGGACCCACAGGCCCCAACGCAGACAAGCCAAGTGTTGGGAAGCTATGGTCAAGAGCACCGAGTCTGGGGCTGGAGAGATGGCTCAGTGGTTAAGAGCACTGACTGCTCTTCCAGAGGATCAAGGTTCAAGTCCCAGCACCCACACAGCAGCTCACAACTGTCTATAATCCCAGTTCCAGAGGACCCGACACCCATGGCAAAACACCAACGCACATAAAATAAAAATAAGTAAATTAAAAACAAAAAAAAAAAGAGCACCAAGTATGTGCAACCTGAGCTCGGGGGCTAGTCTGGGAAGGTAGGTGCAGTGGAGACGACTTACTCAGAGTCACCTATCCCACACACCAGCCAAGGCACAGATAGCCCAGGATGCATCGGGCGGCAGCAGAAAACCCAGCTTCACAGCGAAGAGCCCCAAATCTACTATCCAGACATTGCTTTGGACAGTCACGGTGCCCCTCACCCACATGCCCCTCACCACAACAGTGATGCCGTCCTTCTCCAGAGGGGTCTTGTCATAGGTCACTTCACACACACGCACCACGGTGGTAGCCCCATACTTCTTCAGGTCCTGGGGTAGAAAGAGAGACCGAGTGGTTCAGAATCCAAGTGCTGGCCTCAGCCTGGAGCTCTGCGCCATGCCGAGTCCCCAAAGGCCTGCCCCTCTGGAGATCCTAAGCAGAACTGTGCCCCCTCAAGCTCCCTCCCTGGAGACGGAGCACACTTCATAAACCAGCAGGAGGGCTCGGATGTTGAGTGGCTGGCAGGGTAGCCTCTCTGCTGGTGCTTCCGGGCCACCTGCCCCTGTCCTACCTGGAGAAGCTAAGGAGCCCACCTGTGTTCACTAAAACAAACAGCTCAACCACTGTGATTTCAGCCCTGGCCTGACATTCATGCTGCTGCACCACCCAGGACAAAGGGTCCCAGCAGCAAGTCCTTGCTCTCTAGATAAAGCCACTCCAGAAAGGTGGCCCAGGTCTCGGACAGCCACCTCCTTACATCTGCACTGCCCTCCATTCCTGGGCTGCATGAGTGGGCTCCACAAAGGTCCTTTGGAGTCTCTAGCAAGCAGAGACAGAGGCAGCAGAGCGGCACCCAACACCACCACCATCAGGGAAAGCCCCATCCTTCAGAGGAAAGTTCACGCAGCCAGCATGGGGTATTTATACCCACAGCCACCAGCAGGGCCACCCCCCACCTACCTGCTCCCAGGAGATATTTTGGGAGTGGTGAGGAACGACTGACTGGGTCTCGCTGGCCATGTGATGGGGACACCAGACACAGCTAGGCCAGGACCCTACTATTCTGAGAGTGCAGGAAGAATGAGGGAGTATCCACCTCAGAGACCACGGGGACGCTGCGGAGTCCATCAAGGAGAAAGCTACGCCTCGGCTCAGGACTCAGTCCCAACCCTACTCACACTGTGAGCCCCCAACATGCCTACACTCCGGTCCCTGCCCTGAGCATACACTGAGCCTTGATTCTGCTCACATGCCGGTCTCATCCGGGTCACACGCTGAGCCCCTGTCCTGGCACTCACAAGTGCTTTTTTTTTTCTAGTCCCTCCTTGGGTCCTACTGTGAACTCTCAAACGTCTCAACTGCCAGAGGGGTAGGCTCTGAGAGTAGGTACCTCATCCTGGTCACACACTGAGCCCTCCCTCATCTTGCTTACACTCCGATCCCTGACCCTAGTCACACACTGAGCCTTGATTTGGGACAGTAAGCCCTCATCCTGGTCATGCGCTGGGCCCTGATCCTCCTCACTCACACCCAGACGTTTATCTTTCATTCTGGTCACTAAGCCTTCATCCTCGTCACACACTGAGCCCTTGTCCTGGTCACTCACGGTGCTTTTTTTTTTTTTTTTTTTTTTTTTTTTTTTTTTTCTAGTCCCACATCAGGCCCTGCTGTTATCTCAAGGTTCTCAACGGTGAGAGGGGCATAGCATCCAGCTATGTGTCCAAGGTCCAGGGTCCCTGACATAGGGTGTCCATTGCCTTCCTCTATGCATCCTTTCCTATTTTGATACCCAGAAGCCCACGGGGCTTAGCTCATGCCACAGAGGAGAGGACTGCGAATCTGAAGCCACCAAAGTCTGTTCCACAAACTGCCCAGCACTCAGCTGCACGCTCTGCAAGCTAATTCCAGGGTCTGCAGTAAGGAGCCCTGCAGAGGGTCCCCAGGGAAGCCCTGCTGACAGCCTCCACCTCTATTCCTCTATGTGAAAAAACACCTGGTCACATCTGTAGGCTCCCCACATGTCACCTCGCAGCTTTCCTGCCCCCAAGACTTCCTGGGGCTTGAGCTTGTGGACTGGACTAGCCATGTGGTGGCCCATCTTCCATCTGCCTGTCCCCAGGCCATTTCCCCATGAGCCCTTGTCTCATCAGCCTCTTTCTTGCTCCGTTTCTGCAGAGACCAAGGTCACCCAGAGTCCTGACAACCACAGCTTAGGCAATGCCCAGTGCCCACAAGCCTGAACGCAGCCAGACCTCCAGAAAACCCAGCTGATCACCAGCACCCATCACACCCTGAGCCGCCCAGGACACCCACCCAGCCCTGACAGCCCACTCACCTCGATGAAAGTGCTCAGGGTGGCGTTGCTGGGGTTGTGCGTGATAAGGAAGCGCATGTTCCGGTAGCTCACCTCCACGGGCGCGGGCCGGTTCATGCGGGCCATGCCTCCTCCGGGGACCCAGAGAGGACCAGCCAGCAAGGGCTGCACGGGGGGTCCCCCAGCCCCCCACACCAAGTCCAGTGAGATCCCCGTGCTTGTCCAAAAAAAAGAAAAGACTTCTTAAAACCTCGTCGTCCCCACACCCCGCACAAATATTGTGCAAATACTTGGGAGAAGAAGAGGAAAGCTGCCTGGTGGTCGATAATTCCAAAAGAAAACCCAATTCTAAAAAAGAAAAAGAAAAAGAAACAAACCCTCCCCCTCCCCCAGTAAGATGGACAGCTCCAAAGTCCTGTCTCTCAGAGTGGAGTAGTTACAAAGAAGCAAAAATAAAAATAACAACAACCAAAAAAACTGAGCAAAGAGAACTTCAAGTTGGTGACTCTGGCTGCCGAGCACTGTCCTCTATGGGGCCTTCGCTGGGGACACCGTCTCTGCATGGGTGGATCGAGGAGAGTCCCCTTCGCTCAGAGCTGGGCCCCAGCACTCAGGACCCAAAGGGAAAATGAACTTGAACTCAACCAACTCTGGCGGCCCTGGGACGTGGTGGGCAGGCAGCCTCTGATCCGGGGCGTCCGTCACGTTACCCCATCAGGGAACGGCAAGTCCTGGAGAGGGGCAGCGGGCTCAGGCAGCCGTGCTGGCCTCTGGCCTGGCAGCAGAGGCCATTGGGAGGCAAGGGCAATGGTGAGGGCCAGAGAGGCACGGGCCTCCTCAGCAGCAGCACCCACGGTGTTGGGAAGGGCAGTAGTTAGCGCTGCCTTCCTGGAGTTCCTCCATCAATCGCACACTGGTCTTCAGAAGGCACAGTCTATGGGAGGGGAGAAAGAAATGGGAGGTCCTCGTTGGTCCTCAGACTCTCCATGAGAAAATACAGAAGGACAGAGAGTTCCTGCCAGGGCTGCCCTAGGCCCCTGGGGTGACAGGAGAGCCACACACAGCCACCAAGACAGGGTGAAGAGTGTATCGGGGTTCACCCCAGGAGCAATGAGAACTCAAACAAGAGTGCACCCACAGCAACAGAAGCCAAGCCACCAAGCCTGGTCCCCCACCTCACAGCCCATGAAGACAGTGTGGTCCTTCTCTTGGGACTGCGAGCCGTGGCACAAGGTACAAGCTCAGATCGTTCTGCAAGGGCAGATCTCAGGGACAATGGGTACTGCCAGAGGGACAGGGACAGGAGGTGAGTGGCCTCAATTGCTACCCCTCGGGCTTTCTGCAATCTCCACCCACAGCCACCACTTACTGGGACCTGCCAGGCACTAGAGGTAAACAAGATATTCTGCCCTGCAAGAAACCACAGTCCAAAAGGCCAGCAGCCAGGCTCATGCCAAAGAAATGACAGCGGCGTAGGTGGCCGGGAAGGGGGTCACACCGTGACAGGGACCTGGGGAAGGACACTACTGAAGGACATCAGCCTCAGCCCTTCCACGCCATCTCCCCCTCTCCAAATCTACTAGCTGCAAGAGATCAAAAGAGCAGCTAGCCTCCCTGCTACCCTCAGGAGGACCTGGGAGACCCTGGGCACATCACTGGCCTCTCTGGACCCGGTTCCCACCTACACAGTGAGGGATTGAACAACATGGCCCTTACAGTCCCTTAGGCTATGACCCAGTGGTTAGCTGAGCCTGGGCCCCTGGACTCAGCCCCATACCCCACCCAGCATTCTTCTATCCAAATGAAGGCCCTCCTGGACCCCCACCTGGAAGAATTCTGCCCATACCTCTGACCTCTGCCCCAGCACCCACTTCTCCAGCTGCCCACCAGGCAAACCAGGCCCTGGGATGCTCAGCCTGGCTGCAGGAAGGGCCCAGCCTAGGACCCTGGACCTCCTGCCTCAAGCTGTGGGCACAGCCCCCACTGTCCGAGGCTCAGCTCTACCCGGCAGCATACGCTCCGCACTCACCGCCTTCTACGCCCGGGGAACAGCTCAGCACTCCACTCCAGGTCAGTGCCACGGCTCACAACTAGTCCTTGCCATCGTTTGGACAGGGCTAGGATGGAGGGGCACCCCGTGGGAGGTGGAGGGGGGGCAGAAAAGGAGTCCTGTGCCGGCTTTGGCGGGCCAGGTCCTCAAGCCCTATGCATGCAGAGGCACGACTAGCCCGAGTATAAGCAAAGAGAGCCTCATGCTATGACACAAACACCTGGGCCTCCCGGGAGGGACATCCCATGTGTGCACGCTGCAATGCCCTTGTGTGGACAGAAGAAGAGAGAAGGCCCCCCAGGAAGCCAGAGAACACGGGCAGGCTCCCGTAGGGCTGACTGCACCTATCAGCCGCAGTATGGCGGAGGGGCTGTAAAACCCCAAGAGTCACCGCCAACATCTAGTTACAGACTGGCCACCCGGGCAAAGGAAGCCTGAACCACCTATCATGCTCACCCCAGGCCTGAGGGGATGGAGGCCAGGGGTCCAGGTGTAGGTTATCTCCAGGCTGGACTGCATCTTACAAGGCCCTGCACAGTCCACTGCAATCCGGGCCACACACACCCCCAAGTGAGGGCAAAGAAGCATGCCCACAGCCTGCCTCAGTCACCTCCACCCAGGCTCAACCACATGGTGCCCCCCCCCCCGAAAAGGGGCCCCTCCCTTGACACATCACTTCTACTGGATTGAGAAGCTCAGAGAACAAGGAGGGGGCTTCCACCGGACCTCTGCCCTGCCAAATCCTAGCAGGTCTGACCCAAGGCTCGTGGGCCCACCAGCCACCTGTATCCCCCCCCCCCCCCGTAACCCAGCAGCTCCCCCGAGTGAAAGCAGATGGCAGAGCTCACCTTGCCTCACCATTGTGAGTCCAGGCACTCAGGCAAGCCACCACATCCTTACTACTCCTCATGCTTATGGGCCCTACTAAGGCCTGGGCCTTCCTCTGACTGGCCCTCCTCTATCCCACCCAGCCTCCTCTTTAACAGTATCCTAAACTAAGCACTCTGCTGCTCCCAGAACCGGCATGTTTTTCAAGATCAATATTTGTCCCTTTTTGCCAGATGAGGACATGAGCCAGAGGGGCGTGGAAGGCCCTTCTCTGGACACTGGCCAGCCCCCACCGTCCAGCAACGCGGGTTTTCTCCACATCGCGTCTAATAATCGGGAACACTTGAAACCCCAGGGAAAAAAAGAAGACACAGAGAGGTTCGCAGAGGCCCCACCCTCGAGTGATGGGGTGAGAGTGCATCTGGCTTCAGAAGGGACCTAAAGGGGACCCTGTGTGACACTCGCGGAGTCAGGGGTCGCAGTTCAGGGCTTTGCGCTGTCAGGACAGGTAAGGTTGCTCGTGGATGGGCTGGGGACCCCAAGGACCCGTGGTGGGGTGTGGTGAGGGCGCACAGCTCCCGGACCTCAGCGGGGCTTCCCACCCAGCCCGCCAAGGGAGCCGCCATCCCAATGTAGGACCCATCCCGGTAGGGGTAGGGTCCGGGAGTGTCCTCGAGGCCGGGTCCCCGCCGCCCGCAGCCCGGCTCACCCGCGCCCACAGGAGTGCGGCTGCCTCCATGCGCCGGCCGGCCGGGCCGGGACCCGCGCAGCGCGCGCCCTCCGCAGCGGCGCCGGCTCCGGGCGGATGCTGGGCGCCCGGCGGCCCAGCTATTTATAGCGCCCGGCGTCACGTGGGGGGCGGTGACCGGCGGGCGACCCGACTCGCAGCGGCTCCCGCACCTGCTGCCTAAAGATAGAGCGCCGGCCGGGCAAACAAAGGCGCGGCCAGCAGAGGAAGAGGAAGGAGGAAGGGGGAGGACCACCGCGGACCAGCCTGCCTTCCCCTCTCTGCATCCTGCTAGGCAAGGACTTCCCTCTGCAGAAGAGCCACCGGCCTGGAGGACCCCTCCCAGCTCTCCAGCCTCGCACGCATTTACTGAGCAGCTACTGTGTGCCCGGGACCAGTAGTCCTCACTTGGGGTGAAAGCCACCCCACCCCACACCGTCCCGCCGGCCTACAGCTGAGGAAACTGAGGCACTGAACCTAAGCACGCTCCAGAGTCACACAGCAGACGAGCAGACTCTACACTGGCTCATCTATCTCCAAGGCAACTGACACCCACCCAGCCAGCTCTCCTGCAGCCTTCCAGGGCACTCCCCCAACAGAATCTTCTAGGCTCCACTGCCTCCACCGACAGAACAGAGTCCTGGTTTTGTCCTGGGGCATCCCCGGCAGGAACCCTGTGCTCTTCAGCCCAAGAATGGAGACAGATGTCAGTCCACACCTGCCCCAGTGACTGCATGGCCCTGGGAGCCTTCTGGAGCACGGCTTGTTGAGCTCCAGTTCTCGGAATCCCTAGAGGCCTTGCCTTGCTGGGAACCCAGCCCCAAGCTTGGCTCCCAGACAGAGGCCTAGCCTTGCAATCAGTAGCTGGTGCTAGGGAGAGGAATGGGCCTTGGTAGGCTGGACCTGAGCCAAGAGAGGGCATGCCCCACCCTATACTACCAGAGAGCAGCCTGGCACATTAGCCAGCCTGGCACAGCCGAGCCTGCCAAACCTCATGCTTGCCTGGCCCAGGTAAGTAGTGCTAATAGTGTCCAGGCTGGAAGGTCTCACTGGAGCCCCATCCGAGCTAACCCCAGAAAGCCAGGCAGCCAAATGAGATCCCCCAGAAAATACATGCTAATAGACCCGGCCCAGTAACTGCCCTGATTCCGGCTCCCAGTCTCACCATGATCTCAGCCGTCCCACCGGCTCCCACTCTGACCACAGATCCGGTGTCCACCACAAGGCACCAGCATCCAGCAAGCTCAGAGGGATTGAGTAAACTGCCCGAGTCACCCAGCCAGGAAGCTGGACCATGCCCAGGGATTTGCCCACCTGCAGACATCCTACGGGTCCCATCCCCGAGTGGCTGGGAGGAAGGAGTCACAGACAAACCACCTCTGGTGGCTCACCACAGTGTCCACGTCTGGAAAGGGCCTGGTGTCAGGCCCGGCAATTTCTGAGATACTGCCCCAGCTAGGACCGCAAATGGGGCCCCAAGTGCCCCCCCCACCACGCTAGCTGGGGCCTCTAGCTAGGCCTGGGGGCACCTGCTGCAGCTGGCAGGGCCCCAAGCCTTTCGGAGAAGTCTATATATATACCACATCCAGAGCCTTCTTGGAGCCCTCCCAGAACACCCATCTCTGGGGCCAGGAGGAGAGACCCTACAAGACTCCACCCACACCAGTCCCTAGGAAGCCATCCAAAAGCTCTTGCATCCCTGTGCCCCACAGCTCTAAGAGTGCAACCCCTCGCAAAACATTCACCCTAACTCCCATGCCACCCCCTCTCCCCTTGGCCATGTGCCCAGCCCCAGGGAAGGCATCTCTAATGGGAGGAGGAACTTAGCACTCAGCTCCACTCCCCCCCCCCGCCCCACCTCCCACCCAGGCCTGGCACCAAGAAGCTCCTACTTGTTTATGGAAGGAGCCAATGACCCAGCGTTCTAGGCAGAGGTCCAGATCGGGGAACCGTCCAGAACCGATCACGAGACCTCAGCCCTCGAGGTCTGGGGGAACCTTAAGGAGCGGACACCCATGCCACCTAATGGGAGCTGCATGCGTTCCCAGAAGCAGCCACCATGTCAGCTGCCCCTTTGGCGGGGGGGGGGGGGGGCGGGAGAGGGGGTTCCCCAACTTAGTCCCTCAAAGACTACTTGAAACTATGCACAGGATGGGGACCACAGGAGAGTCTCAAGTGGCAGTCGCTCTGGAGGGGAGGGTGGACAGGGAAAGGTTCCCAGAGGAGGAGAGCCAAGAGGGAGATGGACACCCTCTTGGTGCCTCCACTGACCATCCGCCCTGATGCCCTGTGCCACCTGAGGCCAGTGCTAGCCCTCGATGAGCCTAAGGCCAACTCTATAAATGGACACACTGCCAGGGAGGGAAGCCACCTTCTAAGGAAGGTGGTGCCAGCACCCTGTCTGTCATGGAGCCCTTGGGCTGTGACCTGGAAACAGCTGTGAGGAAGCAGACCTGGGCTTCCAGCAGGCAGGCATCTGCTGTCCCCTCCAAGGCTCAGCCTCAACAGTGCCCTGTAGGGCATGGTGGGGATCTGCTGGCCCAGGCTCCCTCCGCGGGCACCCTCATATTGAAAGGGACCAGCTCTGCCTGCACCACTGCAGACGAAGGCCTGTAACTGTCACTTCTGAGGGCCGGCAGCACACAGTTATTACCTGATTACCTGAGCCCAGGTAATCATGCATGAGGTCCACCAGGGACCGGAGGTCTCAAAACTTGGGACCTCTGGCCCCCAACGGTCCACCCTTAGCTCTGTGTTCTCTGAGGGCATCCAAGTGGACCTTCCTCCCAGGAGGTACCTCAGACAGTCATGGCTGACCGGGGACCCCTTTCCTCCCCCGTCACTTCCCAAGAGCTCAGCCCATGTGACCCACATGTCTTTCTGCCGTTTATAGTCTGTGACCTCCCTTACACTAATACAGACCTTGGGACTCTTTCCCAGGAGCCAGGGGAACTGGGTATTCATTCATTCATTCATCCATTCATTCATTCACTCAATCAGTGTGACAAGCATGCTGAGCACCCTGGTGCCAGTCATAGGGCTGAGCGGGATGGAGATAGGGAAGATGCGGAGAGAACAGTTGAGATGCCAGGCATCACTACCGACTCAGGGTGCCTCAGTTTCCCAGGCTGCCGCATACAGAGTGGGGTGGTGCTTTCCCAGGACTGTCTGCTCACAGCTGAAGCACCCTGGACCAGCTCGCCCTACCCTTCCCCTCTGTAGTTCTTCCCACCAAAGCTCCCCCTCCCCCCCATCCCCTGCCCTGGAGCCATGGCTCCTGGCTCTTTTCTTCCTGCGCCTGTCATCAGGTTACTCTCCGACAGAGTAACCCCTAGCAGGAACTCGGTGACTCAGTTTCCTGAACTATAAAGCAGGATGAAGACAGCAAACTCAACCCCCTTCCAGGGTCACCAGAAACCAGCAAGCTCCAGGCTGCACCCACACCCAGAGCACAGCACTGTCTCCTCTCCCACTTGTCCCAACATCCAGGAAGCAGAGGACCACTTGGACCTGGATGTCGCCCAAGGCCACACGCCTTCAACTTTGTCATCTGGCCCCTACCTCACAACATCCCAGCACTCCCAGGAGGCTCAGAACTGCCTGGAGACCCAGCTGCACCAAAGGACACCAGCCATGGTTTCTGCCCCTGCCCACCGAGGGGACTTGAGGGACCTCCCAGATGTCCACAGGCCCCCCTACTCCATCAGGGACTCCTCCACAAGAAAGAAGGTGTTGGTAACAGACAGGTGTGTCCATCTGGAAGGGCAGCTGGGTGTCTCACCTACAGCACACATTAGCTCATCTGCCAAACAAGCCACCACAGCTGTCCTCAGAATGTGACTTACACTGCCAGATCAGACGGTGGCTCCCACCTGCCACAGCTCACACACCTTCCACAACGCCAACAGCCCACAAAACTTCCTGGCCTTCAGCGGAAGGATGAAGGGGTATGGGAGTCACACCTCCAGGTTCCCTGTTCCCTCCCCCCGAGTGCCTCAGACATCCCCGGGGCCAGGCCAGAGCCTCAGTCTTCAGGAAGCCACCAATCACTTTCAGTGTGTTCCAAGCTCCCAGTCACATGTGTACCTACCAAGCGCTTCTGGGCCCCAGGCCCCATGGCTGCACTGGGTGATAGGGAAGCAAATGCCGTAATTGACTTCCAGCAATCACAGGGACGGGGGTGGCAGAAAGCATGAGATACTAAGCAGGGAGTTACGGCACGGGCTGGACAAAGTCACCATAAAAAGGAGGAACTGGGAAGGCAGCGTTCTGGCAGACTCAGTTCCCAGGGTCGGGGCCAACCACATCCTCCTACAGCAGCCGACACCCGTGTCTACTTGGCTGGCAGTTCACAGTGTGTCCCATGGTTTTCCCCCCAGTCTACACACCAGCCCCACCTGAGATCCAAGACTGAGGGTTCCAGACAGACAGAGGAAAAGGAGCAGGGCTCCCCTGCACCCTGCTTGCCTTGTCCTAGCCCAGGCTTGCTTCCCGTGCCCCCCGTGTGTGAACTTCACAGACACAGAGGCTGCACACCCACAAGGTCTACTGGGCAACCAACAGAAATGGCAGGAAAGCCCACTCCACCCCAGTTAGCCATGGCACCTCCAGACACCCGTCAGAGCCTCTCCAGCCACCCCTCGGAGCCCCGAGACTACCATTTTGTACCCAGCTACGACCAGCAGGAGAAGAAGTGACCTTCAGAACCCCACAGGGCCCTTTTGGCCCCAAATGATAACAGATGACAAGCCAGGCGATCACATGTCGGTAGTGGGAATTAAGGGTGACATCTGCTACTGACAGAGGACCCACAGCCATACAGTCAGACAGAGGCCAGGGCTGACTGGGGTGGGGTGGGGGAAGGCTCTGGACCTCACTGCTCCACCTGTGCTGCAGGTTCGGGAGGGTGCCCAAGGCTGTGTGTGCATCACCAGGGCTATGCTACCACGTCGCCACCTACCATGGTCCTGACCCACTTTCTGATGGTGTGGCTGGCTGGCATGGAAGTAACAGGAGACACAGGAATCAGTCTACACTGAAGCCACAGTGGCTACACCACAGTGGGAAGGGCCAGGTACCCCACAACAGACAGAGGGCTAGGAGGAAGGCAGAACTTGGGTCCTGCAGGAAGAAGATGCCGCCCTGGCCACAAGGGTGACACCCTTCCCCCATCTGCCCTAGGAAGTGCTATGATACCCTTTCCCTCTGGGGTCTGCTCTTCTACCCTGCTGGCCTCCACCAAGGTCCCACCCCACTCAGGGCTAGTAACACTCACCACCTGGGTCCTCAGAGCTTACCCTGCACTGGCAGCTAGCTTTATCTCATCGCCTCCAGGCATGTCAGGGGTGGAGGCTGGAGCCCTGATATGGAAGCACCAAGATTCAGCTCAGGGGAAGCCCAAACAGGGTAGGGACATAGAGTCCAGGATCACAGTCTGGCACAGTTCTCCCTGCTGAGCAGGGGGGAGGGAGGGAGGCGCAGGCAGTCCTCTGGGGCCCTGTGATAGCGGAGGCATGGGAGGGTAGATGGCAGGTCATCATGGCCCAATGAGGTAGGTGGCCTGCCTGGTGCAGGCCAGAAATAGAGTCTCAGTTCACCCTCCAATACTCAAACCACTGGGCAGATATCCCCAGCAGGCAGCAGCCGAGGTCTGGCCTTGGGCCCTACGTCCCATCAGCTTCTCCTGGGGTCCACACTTCCTCTAGTAGGAAGTGGGAGGGGAAAGTGGATGAGGCCTGCACACCCAGCCTACCCAAGACCAGCCCAGGAGCTGGTCATCCATGCTCCCTCCTGCTCAGCACTAACCCCCATTCCCCATTCATTCCCCAGGAAGTGGGAACCTCCATAAACAAAGGAGGGGCTGCTCCTGCCTCTCAAGACCAGGCACTTGCCCCTCCCCAACCAGGATGCGGTTCCAACCATGGTAATGTAAGGAAAGCTGTACACACACTTCCACAAATGGGCATGCACACACAGAGACACGTTCCATGCGGGGATGTGCCACACACCTGCATACACAGACACATGTACATACAGTTATATACACACATGCCTCCACGCAGGGATGTGCACACTCAAGGACCTGCACATATGGGACATGCACAGGCATGTTTCGGGGGCGGGGAGTAGGGGGGAGTGATGTTCAACCAGATGCCTGTGCCAGGAGAACAAATCCATTATCCTGCAGTAGCTGGACCCACTAGTCTCCAGGAGTGTACAACGCCTACCAAGTTCTCCTACCGTCAGCCAACAGCCCATCTTCCTCTCTGCCTGCCCCTACAGGGCCAGGAGCCTCATACCAAGATATAAGGTCACCTTTGCTGCAGTCCCCGTCCACTGATGGAGCCCACGGAAGGTTTGTACCTCTCCCTGGGGCAGCCTGGCTCAGTTCTGCATGGAACACCGGACTCAGAGGGGTCCACTGTGCCATCTATACACACAGATTCCCAGGCCACTCAGGCATGAGGATTACCTGCATTCACACGTGGGACAGGCTGTGAGGGCAGGTGGGAACCCAACCCAGTTCTGCAGCCCTGGAACCCCAACACAGCCCTATCTGGGCAGTCCGGGGTTCTTCTAATGGGACGCTGGCTGCCATAAGCCAGTGATTCTGGGGTACCGGGTACTGAGGCAGGAATTCTGCGGGTCCAGGATCCCAGTGGGAGGAGCCAGGCTTGAAGGCCCACCACAGCCTCAGCATAAGAATCACTTCTTAGCCGGGTGGTGGTGGTGGTGGTGCGGCGGCGGCGGCGGCGGCGGCGGCGGCGGCGGCGGCGGCGGCGGCGCACACCTTTAATCCCAGCACTCGGGAGGCAGAGCCAAGCAGATCTCTGTAAGTTTGAGGCCAGCCTGGGCTACCAAGTGAGTTCCAGGAAAGGCACAAAGCTACACAGAGAAACCCTGTCTCAAAGAACCAAAAAAAAAAAAAAAGAATCACTTCTTCAGTCTTGGCATTTCCCTCCTTGGAATCCTCCAGGCTGGTGCCAGCTCCTGGCATAGTGCCATCCAAGCTGCAAGGCCTCCAAAGACTGGTGCCAATAAGTGGGCACAGCATCCCAAAGGGCACAGACTTTCTTGGACTCACTTGGTGCTAACAGCCCCTGAGGGATGGACCCCACTCTCACAAAAAGCCCCCACCAAGAACACAAGGTACCATCCAGTGGATTTTTTTTTAATTTTTTTCAGTGTTTATTTTTTATTTTATGTACATTGGTGTTTTGCCTACAAATATGTCTGTGTGAGTGTTTCAGATCCCCTGGAACTGGAGTTACAAGCAGGTGTGAGCTGCCATGTGGGTGCTGGGAATTGAACCCAGGTCCGCAGGAAGGACAGCCAATGCTCTTAATCGCTGAGCCATCTCTCCAGCCCAAGGGCAGTGGATTTCAACAGGCACAACCCCTAGCTGGGGACAAGAGGTGAGTGGGTCCCTGGACCAAGGATATCTCTTTTTAGTCTTGTTGGCTACCAGATAAATCCCATCTATGGGAGTCAGAGGTCCCAAGCAGACACGGAGGCCCACACTACGTGTCCAACATAGCCACTGCCTGATGCCCACCAGGCACTGAGACCACCTACCCAGCCAGGATGACTGTGGAATCAGACCCACCTCCAAGTGAGACACAAACCTATACTTTGTAGAGTTGTCACAGCAGCGAAAAGGCACATGATACAGGTAGGCGCAAGGTGCCCCAATGCTGCAGAAGTTACCTCCCTGCAAGGTGCCAAGCCACAGGCCAGAGCCCCTCTCCACAAGGAACAAGCTACAGCTCCTTCTTGGGACCCTCCTCCGGGGGTCAAAAATCCCAGCACCATCAGCATACAGCCAGCAGCCAGCTGGCCATGTGGCCCTTCCCTCATGTCCAACACCAACACTGAAAACAGCTTCTCACCCGTTCAGCATCCCCACCGACAGATGAAGAATTTTGCTCTTGGGTGGGGATGATCCAATCTCCACCTCCACCTCCACGCAGCCACCTGGGAAGCAGGAAGCTAAGCTAGCCTGGCTTTCTAAAGCAGGACCCATCAGTGGGCTACCCAGGAAGCTGTGGTCCTCCAGGATGACAGAATGAAGTCTAAGGTCACTGCTATAGGAAGCACAGCAGAAGTCCCTGGCAGGCAACAAATATGTACACCCAGGCCACAGAGTAAGAGACTGCGGCCCAGTGGGAACTCAAGGGTCTGAGTGGTTCATGGTTCAAAGCCACATTAACCAGTGATCAGATCAGCTCTATCCACCCCATGCTGGCTCCTCTCTGGGCCCATTATCCAGACCATAAGATGAGAGAAACCCAACATCTCTCTGTGTGGTGGTCATATCCGCCATACCAAATCTCAGAAGAATCCTGGAAGGCACTCATCACCCTATTTTCTGGATGAAGAAACTGAGGCACACACAGAACCAGCCTAGAGTATCACTTCCTATACGTTTTCTCCTTATGCATGGCAGGCTCAGACAGTCCATCCCTCACCCAGAATCTGCTTCATGGGATTCCTCCTCAGTCTCACCCAGAGCCCAGGGCTCTGGGGCCAGACGGGCAGAAGGGGGCGGGTGGTGCTGGAGATCACGTCGGGAGCCAGGGCGGCATGCCAAGGCCCTGGGATGCACGTCAAAGGGAGCCCAAGGAGCCGCGGGAAAGAGCTCTGACCTGGCCTCAAGAGGCCATGTCCAAAATAGCTGGCCTTCACGGTGAGACGACTCGGCCTGGCGCACGTAGGCCTCCGGGCTCCAGCATTGCCAGGCTGGCCACAGAGGTCACAGCTATTTCTGGGCTAGCCTGGTGGTAAGACATGGCCCTGACACCCCCAAAGGGTGAGTGTGTAAGGGACAGCAGAGGCCCAGGTAAGCAAGCGCCCCGGGACACAGGTGGAAAAGACCTGGTCACCACAGATCCTTGATGAGCCAAGAGAGTGGGGGGAGGGCCCTCACTCCCTCAGGCCTCCCTGTCCACAAGACCTCAGAACATCAGTTTGCTGGTCTCACATTCGCCCCCTGGCTTCACGGGCCACCACGCAGGCCAAGCCTATGCCAGGCACATGGGTATCAAGGCAGCAGGCCTCCTCCCTGAGACAACAGAGCGACCACATCATGGGGCGCTGCTGGTTGTCCCCCAGCTGCTGTGAATCTGAGCTCACAACAGGAGACTGGTGCCAGCAGGCACAAGCATCACCCAACATCCGCACACACAAGCCACACTCCCGGAGGCCACACCCTGGCAGCGCCAGTGCTGGCCCCTGAATGTGTAGAGCCTCTGCTGGGTCCTACTTATCCCCCGAATACTTTCCCTCCCTGTAGCCTGGCCAGCCCCTGTGACATCATATGACACTTGGGGAAACTGAGGCAACTCAGAAGGACTTGACATCCTCTAGCCCCACCTTAAAGCTTTTAGCTCAAGTTCACGGCAAGCAAGCTCCCTGGGGTTGCAGATGAGGGGACTTAACTCTAATGGCTGCCTCACACCCTTGCCTAGCCTCGGACTTCTGGCTGCAGAACGAGAAGGTTCTGCAGCACCATCTCGTCACAGAGGAATCGCCAGTTTGGACCTCTGCTGGTTCCCTGCTACCTATGTCTTGTGTGAACTGTGTGACACAGAGTGGCATCCTCGACCTCTCTGAGCTGTCTGCTCATCTGTGAGATGGATGTTCTAGACGCCTGCCCCTGATGGAGATGCCTTCAGTGTCCAGGATCTGAGAGACACCTCACCCCCTTTCCCAGAGCCCTGGGAGCTGAGTCCCTGGAGCTTTGACTCTGGGCCAGGTGCCCACTAGGGCTGAGGACCCACGCTCAGGTTGGTACTCCTCCTGGAGTTTCTTCAGGAAACAGTCTAAGTAACTTCCTCCCAGCAGGACTTCTCGGACCCCATTCTGGACATGGAGGCCTCAGGGGACAGAGACAGCCAATAGGCGTTCCAGAGTACGATTTAAGTACGGTAGAATGATACAGAGGCCCACCCACTGCAGCAACATCAGACTAGGTCACTCTATACCCCATATTTGACACCCAGCAAGAAGGCACCAGCCATGGCTCACTGGTGCCCCTGCCACTGCCTGGCCACCCGACCCAAGCCAGTAGGGCCAACTTCCCACACACATAGAAAGAGTAGGTCATTCAGCAAGTCCTGGGAGGTGGACGTGAACACTGAGCATACTGGACCCAGAGAGCCTATGTGGCCTACACCTTCCCAGGTCCCAGGATTAAAGGGAAATTCATCTGAGTAGCTGGGGACCAAGTGCAGGCTGGGTTTGCTGGGAGGGACCTTCGGGCACTACTTGGTGAAGCATCCATATCCTCTGGGCTGCCCTCTCTCCTATGGGTCCCAGCAGGAGAGGGTCGGAGTCACCAACACCAGGTTTGAGGCAGATAGGGAGCCATGCACTGAGGGGGCTCCCAGCCCAGGACCATAGAGCAGGAAGGACCTGGTGCCCCGAGAACGGCTCTCGGGGTAAGCTGTGACTTTTGCTCTATTTGGTATCACTGTGGCTGGACCACTCACTTGTCAGCCAGACCCTGCCGAGGATCCCGGGGATCCAGGGCAAAGCCAGGCAAAGACTTGTAAAGGCAACACTGTTGGCCCTTGGGGACCAGGAGCTAGGGACGAGAGCCCTAGCTGCTCATGGCTAGACTCTGGGGACCCACAGGGCAGACATACAGAAGCAAGTACCTGCACTTGCTGTGGATATCACTCTATGTAAATAAAACACTGATGGCCAATGACCAGGCAGGAGGTAGGTGGGACAAGGAGAGAGGAGAATTCTGGGAAGCGGAAGGCTGGGAGAGTGACTGCAGCCACCGCCAGGACAAGCAGCATGTAGAGACTCTGGTAAGCCACCAGCCACGTGGCAAGGTATAGATTTATAGAAATGGGTTAATTTAAGATAAAAGAGCAGTTAGCAAGAAGCCTGCCACGGCCATACAGTTTATAAGTGATATAAGCGTCTGAGTGATTATTTTATAAGTGGATTGTGGGACTGCGGGGCTTGGGGAACCTGGAGAGAAGCCCTCCAGCTACATGCACTGGCCACAGGGTCAAAGAACAGGTCCCCCTCATGGTTCCAGGATCCGCACTATGTTCACTCCGAGCTCCTCAGGCACGAGAGCAGCAGCCTTGGCCCAACACCCCAGTTCCTAGCACCAAATCTCTGCTATCTGAGGCCTATCACAACCACTAGGCAAAGCCAAGGGCACCTCGGTCCTTTTACAAACCCCAGAAGACATGCTCAGAGAGCTCCTAGGCAAGGCTGTTTTCAATGTATCCTTTCCGATAAAATCCGGTAACGTGAAATTCGCCGCCATATTTTATTATGTTTGTTTGTCTGAGGCAAGTCTTGCTAGCACAGGCTGTCCTGGAGCTCCCTAGGTAGCTGAGGCTGACCTTGAATCCCTCCTCCCTTGGGCTCACAAGTGCTGGGATTCCAGGTGTGCACCACCACACCTGACTCATGCTAACCTCCAGGTACGGTGTGCCAGGCACAGTGATGAGCATCTGTAATCTCAGCAGTTGGGAAGCTGAGGCAGGAGGATTTTCATGAGTGTGAGGCAAATCTGGGCTATACAATGTTTCAAGTCAACCTATTCCATGATGCTGTCCAAGACAGCAAGATGCTATTGATGATGGTGATGATGATGATGGTGGTGGTGGTAGTGATGATGATGGTGGTGGTGATGGTGATGATGATGGTGATGATGGCCTGGAAGATGGTTCAATCTGGAAAGTGCTTGCCACACAAGCAAGAAGACCTGAGTTCAATTTCAGGCATCCAGTGAGAAGTGTGGCGGCCTGTGTTCGGTTTCCTAGCACTTGGAAGACTGGGAGAGGCAGATCCTGGGTCCAGCCAGCCTAGCCTAATTGATGAGTTCCAGTCAGGGAGAGACCCTGCCTCAGAAAACAAGGTGGATGCCTTCTGAAACACTAACTACACCCAAGGCTGATCCCTCTGGCCTACACACACACACACACACACACACACACACGCACGCACGCACGCACGCACGCACGCACGCACGCACGCACGCACACACACACACACACACACACACACATATGATACAGAAAGTGTGCGGTGCCATGGTTATTAGTATGTTCACGGTGTTAGGCAGTCCTCACCTTTCCCCAATTACAGAATACCTTCATCACTATAGGAACTCTGCAGCCAAGTATGATGGACACACTTGTAACACTGGCACTGAGGGGGTGAGGTGGGGGTGGGGGTGGGGGGGTGTCAGCCCTGGGCTCCACATGGTGGAAGGAGGAAAACAACTTCTGCAAGTTTTAATCCATTAACCAATCAATGATTGAATAAATAAATTTAACTAAAAATTTAAGGGGAATTTTGCTTTTTAATCCTAGCACTCAGGCATCTTTCCCACACAAAGATGTCTTCAGAGATCTCTCTCTTCCAGCACGCCAGTGCTTCACCCCTTTTATTAGCTGAATAACATTCCACGGCAGGAACACACCATGTTTTATCGAGCCCTCCTCTGAGGGGCATTTAGATCATTTTGAGGCCAAGTCGGGGACAAGTGCTGAACATCACAGGGGTAGGGGAGGTGGAACATGCCCCCATGTGTTCCGTGAGATGCTGGGATCCAGGAGCACTTTGACAGACGCCCTGAGAGGGGCCAGGAAGCCTCGGACTATCTAAGTCCGAGCAGGGAAGTGGGTCATGGTAACAGGGACAGGATGACAGAATCCAGCCCACCCCTAGGGGGGCACCCGATCAGCCCCTTTCCTAGGTCTGGTGGGACTGGGGCTGCGTGCAAGGTTAAGGTGCAGGCTGCTGCCACGGAAGAGGAACAGGCTAAACGGAGAGGAGGCAAAGCAAAGCGGGAGGTCCTGGTTGGCTTGGGGCAATGGAGACTTCAGAAGAGCCCAGCTCTCTCCCCCGAGGACAGGAAATGTTTGTCTAAGCATTTGAAAAAGCTGCAACACACTTGGATAAGGGAAGCAAGCCCTGGGGCTGGTAAATGAGCTCATTTGGACAGAACCAGTAGCAGACAGTGCTGGCTCCTGGGGGAGTTTGGCAGCTGAGCGTCTCTGGCTGAAGGACCCCACGGTGCTGGGTTGGGGGAGGCGGGGGAGAGGAGACTTGGCCGGTCACCACCACATGTGCCAGTCACTGTCAACTCACAGAGGCCTTCACGGAGTCTACCCAACTCTGTAGCGGGGTAGGTATCTCCAGGATCGGCTCACTGAGGGACTGTTAGATGCACTCCAACAGGACAACGAGAGACACGCCATCCACACTTTTGCGATCAGAAGAGTGAAGGGTAGAAGTCCATGGCGGGGGGGGGGGGGGGGGGGGGGGGGGACCAGAAGGAGCAAAGGCAGCCTCGAGGGGCCACTGTGAGATAACGAAAGAGAGCATCTACAGTGGACGTCAAGCGTGGGCCACCACTCAGCTCTCAGGGTCACCATGGGCACCAACAGTCCTCGGGACTCCATCCAGGACTGTCGCAGAGTCCGGCACAAGATGAGGACACAGCTCCAGACAGTGGGGTGGGGCAGCCCGGGAAGGGGGACAGGTGAAATGCTAAGCCATCTGCCCTCCTGCGACAGGGCAACCTGAAGTCTGGCAGCCCCATCTGTGGATCCCAGGCCTTCCATCTTCCCCAACACACCTCAGTCAGTCCATGACCTCCTCTGCTCAGTCCTCCAGCTGCCCTCCCAACCCAGAAGGGATGCCCCAGAACCCGGGACTGGCCTCTGCCCTCTGCCCTCTGCCCTCTGCCCTCTGCCCTCCCATCACATAGCTCTCCTCTTTTGCACCCGCATTCCCGGCTGCGTCTGCAAACTGCCAAGCACAGGACTGCCTCCAGGCCTTTGCACTGGCCTCGAGGCCCAGCGACCCTCTCCGCTTCTCCACAGCTGCTCCTCAACACTTGAACCTCAGGTCTGTGGACTCTTGGGCGAACGCCCGTCCATCAACATTACCTGACCTATGATCATCGCTCTTGCCTGTCTGTCCATCCGTCTCCAGCCCCACTGAGTGCTGTGTTGGTCTACCTGATTCTGAACGTTGCACCCAGTAGGTGTTCAATAGTTATACAAATGCAGGAAGTGCTCCAGTGCAGTCTAAGCAGGACGGGGACTACCACCCAGTACACACCAGACCTGGCCAGGACCTTGTGGCCAGTAACATAGAAACGGAGTGCTGGCGGGCTTGTGGGAACACAAAGTAAGGAAGCCGAGTGCACAGGGCCGAGCAAACCAGGGTGTGCATGCAGCTGGCAGAACCCGGGCACCAACGCAAGACGGCAACATCTGACTTGGGGAGCGGCAGGGACCACACAGGTTTCCCAGGCACTCCCCCTTTCCTGACTGCCCGAGGCCTGTTCTTCCCTACTTGGGCTGTGAGCCTACAGCTGGTGCTAGCCCTAACGCTTAGAGAAGGGGGTTCCTGGCCTTTTCTATGACTGCCCTGGGACTCTTCAGCGGTATCTAGTCAGTGGGGGCTGGCACTGGCGGGCAACCAGCATTAACCAGTACTTTTGAGCCTAGTGTTTCCTACATGACAAAGGGGAGGTGAAGGTCAAGGGGCAGGTGGGCTTCTGTGCATGTCTATCCTGTGGCTGCCTCCCTCTGGAGACCCACCAGGGTCCCAAAGGATGCAGCCCCACCCTGGTAAGGAAAGACTTCCTGGACAATGTCTCCGGGACCCTTTAGGAAGCACACTGGTCACAGACCTGCTGAGATGCTACTAAGGGACAGGAACCGCACACGCTCTGCAGACCTCCTTGGGCCTGTATGGCCTGCTGCTCTCCACTGCTGTCCCTAGAGCCCTTGAGGACCAGGCCCCATCCTTCTACTGCCATGCTCATAAGGATGACATGGTATACCCTGTGGATTTTCTCAGCGTTGTCTCCTAGCCTTGCACACATGCCTAGGACCCCCCAAACTCTGTTCCCCCGGAACACCCCCTTCTTGGCAATCCAGGGGAGAAGTGGAGGGAAGGTCCCCTATCCTGTGGTATCAGGAAGGTATACCGGGAAAGCATCACAGCATCACAACCAGGCTGGGACAAGGTGAGGTCAGCCTTACCCTGGGCTCCAGACTCTCAGGCCAGAGCTAACACCTAGTCCTCTGTGCTTGGTGCCCAAGCTTCTTGGCCACACTTGGGGGTTGGCTGTGGTTTAAGTACTCCAGCCCATTCCCCTGGGACTCCCACTCCATCTCAGATTCGCTCAGTTATCTCGTGGGAAGGCAAGATGAATGGGCTGAGCCAGGGTTGACCCCACTCTCAGTCTGTCTGGCCTCACGGAGACAGCCGATCCTTTTCCAGTCTTGCCATGGTCTCTGAGGTGGGGTACTGTCAGCCCAGGGCTGAGTGTGAGACTGGATCACAGGACAGCGTGTCCCCAGTGTACACCGCAGATGCTTTGGACCTGCCAGTGGCCCTCCTGGGACAGTCAATGGCCACCATTGTGCCTCTATTCCCACCCAGACTGGCCCAGTCTCCAAGTTCTCACGTTCACTTCCTTCAGCACAGGACAGTCTCGGAGGATACTTGTCTGGGAAATCCCGGCACATCTAGGACTTTGGACAGGGTATTAAGCCACAGCCTCCCGAACTGAGAGGGGAGGAAGGGGAGGGGAGAAACTGAGGATGAGGAGGCTGTACCGTGACCTCCCCATAGCTGCCTGGGGTAGGGATGTGTGACCCCCAGGGTCCACCCAACTCCCCAAGGCCGGAGGGAAGCCAGGACAGGCACATGGCTGCCAAGAACCCAGGCCACAGGTCCCACAGGGTTCGAGGTCCCTTCTGGGGCAGGGCAGGCCCAGCTGGCAGTGTCCGTGGGAACAGTCCCCAGACCCTGTCAGTCACTCTGAGGCCAGCTAGCTACCGGACAGTGGAGCGGCCGCAAATGCCAGGGCATCTGGACATCCATGGCCTCTAAGGCAGAAGCCCAGGCTAATGAGATGATACGGTGTTCCGGGAGGGCTGAGGAAGGGGCTAAAAGGGATCTGCAGGACCCAAACCACCAGGACCGGTACCATTTGTGCCTCCGGATCTGTCTGCTTCTCTTCCCTCTACCCCCAGGCCCATGTCTGAGAAGTCAACTTTTCACTCCCAGGGGCCCCTACACTCCCAAGGCCACATCCTCTTCCTGTAAGCTCTCTTCAGCTCCAGGGTCCCTACATCACTCCTCCCCCTTCCCCCCCAAAGCCCCCCCACTCCCACCCCCACCCCCGCGCCATGCAGCCTCCACCTGGTGGTCCATGCAATGTTAAGATTCCCCACCAGTTCTCAAGACCCCACACACACATCACACACAGACCACCCTGGGCTGGAGCCCAAGTAGCTTTGCCTGTGTCCCGTAAGTCCTCCTCTGGGTGGGGGAGGGGTGGGTGGAGAGGGGACAGACGGATTGCCCCTGGATGACTGGCTCAACCCCACCCCAGCTCAGACACCCAGCTCCCAGCCCTCCCTAGCTCTGTCCTCCTGGCTCCCTGCCTTCCCGCTCTCCCCCCTCCCCCCCCCTGCACCCTCCCCTTGCTCTACCAGGGGACTCCACAGCACACAGACCCCAAGCCACTGGCTGTCCTCACAGGCCTGCAGGGGCCCCTGGGGACAGCCCTTCCGGTGACTTCCTGCCAGGGAAGGGTAAATAAGCCCTCCAGATGGCTTCCTGCAACTGGGTAGTCGTGGGAACTTGCGGCTAGTGGGCGGAGACAGAGAGGCAGGGAAGGAAGGAGGCCAGCCTCGCATCAGCGGGGGCCTCCCCACGTCCCCAAACAGAGGCTTCACACCTCCTGACAGGGAAGGAAACCGAGGGCCTGGCAGCTGATGACAGCAGAGACCAGCAGCAGGGTCTCCAATGAGCTAATCGCACCCCCCATCACTGAGAGAGCGAACAGGAGCCACAGCTGTGCGGGGTTCCTCCCACACACACCTGGAGGCTGCCCTCTCGCCATAAACAAAGGGACCAAGAGCTGGGTCAGACCGCTCTGCAAGGGCATCCCAGCAGCCCGCCTTCCGCTATGCGCTGCCACCTGCAGGAAGCCAGCCGCAGGGGGTGGAGTGGAGCGGGCTGGGAAGAGCAGCCACCCCCAGGTTATCTTGAGGATTAAAGAGGTGCCCTGGGCCGGGCGGTGGTGGCACACGCCTTTGATCCCAGCACTCGGGAGGCAGAGGCAGGCGGATCTCTGTGAGTTCGAGGCCAGCCTGGTCTACAGAGCGAGATCCAGGACAGGCACCAAAACGACACGGAGAAACCCTGTCTCGAAAAACCAACAAAACAAACAAACAAAAAAACCAAAGAGGTGCCCTGGACTAGCGCCCACCACCAACCCAAAGGGCTTAGCCAAGACCTGTCCAAGTGATGTGGGCTGCACCCCACTAGCCCCTCCCTCCATACCATGATACCACCACCTCCCAGACGCCCACCTGGCTACCTGGCAAGGGGGAATACCCTTCCTGCCACGCAACCTCTAGGTCATAGAGCCACGTGCTCCAAGAAAGTGATTACTGTCCCTTGTAACCCTGCTCAGTGTGCGGGGGTCCCTCTAGGACAGGACCACCCCTCTCTACTTTTCTACCCCCATGAAGCCAATGCAGCCAAACCAGGCCAGCTTCCAGGAGACCTGGGGAGGCAGAACAAGGCGAAGGCAGTAGCCTGTATCCCCATCCTCCATACAGCAGCCAGGACAGTGGCAATGGGGTGCTGTGGGCTCAGGGCCAGCAGATGGGACTGAAAGATTCACACAGTGCCCAAACGCACGTCCCTAGCTGACCAGGACATCCATTATAAATGGGGGGGGGGTAGGGAAGCAGGCAATAAACAACAATCCTTCTAGACCCAGGGACCAGAGGCCCACGGTCAAGGCCATGGGAAAGTCCAAGTGCAATGCTGGCATCCTGTTCCTGTGGAGCTGAGCATCAAATGGAAGGGTCAGCATCCAAGGAGGCTCTTCCCTGGGGCTGTTCACAACAAACGCGCCCAAATCTACAACCTGACCAGTGAATGGGCTTTATCGGTTGCCCTCTTCTGTGTGTGAGTCCTGGAGCCACTGCTGGTCCACACCAGCCCCACGAGCATCACCTGACAGAAAGGGAAATCGCAGCACCAGCGGACAGCACCTCCACAGGTCGCTGAGAGCAGGGGGCGTGCCTGCCTGCAGACCACCCAGTTCAGTTGCAGCAGCCCGGCTCAGGTCAGGTAGCCAGGAAACAGCCACCCAGGACGGCTCTGTTCTGACACGCCACCAGTCTACGAAGAGGGCCCGTGATCCATTCCAAACTCCTATCTGCAAATACGAAAACTGAGGCCAGCAAGGGCAGGGCGCGCCAAGATCCATCCAAGGTCAGTAATATTCAGGGCCATGCCTAGGTTCCCCAAGGCCAGCGGAGGGGGCAGGGACGTCACCGGGGAGAGTCAACTGGGAGTCCTGGGCACCTCTAAGCTCTACGCAGCATTTCCCAGCACATGTTGGGCCTCTGGGCAGCCAGCCAAAGGAAAGCTGACCCTGGAGGAGGGGCCTCGGTGCTGCCCTGACTGGGAGATTAGAGGGAACTGCTTGCCTTGGCAGAGTTTCAGGGCCAGTGGGCATTGCCAGAGAGGGCTGCCAGAAAGCAGAAGCATCGTCTCTGGGGCATAGGCAGCGGGGACCTGTAAGTGACACTGTGAGCCACTGCAGAAGCCATGGTGGCTGGGGCAGGAGGCCTTGATCCGGGGTAAGGCAGGGGATCCTCCAAACACAGCTGAACTTCTGGGAATTCTGAGCCACAGGAAGGCTCGCTCAGGCAGAGGGCAGTGGGAGCCCTGGTCCCATGGGAAGGGGACAGGACAGGCAGGCCCGCCTGCTCCAGTTGGCCTACCTCCTCTTCGGGGCCAGCCCTGGCTTGGAGTGTGTCTGGTAAACCCAGGGCCTTGGGAACAGGCTTCCACAGGATTCCACAGATCCCAGGAGGGGAAAGAGATAGAGAAGCTGGGAAAGAAGGTCCACAAGACACTACAGAGGAGAAACCGAGGCCCAACAGGAGCCTTCTAGCTCTTCCTGGGACTGTGTAGACCACGCAGACTAGGGAGAGAGGGAGGAGGCCTGCCTGGACACGCTGGGCCGGAGCCCCTGGACAGGGCCAGGTTAAGGCACAGGCAGAGACTACTGGGTCCTAGCAGGTACAAGGGGCTGAATGGGCCAGTGATCAGGGTCTGGGAGGTGGGTGAGGGTCCAGGTTCCCTAGTGGGTGGCCTTCAGGTGGGGACCTTACTGGACTTACTGAAGTGGTCATCTCTCATGCTACTCAGGCCTGAAGACAAGGAGACTGAGGCAGCCTGGTCAGCTAGACCAGGGGTACCCTGACCCCGATTTCCTAGTCAGACCTGTGCCAGCTTATCTGCCCTCCATCCATTTGAACCTTCTTCCAGCTCCCTTGCTCCCAAGGGCCTAAAGAAATCTGCTGCCCACAGATCAGGCTCCAGTCCACCAGCGCTACTCTAGGGCACTCTGTAGCTCTTGCTGTCCACCACTGATTCCAAGGAGAAACTGAGGAATGGAAACATAGTACTCTGAGGTCCAGGGAAACCAACCTCCCACCTGACACCACCTGTAGGGGGAGGTTAGGCCCCCAGGGGTATGTACCTCAAACGATGCGATCAATCAGGGATGCTTCTGATCCACAGCCAGCCATGGGTCTGATCCAGCCTTGGATCGTCAGTGCAAGAACAGGGACCCGTAAGCTGATCCTCACTTGAAGGCCACCCACTAGGGAACCTGGACCCTCACCCACCTCCCAGACCCTGATCACTGGCCCATTCAGCCCCTTGTACCTGCTAGGACCCAGTAGTCTCTGCCTGTGCCTCAACCTGGCCCTGTCCAGGGCCTCCGGCCCAGTGTGTCCAGGCAGGTCTCCTCCCTCTCTCCCTAGTCTGCGTGGTCTACACAGTCCCAGGAAGAGCTAGAAGGCTCCTGTTGGGCCTCAGTTTCTCCGCTGTAGTGGTCTACACAGGCCCAGGAAGAGCAGGTAACAAAGGTGGAAACTGAGCGGAGTCGGGACAAAGAGCAGGGCAGCAGAAGAGGCCATGTCTAACTCAGGGCTGATTTCTGGAATATATTTTCCTACACTCCTTCTGGTCCCAGTGGCAGAGGACAGCAACGCCTCACTGTAGTACCCCCAAAGGGCAAACAGCAGTCTAGAAAGACTGGGTGGGTTACCCCACTGTGATGCTCGGGCCTGGAGGTAGGATCCCCCTTTCTAAACGCCCACCCCAAGCCTCACTTCACCCACACCAACACCACCCCAGAGATCTAGGTCATGGGATCCAAAAGCCATCACTACCAGGAGCCATTTAACCTCAGGATATAACAGCCTTGCTGGGCCACGCCTCAGGCTCTGCAGCAGGTGAAGGACGGGTCCTTCTGTGGCAGGCATTACCCAGGACAGTGTCACGAAGAGCCCAACACCCTGTAGGCATTCCATACACTCTGGCTAACATAATCGCAGAAGCCGTTTTCCCGCTGCTTTGTAAAACAGGCTATCATGCCCGCCTCCCCCCGATGACTGTGGCCCAAGACATTCATGCTGACCCTGGGGGTGAACGTGGCAGGAACGACCCCGTACACAATGGCTCACTAGAGTGGGAAAGTCAGAGCTCACAGGCAGCCCCCTGCTGGGCGCCAGTAAACACCGGTCTCCTTAGCTATGTCCAGCAGATCCTCAGTAGTCTCCAGACAAGTGTCAGGCCCCTGGCTCAGGCCCCTGGCTCAACCCATCAGCTGAAAAGTCGCTGTAACATGTGACTGAAGAGACACTGAAGTTCAGGCCCAAACTAGTCCAGCCAAGCTAGGGTCACCTGCCCCACCACCGCAGTCCCAACCCTGCTGGCCTTTACCCTCCACACAGGGTACCTTTACCCTCCACCAGCACACCAGAGACAGCCACACCGTGGGCACCCACACTCAGCTAAGTCCATGGACAAGGACAACCAGGATGCCTTCTGGGAGTTCAACTGCCTGTTCCTGAGGTCCCCAATGAGACAACGACAACCCATGCCCTTTGGCTAACCCCTCCCCCAGAAAGCAGCATAGTACCACAGTGGCAGGCCTGGTCTCCAGCCCTAGATGGCAATGTCCACATCCCTGCTCGTCCGGCAGGATGCCCCAGACACATTCCTACGTTTCCAGGTCCTACAGAGCTGTAGGACAGGAATAATAACCCCACAACCTGGGTAAAAGCCTGGAGAAAAGATGTCCAAAGGACCTTGTGGTCACCACTACTGTCACCAGACACTACTAAAGGGCCCCCACACACACTTTACTGGCACCTTGCCCGGCACCTGGCCATGCAGTGACAGAGACCTGAGCTTCCACACCAGGCGAGTCTGCTTGCTCTGGGCAAGGCAGAAGGGATCTACAGCAGCTGAGGCAGGATGGTGTGTGGTCTGCAGTAAAGACCACACAGCATCGTTCCGACTCTTCTAGCAGACTCCACATCTGGGACAGACATCTGTGAGGCACCAGGGCCTCTTGTGGGAGACAGGCAGGTGGGCATCGGGGAGCCCATGTGCTCTGAACTTCAGGGAAGGGTGGAGCTTCCCAGGGAAGATGACTGCATACACACACTGTCACCCCAGTGTCCCTTTCAAGGGTTCTGGGAAAAAAAGACCTGAGCGCTAATGCTCCCAGGCTGAGAGCTCCATGCCATATGAACACCAGGTGGCCAAGAGAGCTACAGAGTCTCAGTTCTGTCATTACAGTGACATCAGAGACCCCTCCAGGCCACCACCTTTACTAGGCTAGCAGCCTGTTCCTTGTCTGATCTGTCCCTGGCCTAACAGCCTTGGCCCAGCTCAAAAGGATTATGGTGAGGTTTTGGCATTTGCTGGCCTGAGGCACCCCTTGATAGGAGACACACAACTTCTACCAGGTGAACGCCTATGGAGTCTTCAGAACCCCACCTCCCCATTCTCTCCCTCAGACCCTCAACTGTGCTTCATCACCCTATTCACAGTGGCAATAACATAGCTGGGGGCCGCATTGGTGGTGGCCCTAGGATGTCCCACCCCCTGCAGGGCCAGCCTGTCCAATTGAGGGATACAGGGCAGGCTCTTTACACGTACCCTGCCAACCTAAGACCAGCCCAGTCCACTGCACCCCAGGTCTGTAAAGACCCACCAGAGTACCACACCACACCACAGCCTGGTCCCAAATGCAAGACCTCTTGATCCCAGAGGAGGTGCTGAGTGGCACCCAGTGATTGATCCTTGTACCCATCCTCCCAGCAAACATATATTACCACCCCAGTTTTACAGGAGCCAAAACTTCGGGTCTAGATCAGTCAGAAACTAGGAAGCCAAGGCAAGCAGTGGTGGCGCACGCCTTTAGTCCCAGCACTCAAGAGGCGGAGGCAGGCGGATCTCTATGAGTTCAAGACTAGCCTGGTTTACAGAGTGAGTTCCAGGACAGCCAGGGCTACACAGAGAAACTTTGTCTTAAAAAAAAGAAAGAAAGAAAGAAGGAAGGAAGGAAGGAAGGAAGGAAGGAAGGAAGGAAGGAAGGAAAGAAAGAAAGAAAGAAAGAAAGAAAGAAAGAAAGAAAGAAAGAAAGAAAGAAAGAAAGAAAGAAAGAAAGAAAGAAAGAAAAGAAAGCAATTAAGAAGTCAGCTCTGGGCTGGGCCCAGCCTCACACAGCTACACATGTAGATGCTACAGAAGCCACTGTGGACAGGGAACGTACAGGGACCAAAGGAGCAGAACAGTAAAGGTGGGTAGGGTGGAGTAGGTGGGCTGGGATAGCTTCTTAGAGAGGTGACCTCACAAGCCACAGGTGAGATGGGCAGCCCAGTGCGGCGTAGTGAGAACCACAGCACACCATCCCATCACCGCTATCAGGTTCAGCTCTTCGGAAGCAAGGCCAGGCCGGAGGCGTGGGGAAATAATCACTGCTTGCCAGCTCCACTCCCAGCAGCTCCCAGCTCTGTCCCTGGACAGACGCCCACGGGACACGACTTCACCTTCCTAGTGCATCTCCCCATCACCCCTGGGCCTCAGGAGGCTTGTGCCACCCCTGAGGCCAGCTCTGGGCACCACGGCAGTGAGATCAGGCAGGCAACCTGGCAGCACTCACACCCCAGGAACGAGCCAAGAGTCTGAGTCAGGGAGTGCCAGCTTTCCTTGGCCAGAGGTCCTCCTGTCGTGTCCAGCCCCACCGCCACCCAGGCTGCCTGCGGGTCGGAGGGAGAGACCCTCTGCCACACCAACCACACAGGCTGGCCACCCTCAGGCAAGCCCTGTGCTGGCAGGAGACACCGGGGAAAGTCTTCCCCAGTTGGTGGGCAAGAGGTCCTGGTGGGCTCCTGTTTCAACATCTACTAATGACCATCTGTCCAAACTACTTACTTCAGCCCTATCCATCAGCCACCAGGGTCCTAAGGCTACCACCCGCACCTCCAAGTCAAGCACCAGGCCTGACCAAGAGAGGAGGTCTAACAAACATCTTGGAGTGGCCAGTTCCTTCTTGAGGGGACATTTAGGAACATTCCCATGTCATCAGGAGCAGCCTCCCATTCACTCCAAGAGTGCAGGGGCAGGCGGAAGAGGCTCCCAGGGCCTGCCTCAGTGCAAGCCACAGGATCCACGTGTTGTCCACACTCTCCTCATTGCAGCCCACCAGGTAGAAGGACAAGGCTCTGAGAAGGCCCACAGTCTTCCGGGTGACACCTGAGTCCACTCCTCCAGTGCCTGCCTCATCTGGGAACCCCGGTTAATAATCTTGTGAGAGGATTTGAGGCCACAGGAATGGTGTGCAATGCAATGACGTCCACCTAGTCAGCACCATGAAAGGAGTCCACCCTACACTGAGTCCTCAGCACCAAGACTCTAAGAAGTTTCCTCCAGAGCATGCAGCCAAAGAGAGGTGCACCACTTACCCAGGGGACACAGTACACTGTGACAACCGGCCTGGAACCCACTCTGCCCCTCAAGGACAGGGTCAGAAGGATGGTCACACTACCTGCCTTGGGGCTAGTCCATGCTTGCAGCTCCCTGCCAGGAGACCTCGGGTCCATCAGGAGTCACCTGCTTAACCCGGTTGCACCTGGACAGGCTGCAGCAACACCCCTGCTCCTGCTGCAGCACCCATGGATAATGAGGCGCTGTCCCACCTGGCCTGGACCAGCATGCCTGAATCAGAATTCGGTTCCCTAGGGACCCAAGACCTGGTGCCCAGCTTCCAAGGGTGACCCACTGACATCCACGCGGGAGGCAGAGAAGACTATGTAGTCCTATGTCCCAAGCTATGCAGAGAAGGAAACGAAGGGGAGCCCAATCCTGGATAGGGACCTTGGGGAAGATGAAAACCGGGCAGATGTTGGGAGAATCTCTTGCACCCCTAGAAATAGGAGCAGAGTCACCCCCTTCCACCCATGCAAGTCTGGGCGACACACCGAGGAAACAGCTGGCTATGTCCCCACGCCTGGCCTCCCTGCGGCTCCAGCCCTGCACGTGGCAGCCACCAGCCGGGTTCATGCAGGGGCGGCAGCGGGGTGCGGCCCCCGCCGGGAGCAAGCACACAGGCCGGCGCGCGCTCCCGCCGGCGCGGCCCCGAGGCGGCGCCCCCGCCGACGGCCCCCTGCGCGCCCCCGCCCGAGCGGCGCGGTGGAGACTGACCTGGCGGTCCGGGCGCCGGCGCCGGCACGACGCGGAGGGCTCGGCACGCGCGCGCGCACAGGGGCGCGGCCTCGGCGCCGTCAGGACGTGCGCGCGCGGGGGCGCGGCCTCGGCGTCGCCGTCTCGGGGCGCGCACCGGGTCACGTGGGGGCACGGCCCAATGGGAGCGCCCCTGTGCACGCTGTCACAGGCGCGCGCGCCTCCACCAGGCCTCGGGGCACCCACTAGGGATCCACCGGGTTCACTGCGCGTACCCTGATACCGAGGCAACCCGGGTCAGAGAGGTTCCTCGGAACTTCTAGAGCCCTCTGCTTTCCCATAGGTCTCGTAAAGCAAAGTCCCTCGCCCAAGGAAAAGTTGGCTGGTGCACGGACCAGCAGGCAACAACCATCAAGCCTGGGGACCTAGGATCAGGTTGAGTTTGAGACCCCTTGTGCTAAACGGATTCTGGAGGTAGGGCGCCTCCGAGAACTGGCTTGGAGACTAGACCCCTTGCCCTGATTGTCCCCTGCCGCTGTGCTAAATGTCATGCCCACCCTATGGAACCTCCAAGATGCCCATTCATCCACTCTTCCTCGGTGGCAGGAGAGACACCAGAAAGGTAAAGTGAGGACCCTCGGTGCAACATCCTGCAAGGACACCATAACACTAGTGAAGGACAGGGACCCCACCTTGTCCCTAGGCCTCCTAACCGGGTCCTTAGCTGCTGTCACCTCACCCTCTCCAAAAGCTCTTCCCCAAATAGATCAGTTGCCTTCACATCTCAAGGTGCTCTCTATGTGGTGTATTTCATCAAAGATCCACGGAGCTGTGAAGGCAAATGGGGCATATCCCAGTCTGAGGTCCTAGGAGAAGTCATGCCCCCAGCTCTTCTGTGAATTCAGTACCTCTTTCAGCAGCTCACGGACCATCTCCTCATGGGACTGTGTGTCTTTGAGTTGCTAGGTGTGTTGTTTTTATTTTTGTTATTTCAAGACGGGGTTTCTCTGTGTAGCCTTGGCCGTCCTGCAACTGACTCTGTAGACCAGGCTGGCCTCAAACTCATAGAAATCCATCTGCCTCTGCTGGGATTAAAGGTGTGAGCCGCCACCGCCCAGCAAGTTACTGATTTTTAAAACTTACCCTCACCTGTACAGCACCCACCTCCTTACTTTTCCCATACTCTCTCCTTCCTCTCCTACCTAAAGCCTCAGGTTTTTTTATCTCAGGACTTCTGCTGGGGATGATGGGTTTGCCTTCCATTTGGCCTCTGGAAGCCTAGAGTTCCCATCTCACCCAGGCCCTGGCAGCTAGTGGCCAGGAAGGAGACACCAACCTGGTGGATTCCAGCCCATGCTTCAGACACTTGCAGATGCCAGAAAACGTATTCAAAGCCAGAGTTCCCAAAGTTCACCTCGAGGGAGCTTGGCTGCCCTGGTTTATAGATTTCCTGGCAGAAGCTTGGGGGGATACAGAGTGGAGAGTCAAACCCAGGCCTAGCTAGCCAGTATCTGCCACCTGCTACTAGTGGACTGGGAGGTGCTGGGGCATGGGATGGGGTGGATAGAATCCCGAGGTTTCCTGTGAGAAAGGGGATCTCAGGCTTTTGGTTTGTTTGTTTGTTTTTATTTTCTGAGGCAGGGTTTCTCTGTGTAGCTTTGGAGCCTGTCTTGGAACTCGCTCTGTAGACCAGGTTGGCCTTGAACTCACAGAGATCAGCCTGCTGCCCCTGCCTCTCGAGTGCTAGTACTAAAGACATGCCCCACCACTGCCCGGCCTCAAGCTGTCTTATTCTATACAGGGAAAGATGAGATGAGGGTTGGGCAAGGGGAAGGTGGAGGCTAAGTCAGATGCTATCCACATTCCAGGCTCAGAGCAGTTCATGCAGGGGCTGCAGATGTAGACATAGCCCCCCCCCCCAAGCATCCTGCCCCTCGGCCTTAGACCTCTCTGGTCAAGAGGATCTGGAGCGGTCTGCTGTCAGGGGCAACAGGCTCAGCGGATTAGTTCAGAGGACAGGGATGAGGTCAATGCTAAGTGGATTTCCCGGAAGCCACCTCCAGCCACCAGGCCTGGTCCCAGGTCAACAGGGCTATAAAGGAGGGGCCCTGGCTGGGGAAACGCTGAGCTAGCCATAGGATGTGGAGGTAGGCCGATGTGACGGAAGTGACTTCTGAGCCCCCTCCCTGGGCTGCATGATATAACCTCTGACTTGGCTCATTTTCCCCATCCATAGAGAGAGTAGTAGTAAAAGTTATAATCCAAGGGTCATGGAGAAGTCAGAGCAAGAGAGCTTTGGCCATAGTTACTTGGTTTTGCCTGCCCAAGACATACTTTTTCAATGTAAATCCATTATAAGGATCCTTCCTGAGGACAGTCATGAGCAAAAAGACAAAGATCTTGTGGTAAAAAGGGGGATTCGGAGATCATCTGAACAGAATGAAAAGCCACCATCGGGCCAGGCTCTGGACCACCTCATGTCTTGATTAGCCTCAGTGGCTGTGGCCATTCTGGGAAAGCACAGCCCTCTTCCCTCACTGATAGAGCCTGTCACCCCACCTCTGATGGCATTGAGCCCTGAATGACAGGGGAGTGACCACAGGCCAGCCCCCACCAGCAAGGAAGCCCATAGAAACACACTCCAGCATCTTGTCCTGCTGCCCTGGAGTATCTAGACCATATGCTCTGATGTTTTATAACCAGGGAACCTTCAGGAGCACACCAGTGTGTTGGCTCCCTCACTCCAGAGCCCCCCAGATGACTCATCTGAAGGCAACTCCATCCCAGGCTCTGCTGTGAAGGGGACGGATGTGAGCGCCAGTGTCCCTGACAAGAAGCAGAGACATCTGGAGAGAAGCTAGGCCTTGGGGCAGCATGAAAGAAAAACTGTAGAGATGGTGTTTGTCTGGCCCACTCCTGGGTCTCCTGTTGTCTAGCTGTGCCACCGCCGTGAAGGGACACGGTTATCTGTGGCTTCGTTGTGCGGTGACTATTCACGACGGCAAATGAATAGCATCCAAGTAGTCAGAAATCGCCAAATTGTTGTAAGCTGGAGGTCTGCAGCCAAACAGACCAGTTCTGTCCTGGGGTCCCAGGATAGCCAGCCAGGGGTTCAGTGGATCATCTGTGGCTGCCTGGACTAGGAATCAGCCTCTAAGATGTAGTCTCAGAGCCCCTTGGGATATTCCCTCTAGGGATACACGGCCGTCCTTACCACTCAGGGACCAGTGTATTTTATAAGTCAAGGGGAAGACTAGGCAAGAAGCTGAGATGCCCACACATGATCTAGCATCAAGAAACTCAGTGTCTTCTGTCGGTCACACTGGCATGGAAAGGAAGCATGGAGCCCGTGCAGGCTGAGACTGAGCACGGACTGCAGCAACATGGCTCGTTCCTGTGTGGGACCAAGATGCTTCCCTCCCCCAAGATGGCATGGAAGGTGACTGGTGTCCCAGGGGAGCTCCTGAGACTCCCAGAGGAGATGGTAAGGGGTAGGGGACGTCAAAGCTTGCGTCTTTGCACGTAGAGTGACAGAGGCAAGCTTAGAACCTTCTGGCTCCCAACAACACATTTCTTGAGCGTTGCCCAGTTCAGGATATAGATGGGAGCCAGGGAGCCTGCTCAGAGAGTCCAGGTGCAGCCATCAGGAGCATCTAGGGGGGCTATGGGCCTAGGCCTCAGAGTGGACTGGTGTCTGGTCTAGAACAGAGCCTGCCACCCAGCAGACACAACAGATAATTGAGAAAGGATGCCCGAAGGCAAAGGCCAGCCTCCCAGGAAGGAGGCTGACACTCAACAGGCAGTGAGCATGGAGTGCCCAGAGAGTCCCCCGTGGTCAGAGCACACAGTGGTGTATCTTCTGGGAACAAGAGAGCCTCCTTGAGGAGAAGAGGCAGGTGTGTCCCCACATCCAGCCCTCCTGGTCCCTTGGCCTTATCTGGCACCTCCCACTGTCTTTGGTGACTCCAGCACCTGGAAGACCCCCTTGAGGAGAGCTCCTGCTGGTGAAGATGCCCAGAAACCAAGCTGCCCACTACAGTACCTTCTTGCAGGGTTCGAGTGTCAGACATGGTGTGTCAGCGCCCCCTTGTGGTGGTTATGGTCAAAGGGTTGATCATGTGGGCCATCCAAATACTGGCTTTACCAAAGCTCGCTCTTCAATCCCCGAAGATCGATTCTGACCAGATTCTGGCCCAGAATCTTATGGCTTCAAGATCCCTGAAAGGATGTAGAGGGACTTGACTCAGGGCCATTTTCAGCCTGCCTCCTGGGCTGGAATTGGAGTTCAATGACAGACAATATGGTAGTACAAGTTCCCTACTATCCTTCAGTCAGGACAGGAAGCCAGGGTGCAGGAAGGTACAGCCACAGACCACTTTGGCCACAGGGCATGCCACCACTCCAAGTACCCACTGAGACCCAGCCCATTAACCCCAGAACCCCAGGCTAGTCTTTGCCCAGTCCTCTAAGGCTGAGCAGTGAGAGACTTAACCAAGAACCATGGATACTACATGGCCAAAAAAAGGCCCTGAAATGTCAGTAAGTCTGTACTGCTCCTGTGGGCTCCCCAAGCACCATAGAGTTCTCTGAAGTTCAGGGTCCAGCCTGGAGAAGACGATAGAGAGAGACAGAGACGGAGCCCAGTAAGGTCTTAGGAGTCCAGTGTTAGAAGAGGAGCAATAAAAGCCCAATATCTTGCCAGGTGGTGGTGGCGGCGGCGGCGGCGGCGGCGGCGGCGGCGGCGGCGGCGGCGCACGCCTTTAATCCCAGCACTTGGGAGGCAGAGGCAGGCGGATCTCTGTGAGTTTGAAACCAGCCTGGTCTACAGTGTAAGTTCCAGGACAGCTTGGGCTACCCACAGAAACCCTGTCTGGAAGGAAGGAAGGAAGGAAGGAAGGAAGGAGGGAGGGAGGGAAGGAAGGAAGGAAGGAAGGAAGGAAGGAAGGAAGGAAGGAAGGAAGGAAGGAAGGAAGGAAGAAAAGCCCAATATCATAAACCTCATGGTCAAGAAAGTAGAATCTCTGGCCTAGGTGGAGACACACACACACACACACACACACACACACACATTTCAGTTGGGCCAGATCAACACAATAACCTGGCCAAGGACTACCCCTAGGAAGGCAGGTTCACTTTAAATAATGCTAAAGAGATGAGCAGGATAATTTTTCATTTAATGAGATGCTGTACTTTTTCTTCCCAGAATCCCTTCCCCAGTGCAGAACTTACCAGGCCACAACCATGCAGCTTTGTAAGTCTGCCCACTTTTCCCAGTTTCTCCTTTCCTACCCCCTTTCTAAGCACGCTTTCCTAACCCAACATCTTGGGCTGTCTTACTTGCTCTAAAGCATCCCCCACCTCCTTGTAGCTGCTGATCCGGTGGGGCTCTAACTGCCCGGCTTTTTCCTCTAAGTCCCTGCTCTGAGCAGCTGCTAAGACTCACGGCGTGCCTGCTCTGGTTTTTTGTTTTAACACTATAAAATTGTCCTCAAGCTTCCTTTGAATTTTTCTTACATTATTTTATGAAACAGACTAAAAGTCCTCAGAGCCCCCCCCCCCTCCCGCGCCGCCATTTTCTCTTATCTCTGAGATCTCCCCCAGGGTAGTATGAGCTGCTGGCAAGTATGAGGGAGCTGTCCAGCCACACCCCTGCACCCCTACCCACAGGGACCAGACCCCTGGGAGATCTTCCCCATTCGGAGCTCCTAGGTGGCAGATGTCAGCCAGAGACACCGTTCTTTCACATTCTACATGTCACAGGCACAGCCTGCTCTCAAGTGATGCCCACCACCTGTCCAAGCAGTGCCCTAAAGAAGGCAGGTTCACTTTAAGTAATGCTAAAGAGATGAGCAGGGTAATTTTTCATTTAATGAGATAATGTGCTTTTCCTTCCCAGAATCCCCTCCCCAGTGCAGAACTTACCAGGCCAGAGTCAGCACCCCCATGCTGTCCGCAGGTGGGCCTTGGTAGGGACATTGAGCCCTCATGTTGGGGGTCAACTCTGGGGAGGGAGGTGCTCACAGGAAATCGACAAATTCACTGGGCTCTAAGAGCGAATGGGATCAGGTCTGTCCAGGATGGGTGCAAGATGCTCAGTCTGCCTCACCGGCTGATTGAGAGGGTCAGAGTGTCCCACAGTAGGGTTCTCCAGTGGGTCTGCAGAGGGGGACCTTAAAGACTCAGGGACCAGTGACTGAGATGGGGACACCTGGTCTTCCACCTAGCCCCACTCACCTCTCCACCTTGGTCCAGAAGGCTCTGCCCCATACCATTCAACCCTTCAGAGCACGCCACTACATGTCAGCGCATACATGGAAATTCCTCATGGGCTCGGCCCCAGCCATGGGACTTTGGACGGGCCACCTGCCTCCCTGAGCTATGTTTTTCTCTTCTATAAATGTCATGTCTTGGGTGTATACGCCAAGGAATCTAAGTCAGCACATCACAGAAGCACCTGCTCGTCCGTGTTTACTGTCCATCAGCTGCAATAACGGAGCCGCAGCTGAATGGATAAAGAAGTGTGGCATTTATACACAGCCGAGTTGTATTCAACCATGAAAAGGAACAAATATGCCCTTTGCAGGAAAGTGAAGATCATCTTGTTAAGTGAAATAAACCAGACTGGGGGGACGGGAGGAGGGGGGTGATGAAAGTAGAAACCGGCCTATTAGAGAATAGGAAGGGACCCATGGGGCGGGGCAAATGTGGGTGATAGGAAGACAAGATACAATCAAAGCGGCTTAGATGCGTGTATGCAAATGACATAAGGAAACACACTACTCTGAGAATTAATAACCACTGATAAAAACTGGAGGGAAAAATTATTCAAAAATGAAAACCATATACAACAAAATGGTCCCTGTAAGTTCACAGAGCCACTTCCGGGGTCCCTAATGTGCCCCACCCTCAGGCATAGCCAGCCCTGGGCTGAGCCTATGGGCCCGGGAAATGTCATAGACTTTTCCTTGCTTGGTGGTGAGTGGAAGGTGACCTGAAGCTGGTCAACCATCAGCCCACAGCGGCTCCACATGGCTGGCTAGGGAAGAGCCTGCACATTTAACCACCCCTCCGGCTTGGCCCCAGCATGTGGTAGGACGGAGGTGTCAATAAGGGCCTTTCAGATCACAACCTGGCTGCAGGGCCAAGACCTCTCTACTCCGAACTGGGAGAACAGCCCTGCTTCTGCCTTGGAATTTCCAGTCCTCCACCATGAATAACAGGGAATTTGTGATATGGTGAAAACAGAAAACAGAATTTGTCGTTAAGTTATTCTGTTTGTTTGTTTTGGTTTGTTGTTTGTTTGTTTTGTCTTGTTTTTCGAGACAGGGTTTCTCTCTGTAGCTTTGGTGTCTTTCCTGGAACTCACTCTGTAGACCAGGCTGGCCTCGAACTCACAGAGATCCACCTGCCCCTGCCTCCTGAGTGCTGGGATTAAAGGCATGCGCCACCATGCCCAGCCTAGGTTATTCTTTTGTTTGCACCAAGTTAGAGTAAGGTCTCTGAAATGGCCAGGAGGAGCAAGATGCGGGGGAGAGGGAACGGTGGAGGGACTGGTGACTGGGCCTATGTCCCCTCCTGTCCCTCAGCGAGTAGAAGAGATGGAAGAAGCTAATAGGACTGCTGGGCAACATTCAGACAGACTGGGGGGCAGAGCAAGAAGCTCTGGGGATTAAGGTAGCACAGAATGCCTTAGACATCCACAGCAGACCCCACAGAGAACGGAGGGACTGGTGGCCAGAAGCCCCTAGACACAGGATTAGGGAGGTCTGTAGTACCAATAAAGGAGCCTATCAGGCTGTGCCTGCTGGGTATGGGCACCCCCTGGAAGAGCCCTTGGGGAAAACAGTGGTTGGCCTCAAGGAACAGTGATCCCCACAGGGAGATCGGAGGGACCTCAGCCCTGCTGATGCCGAGGACATGGAAGTCCAAGCTAAGGACAGCAGAAGCCCCATCCCTGGGAAAGGGCCATAGGACTCCAGTAGAGGACTAAACTCAACCTCTGGCCTCTGGAGCCTGAAGATGCTTCTCTCCCCCCATGCCCAAGCATGGGATCTACTCCTTGTTCCCATCTCCTGAGTCACCAGCAGTGGGCACTCAGGGACAGGAGCTGAGGGAGGCCAGATGTGCACCATGGAGACTCAAGCCGTGAGCCCGCTGCACCTGTAAGCACTGGCCACCAGAGGGTAGCATGGCTCTCCAGAGCTCTGGAGTCAGGCGGGCCCCCACTGATGTCACACCACTGTCCCCAACAGAGCAGCCTCTCTGGGGGATCCTGAGCCCTTGTTTCCAGGATACATGGCCCAGAGAGTAGCAATCTCTGTCATGAGAGGACCCTGGCGTTTCGGTCTGTTGGTTTCACGGTTGGTTTGTTGTTTGATTTTTTTCAAGACAGGGTTTCTCTATGTAGTCCTAGCTGTCCTGGAACTCACTCTGTAGACCAGGCTAGTCTCGAACTCATAGAGATCCGCCTGCCGCTGCCCCCAAGTTCTGGGATTAAAGGCGTGCACCACCACCGTCCAGTGGTTGGTTAGTTTGTGAAACAGAATTTCACAGCCTCAAACTCCTTCTCTTCCTGTCTTAGCCTCTTGATAACTAGGGTTGCCCTGTGCTGTCAATCAGAGCGTTCAAACTGACCTCCTCCTTGATCTGCTAGCTTACAAGTCTGAACCATAAAACACTGTTCACCAAAAATACCCATGCAGGCATTGGTTTAGAGAAGGGGTCACCGTCAAAGCTGGGGCATGAGCACCCCAGATCATCCAGTATCATCTAAAGATGGTTCTCAAGAGTTAACAGGCCATGGACTATGTCCCCAAGAGTGACAGACTCACAGGTCTGAGTGACACTAGCTTGGGACTCACAGGAGGCTTCAGGCCACTGAAGGTGGGGAGGGCTGCCACAGGAACAGTGCCTGTAAGGTACAGAAGCATGAAGGGGGTGTGCTGGCAGCTGGGCATGGCAGAGTGGGGTGCCACCACACAGTTGGCACCCTAGCAAGATACCTCGATGGCATGGGGCTTCATGTGCCATCTGATATGCCTTGCTTGGCTTTCCCCAAAGAGTGGGGAGACCTTCAGGAGCAGGGGAAGGGTGTGTTAGTCATGGACCTGGAGTTAACAGCCGGCACCCGCTGAGTGTTCGTCACGTGGCCAGGCTCAGGGCCAGACACATGTCCTGCCTCATCTTTGCTCTCTCCAGACAGAGCAGGAAGCCTCTGTGCAAAACCGATCTCTGGGCTCCCCAATCCTACCATCTGCCCTGGATGACACTGTGAGAAGGGCTAGGGCAGAGCAGAGGCCAGGGCCCAGGGAGCCCAGGCTAGGCCGCTGTCTTCTCAGACTCAGGGGAAGCGGGTGAAATCAGATTCCAGAATGGCACCGAATGAGTCGTGAGCACCCTGCCCTGAGAAGTCACCAAGCCCCTCCAGAGAGACCCAGTGGCCCAAACCAGAGCTTTCCCTGCTGGAAGCCCGATTTCCTTGCCCTCCTGGAGATTACGGCATCAAAAGTCTTGGGGGACAGTGTTCCTCTGAGCCGGTTGGAGGTACAACCGGGACCCAGTTTGGCTTGGGATGCCCTCCTCTAGCCCCCAGCCTGCTGTGGACAGAATTCTTCTATTGGATTATTGGTCCCTGGTGGCTGGACTGGCTGAGGAGGTCTCGCATGCATCCCCCATTTTAACAGACTTTCTCTTGCAGCTCAGCCCTGTGGGCTCAACACATCGCAGCTGCTCCTGGAGAGATGAGGGAACAGGGGAGTTAGGTAAGGTGCCCGAGGTCACACAGCCTGGAGGTGGGGACTGCACACACCCGTGCATCCTACACTCAGACCACACTCACCCACTAAAGCCACGTCACTGCATGTCTGTTTTCTGTCCAGAGCCGGGAAGCGGCCTGATGCCCCATGCCCACTGGCTCATACCTCCATCTTCACAAGACAACCAATCCCATGCCCCCTCCTCCAAGAAGCCTGCCTGGGCTCTCTCCTCTTAACAGACAGGGACCTAAAGAGATTAGAGCCACATCTCATTTCTGCCCCTGTCCTTCAGTGCCCCTACCCCAGGCCATCTCTGTGAACCAGAGACAGGACTGGACAAACCCCAAGATTCTCATGTGTGTGTGGGGGGGGTGCCTGCCCTGTCCACCTCCTTCCTGCCCTTGGATTTGCTATGACAGAGCACAGTGCCCATGTAAACACCAAAGGAAGCAGGAGAAGAGTTCTCGGCAGACCGTAAACAAACCTGCTCCGGAGATGAGGCACAGGCAGGCTATCTGGACAAGGTTGAATCCCTGCAAAGTTTACAGTGGGAAAAAGAATTATCTACAAGGATTGGGGAACTGTAAAGATGTTTGTTGATGAATGAGGAAGTGAGTGGATGAGACCGATGGTGTGTACCCGGAGGGTGCTCACGGTTACTGAGAGGTAACGGCAGTTATCCCAGGGTTCTCTCTGGTCAGCATCTCTGTCTGCACATCAGAGTCACTCTGGAGCTTCTGTGGAAGTGCTGGCATCCAGCATTTTCTCCATTGGGTCCTGTGCTGGACCAAGGCGCCTGAGGGAATGTGATATCCCTCCAGCTCAGCGACACAGCATGAGGGACCCAGCAAAGACCAGCCGTCACCTCAGATCCTCCTCACAAGCCTCAAATGCTGCTGACTTCATTGTGCAGGGGAAACTGAGGCTGGGTGACTTGCTTCTGTCATCCCCCACATATCCTGTAACCCAGGCACTGTCTCCTCCATCAGACCAGAGTCCCCAGGCTACACAGTCAGGGCGAGGACGCGTGGGTGGGAAGTCAAGTCTCTTAAGGCTAGTTGTTGGTTTCACACAATGGCAGGCTGGATGCTTGGTGGGTTAAGTTCACCCCAGGCCTGCCCCTGAACCCTTCACATCCCCAACTTGTTTCAATTCATCTTGGATCAGGGTGTCTCTTACTGTAGTAAATGTATTCCTAACCCCTGTGGGGTCTTTGAGAAAGCCACACTACTGTGGCTGACATCAGTGTGGTGTCCTCCTGGATTTGTGGTCTGCTGGCCACTTCCCACCACAAACCAGCTTGAACATCCCGTAGAAAGAGGCCTGAACCACAGGGTTCAGGATGAGTGCTCAGTGTGGACATGAGCCTTTTCCCCAAAAGCAGTTAGAGGAAGGGCCCATGCAAAGCCATCCTCAAGGGACAGCTGACCATTCAGTGGGACCCTCACCACAAACAGAGGCTCAGGGCCACTGCTTTCCTGAAGTCACCTGGGGAGCCAGGAGCTGGTTGGAGACACAGGTTACCTGCTGGCCATTAGAATACACCTTAACCACCGGAGGTTATCTGGCAGCCTGGAAACACGCCTCCCTGCCTCCTCATTCCTTCCCAGCCACTACCGTCCAAACACCTTCTAGGCCTGGTCTCTGTCCTCCTGACATGGCTGGCAACAGGAAGTGCTGGATGGGCCCTGGACATGCAGGCCTGGGAGATACAGACCTGGTGATCAGGACCCCCTGGTGACACACCAGCTCTGTTGGAGGCAGGGGGGGAAATTCCAGGACCTCTCCCTTCCTTGGATGTATAAAACAGGGCAAGGCACAGAAGGCCCAGGAATTGCCCCATGGAGGGCCACAGGTGGTGTGCAAATGCCTTTCTTAAGAGGTCTCGAGGTTAGATGACAATGGCCTGTCTGTTGTCACAGGTCATACTGTTTGTTTTTTTCTTTAAAAAACAAACAACAACAAAAAAAACCTTTTGAATTACATTTTAATAGTGTGTGTGTGTGTGTGTGTGTGTGTGTGTGTGTGTGTGTGTGGAAGTCAGAGGATAACTTACAAGAATTGACTGTCCTTCCATCATGTGGGTCCCAGGACTTGAACTCAGGTAGTCAGGCTTGGTGGCAAGCACCCTTACCTATTAAGCCATTTCTATGCCGGCCCCTCCCCCCTTTTGAGACAAGGTCTTGCTGTGTCATCCTAGCTGGCCTGGAACTCTGTGTACACCAGGCTGGCCTTGAACTTGCAACAGCCTCAGCATCCCAAGCCCTAGGATGGCAGATGAACTAATACCTTAACCAGCTAAACTATGAGTTGCGCTCCTACCGCAGGCTAAGATCTAACCATTGCCACATACTGAGCTCTGATCCTGGTCATACTCCGAGCACTAATTTTGATTATACCCTGAGTCCTCAGCCTTTACACATACTGAGCTTTGCTCTCATTTGTACACTGAGCCTTGATCATGCTCATACACTGAGCCTTGGTCCTGGTCACACACCAAGCTCCTGTCTGGATAATATTCTGGGCCCTGATCTTGATTATGCTCTGAGTTTTGACTCTGTTCAAACATGCATCTCTGATTGTACACTGAGCCTTGATCCCTGTCCCAGCATGAGTCTTGACCCTGGTCATGCAATGAACGCCTGTCACAGGTTGAGCTATGACTCTCTGCATTGTCCCTGGAGGTCACCAAGACAGAGTGGCAGGGGCGGGGGCGGGGTGGGGGCGGGGGTGGGGGTGGGGTGGGGGTGGAGGTGGTATTCTCTTTTCCACTGAGCCAATTGAGATGCTACAGCTGGAAATTGGGCCCTGGTCTAGAAGCCCTTCCATCAGAGTCTCATGGAAGAGAAGGGGAGGAAGGGAAGGGGAGGGGAGGGGGGAAGGAGAGGAAAGGGAAGGGGAACGGAGGGGCAAGGAAAAGAGGCTGGCTCATCTGGAAAGAGAATTAGGACCCCCTGATGACACACAGGCTGGTCCTCCTGGGGCTACTGCCCATGAAGCTAGGGATAGAAAAGGTCCACGGCTGGTAGCTGTGGGAATTAGACGGAGCCAGGGCTGCTGATAGAGCCAAACACCCAAGGGACATCCAGAGAGATAAGTGGCTCTGGGCCCCCTCGGGATGGAACAGGCCCTATTGTGGGACAACCCATAGCCCTCCCTGTGAGCAAGGCTTCATGTCCTGGTCTGGTGAAAGAAGACAGATGGGTTCCTCTGGAGAGGCCTCTTCTCCAGGACTTGTTGTACTCATCCGTAAAATGTGAACAATGGGGCTGGAGAGATGGTTCAGAAAAGATGGTTCACGACCACATGTAACTCCAGCTCCAGGGCATCCAATACCTTCCTCTGGCCTCTGAGGACACCTGTACTTATGTGCACATACCTCCCCCATGGAGAGACAGACAGACAGAGAGACAGATAGACACACACACACACACACACACACACACACACACACACACACGATTTAAAAATAAAATAAATCAGCCGGGCAGTGGTAGCGCACACCTTTAATCCTGGCACTTGGGAGGCAGAGCCAGGCAGATCTCTATGAGTTCGAGGCCAGCCTGGGCTACAGAGTGAGTTCCAGGAAAGGTGCAAAGCTACACAGAGAAACCCTGTCTCAAAAAAAAAAACAAAAAATAAAAATAAAAATAATAAAATAAAATAATTCCTTAAAACCTGAGAGACAATCAAATCCCCAGACAATTCTAGGAACATTGAGGCTCTATGCACCTCAGAGTCTGGTGTAGAGTCTAGACAGACAGGAAGATGTACACGGTGCCCATTGTAGGGTTCTACAAGGTCTGGGGAGCCCTTTGTCACATCCGCCATGGTCCTCCCCAAGCTGTGGCCATAACACAAAATGAGATAGTGACTATGAGCGCCCTCAGCTCTGGCGGGTTAGATGCTGGGCAAGGGGTCAACCCAGCTTCAATGCTTCTCTACTCCACTGCAGTTTGGATTCAGGGTCCCGGACAGGGGACACAGGGACACAGCGGGCACATGGAGTCTGTGCAACCCCTACCAGGCTCACCTTGTCACCTCATCAACTGGGAGGTGGCCCCTCCCAGTCACCCAACTCCAGCGTCTTACCTACCAGTCCATCCCAGGGATTTGTCACCTGCCTTCCAGAAAGTGACCATCCTGACCAAGAGCATCCCTCTTCCCATTCCCACCACCGCCCCCAGTGCCCCTCAAGGCTGGTGCCAAGGCAATGCGCAGCATCCCTGCTCTGAACATAGAGCGAGGCAGCGAGGTCCAGAGAGCCGCTCCAGCTGTGCCCCGGGGGCCCACTGTGCAGTCCCACACAGATGCAGCTGTCCTGGTCCCCTGGGGCCGTCAGAGGCCAGACAGGTCTGAAACAGAAAGCAAATCCAGGCCCTGCGGGGGATCTGGCCAACTCTTGACCCTGGTCTGGTTCTGCCAAGGGAGCTGCAGCCCAGCCAACTCAGGGTGGTACATGGGCCCCAGAACCAGTCTGCTGGAAGAGAGAGAAGCCCACACATTGCCCAGGTACTAGGTCTGGAGCTGTTCCTGAAGCGTCCATGGAGAAAGCATGCAGGGCTTTGGCTCCATGTGTGACCGGCAGCTTGAAAAGGGGGACAGACTCCAGGTCTGGCTCCCCTCCGTCTAACTATGCACCCTTGGGCAGGTGACTTGGCTTCTCTGATTTGTCCTTCCTGAGAATGGAACCCAGCAGCCCTTCAGAAGGCTTGAAGGTTAAGAGCCAGCACCTGATACCACTGTGGGTGCCTCGCTCTGCATTTCTTCCTTTGTTTTGTTTATCGAGACAGGGTTTCTCTGTGTATCCCTGGCTGTCTTGGAACTCGCTGTATAGACCAGGCTGATCCTGAACTCACAGAGATCCGCCTGCCTCTGCCTCCCGAGTGCTGGGATTAAAGGCGTGCGACACCTCCACCCAGTTTCATTCTGTATTTCTTGCTGACGATGGACCCTTAGATTATGTTTCTAGATGGTAAAGTCACGCCCCAGCAGTGGGTCACTTGAGAAGAGTCTCCCAACTGCCCCTGTTGGTGTCACAGTGCCTCGGTACCGGCAGAGGCAGAGCTTGAGTTGCTGTATCTCAGATCACTTTGCTCAGTACCTGATCACTTTGGGACCCCTTGAAGCCTCTTCAGCCCTTTAGAGGCCCAGTCAGCCCCCAGGGACCAAGGATAACTAAGTCTCCTCCCCCCACCCCCACTCCCTGTAATTGTCACGTTGCCCCAGATAACCCAGTTGTGCCCTACAATGCCATCGCACTTCAGAGAACTGTCTGCTTGCTCCAGCCTCTCACTGCACCCACCCATGCACCTGGCCTGTCACCTATGACCCATGCACCCATGCACCCACGTCACCCCCTCAAGACAAAGTTCGGGAAGCAAGGCGGCAGCCGCGAGCTCCGGTGAGGCTGCCCTGGCCTCTGCAGCCTCAGCGTCACCCTTTTTCCTCGGGTCTGTACAGCCTGCCAAGTGATAGGACAGGGACCCACCCAGGTGCTTCCTGGAGGTGGAGGACATTGAGGAGGGAAGGACAGCACACCTCTTCCTGTGTTGTTCCAATGTGGAGACCTGACAGGGGTAGGAACAGCGGAGGCGGCAGGCTGGAACGGGGCCTCCCAGGCACAGAAAGTCCCAGCCACCGGCCAGGATACCCAAGTGTGGAAGGGACAGGTGGGCACTGACCTCTAGGAAAGGAAGCCAGGCTTTCTGGGATCACCGCTGGCCAGCTGGTGAAATGTGAGCTCCTCCAGCCTCGGCGCCCTGTTCTTGCCTGCCAATCAGGCCCTGCCCGCAGAAGTGACAAGGAGTCCCTCGCCCTCAGCCCTGCCGACTAACAGAAGCCTGAAGAAGGCCTGCCTCCAAAACCAGAAGCCAGTGCTGGCCTAAGGGAGGCAGTCTGGAGAGCCACGGGCTCCTACGCTTCTCTGAGTCTCCGTTTGCCCGTATGGGACAGACACAGCGGGATTCTGAGAATACGATGGTGAGTGTGGACTGAGGCTGGGGGATTACACCCCTCTTCCATAACCTTCATTTTCCAGAGGATCAAAGCTACCACGGGTGCCTATAAGGGTTGCTGAGACTCGGTGTGAGAGTGTCGGCCTCCCTCCCGACTCCATCACACTCTCCAGGTCTCTGCTCTGCAGACCTTGACTGTGCGGCTGCCCCTTCCTGGATGGCCTCCCTTCCCTCTGCCCATTCAAGGACCCCCCGCCCTGTTGTTCCTCCCCCTACCCGCTCCAGAGCCCCGCCCTCATTCCTCTCCTGGTCTGGCTGGATCTGCCAGTGGGCACCCACTTCCTTCCTACAGTCTTTAATCACACCCAGTGTAAGCTCTGGGGGCCCAGGGCCTCCTGGGTCTGCGACACCAGAATGGCTGCCAAGTGGGTGCTCGGGGAAGCACGGTGGTGTGATTGAAATGAATGATAGAGCCGGGTGGCGGCGGCGGCGGCGGCGGCGGCGGCGGCGGCGCTCGCCTTTAATCCCAGCACTCGGGAGGCAGAGCCAGGTGGATCTCTGTGAGTTCGAGGCCAGCCTGGTCTACAGAGTGAGTTCCAGGACAGCCAGGGGCTGTTACACAGAGAAACCCTGTCTCAAAAAAAATTTAAAAAATAAGAAGAAAGAAAAAGGAAAAAGAAAAAAAAATAAATGAATGATAGAAATGAGGAGCAGAGGACTAGAGAGAACTCCTAGCAGAGCAAACAGCCCTCCACAGCCTTAGTCCCAGCAAGGTTCAGCCCTTGCCCTGCCCAGAGACCATCCTCTGCCAGCAGTCTGTGGCTGCACCTGCCTGGATGCCCTCATCCCCCACCTGCCGGGGCAGGACCCACCTTTCAGATCCCTCCTCTCTCAGAAACTGGCCTAGCTGTTCTAAGACAACCCACACAGCCTTGGGCCAGAAGCCAACCCTGCCCCCCTCCATTCTTCCTGGTCTGAACAGCTGTGGCTCACCCCTCTGTCTAGGGGAGGTGCGGGATTTCTGAGCCCCTAGGCTCCCTCTGGCCCCAGCTCCTCTAGACAGCCAGCAGGGGTGGGGAGGGAGACCGCTCCGCCCCCACCCCACCCACCCCTCTGCCTGTGTCCAAAAGCAGCTGGCTAGCCTGACGTCAGGCCCTGGGAAGGCACTGTCTGTTGGTCACAGACCTGGAGCTTCAGAGCCCAGGCTGAGAGCAGAGGAAGGCACGGCCAGAGCCGGTGAGTTCCCCAGGTATTGCTGACTCCGGGACCCCCAGGCAGGCCCCCTCATGACCCAGTCAGGTGACTTAGGGAGAAGAGAAGGGAACGGAAGAGAAACAGTCCCAGGAAGCGAGTCCACTTCACAGCCCTCTCTGCCACAGAGACAATCGCCTAGACAGACCGAGTGAGTCCCAGAGGGGGAGGGGCAGAAGTGGCACCCTCCCTGCCCCATCGGTGACCCTCGCCCACATTACCCTCTTCGGATTCCATTCATGAAATTGATTACTCATTCGGTCAACACTCGCTGCTCATCTGCTGCCTAGTCCAAAGCCAAGACTGGGTTTCCTCTTCTGTCAAGGCAGCGGTGTGGTCCCTCACACCAGGTTAGGAAGTGAGGAGACCCACAAGGCACTTGATGAGCTCTGGGTCCCTAGCCACTAGCACCAGGAAGGGGCAAGGCTTGAAGCAGCATCTGTTCTACAGGAAACCACTTCTGTCCTGGCCCAAGGCCTCCGCTCTAGCCTAGGTCCTTCCTCCGCCCTTTTAGGAGTGGGGAAACTGAGGCCAGTTGCTGGATTCTTCTGCTCAGTCCACAACACGGCCTCAAAGTTGATGCTTCCCAGCCGGGCTTGCCCTGGTGTGGCTGCCCTGTGAGAAGGCCGTAGAGCAGGGTCCCGAGGGGGCTGGCTAGCTGGGAACTGGCTGGTGGCCAGAGGGCCTGGAGGGACGGACATGGAGCAGCTGGGTAGCCTCAGGCAGGGCTGAGACAGGCTGGTGGAGGGACGGCACAGCCCGCAGGGTTACCTGCCACTGCCCACCTTCACCTGCTGGCCTCAGCAGCAAGCCACCAGGGTCTTCGGTGCCCCACAGGGGCTGCCCGCCTGTGTGTCTGTAAGCAGGTCACTCTGCCAGCACAGAGTGAAGGAAGCTGTGCTTTTCTGCTGGGAGCCTTCAGGGGACCTCTTCCATCCTACACAAGCTAGTGTGAAATGGGGTGGCTATCAGGAACCCCAGAGGGTCAGAGGGGGAACAGAGGCTCAGAGATGGGAGGGGGCGGCAGGGGGTATCTTTCTTGTTTGTTGTTTTGAGACAAGGCCTCATTCTATATCCCAGGCTGCCCTGAAACTCTTTACATAGCTTAGGTTGACTTCCAAGCTGCCACAATCCCCCTGTCTCAGCTTCCAGTGCACCTTTACAGATGTGTGCATCAGACCCAGTCCCAGCTAACTTTAGAGATGTGTGCATCAGCTCCAATTCCAGCAGATTTTTGTTTGCGGGGTGGAAAGGGATGTGTTGGTTTGTGTTGTGTTACAGTTCTTGGTTTGGTTGTTTGTTCATTCGGTTGGTTGGTTGATTAGTTGATTTTAGTTTTTGAGACAGAGTCTCATGTAGCTCCCGTGAGCTCAAAGGCTCACTGCATCGCTCAGACTTCACACTCACAGTGATCCCCCTGCTCCCACCTCCCAAATTCTGTGATTGCAGGTATGTGCCCCTACGCCCAACTCCAGACGGGTCTTTCAGAAGCACTCATTGGCATTCTCCACAGCTGTCCCGACACAGGCCACCTAGGCCACGCCCTTACTGGTCCCAGTCCAGTCAGATACCACACAAATAAAAACAGAGAGGCAGGTGAACAAAGAGAATGAGCAAGGGAAGTCGGGTGCTCCAGCAGAGCCCCATGAGGAGGTGAAGTAAGCCCCAAGATGTCTGAGTAAGACTCCTTTCATAGGTCTAGTCAAAACCAAGGCCACCGTGTACTTAGCATGCCCTGGCTTCTCACAGAGTATTGAGCCACAAAAGGGGGCTCCTACCTCAGGACTTTGAATGTATCTGCCCAGCCTTCCCCTACACTATTCCCTTAGATGAGTCTCCTGGCCCTGCTTCCACACCAGCTGTGAGCAGTCTGAGGAGAGGCTACCTCAGTCTAAATCCTTTATGAAGGCCCCGGTGCTGGAGTCCAGTGGGATCCAAGGTCTGCAAAGCTCCCAGCCATACCTGCAGTCTGCAGGGGACGGTAGGTGGCTGAGCCAGTCCTTCTGTTGGAGGAGGACCAGCACAGGGCAAGCAGCAGGCCTGGCCTCCTGTGCACCCAGCCCAAACAGAGCCTGGACCTGGGGATTGGAGAGTGCAGAATTCGAACCTAGCACTCCCACCCCTATTGTGTGATGTTGAACATCGGAATAAGCTTCTCCAGGCCCCAATCCCTTCATAACCAAAATAGGATCAGCAGCACCGACTTGGAGTTCCCTTGGGAGGGGGTAGTGAGATCCTTGAGAGTATCCTCAAAGAATCATGAGACTATATAGCTCTCTCCCCAGGGAGGGGTATCCGAGGTACCAGGGATTTAAGGAAGCTCAGGCAGAGCTGTGTGGGGTAGTAACTGTGAGTACCAAGAGCCTACACCAGGTGACCCAGGCACAAAGAACAGCATGCCTGGGGTGGAGAACAGTGGGTACAGAAACTATGCCCACCAGGCTAAAGGTCTGTACCTCGAAGAATTAAGCAGCTACCCCTTTGGCCCATCCCATCAGCCCTTAGAAAGCCTGAATTGGCAAAACGGGGTGTCGGAGGCTGGTGAAGCTGTAGTTGTCCAGGCTAGAGGTAAGCAAGGAACCAGGATGGCAGGGAGACATGCCTGGGAACATCAGGACCTCCAAGTGTGGCCAGTGGTCCCCCAGAAACATGTGGCATCCCCATTAGGAACAAGGACTCAGCTAAATGTTCTCAGATGATGACTTTGGGGAAGTCAGCAAGATACAACCCAGCTCCTGTTCTCAACAGTGCTCAATCTGCTCCCAGAGAAGCTGGGTTAAGGGGTCTTAATGTCCTAACAGTGTTTCAGGGGGCCCTGCCAGCCGACCCAAGGCAAGTCTGGTCCTTATGCAGGACTGAATGAGGAGGAACCAAGGGGCAGCTCAGGCCAACTGAGCACAATTGATGCTGGATCTAAAGAAGATGCTACGAAGCCTGACACAGTAGTTCACACATGAAATCTCAGCACTTGGATAGCTAAGGCAGAAGAGTTACTGTGAGTTCAAGGCCAGCCTATGCTTATATGGTAGGTTCCAGTTCAAGCTGGACTAGAGTGTGACTCTGTCTCAAATCATGCCTCAAAAATAAGCAGGCAGGTACTTCCCCAGCCATGGCTCTCTTGACCTTAGAAGACCACGTGAGTCTTTATCAGGGTTGCAAGCTGAGCCCTCACAGACTTGTACATACACCCGTAACCTCAGATCCCCAAGAACCACCCAGTTGCTGCAACTAGCTCCCCTGCTCTCTGCATGGCTCTTGGTCCTACCCAACACAGATGGGGTCCTCAGGACCATGGTTTCCATTCTGTGTGTCCCTGGACAGATGGCTTGCCTCTCCTATAAAAGCTGTTCCTGCCTTGTAGCTATGGAGTACTCATACTCATTCCCAGCCAATGCCTAGAGCACCTTAATGCCTGCCCCTCCCAAGTCTGGCACAGTGAAGTCAGGTGGAGCAGGATCCAGAGCCACCCATCAGCTTCCTGGTCCCCATATAGAACCAGGCAGGGCAGCCAGCCTGCAGGAGAGCAACTGTTGGGCCACGTGCAAACATCGGGGTGGGTTTGGGCAGAGCCTAAGGAAAAGCCAAGACGAGCCACTCACCACTCACAGGTTGAGGAGAGAAGTAGCCATGACCTCCGGTACCCAATATGGAATCCATAGCTAGAGCATTCCATGGCCATGTACTCAGAGCCAGGAAGGACAGAGGTAGCCACCCACACCAGTGTTTTGGGCATGGTATATCAGCATGGCCTCAAGGGAGGGAACAGAGTCAGGTGACTTGAGGAGACGTTCACTCTGTCCCTGGAAGCTTCCTGAAAGCTCTGAGAGATCCTGGGAAGGCTGACATGGCCACTCAGGATCCTGCGGCATGCTCACTGTAGCTGTACGGCTCTCTTGTGGGCATTGTGGGCATTTCTCACCAAGCCACACCCCACCTCCAGGCCACACCCCACCTCCAGGCCTCTCTGCTGGATCTCCTTCATTTATCTAGGTCCCCAGAGTCTTGACTCTACAAGGTGGAGTGACTCGGAAGGGTTTGGGTGGAGGCAGAGCACGTTTAAAGCAGACAATTAGGGTGTCATGAGATGGTGGGATGGGGACAAACCCAGCAATCTGAGTGAAAGCAAAGGCCTTCCTGGCAGAGGTGTCAGCCTTGCTCAGCTGGTGGACAGGGAGGGTACAGATGGAAGCAAAAACCAGTAGCAGGTCTCCAGCTCCACCCTCAGTGCAACACCAAGGAGTCTGCCCAAGTGAGCAGGAGACAAGACCATGATTGCCAAAGCAAGAAGCCAGCCTTATTTACCCCACAGGCTTTGGCAGGATGGAGGTTCTGTGCTGGGCTCCGACAGCCCGCAGCCCCTGAATGCTCAGATTGGTGGGAAGGCACAGCATGCAGCTTTATAGGGGTAGCCAAGTCACCAAGGGAGGAGCAGAAGGCCGAGTTGAGGCGATGCTCAGAAACTGGGCAGGGATCACGCCTGCTGGAGAGAGGTTTCCCTCTAGCAGGCAAGAGTCCTGGCATCAAAGGTGATGGTTTTAAATAATAAGCAGTGCTGGTCGAGAAAGGTCACGAGCCACAACAAAACCCAGTATCAGAGCTTGATTAGGAGGAAGGAGGGGACAGAAGAGAGTGTGGCCAGGCCTGGGGCGGGGACACCTGCGGAGGAGAGAGAGAGAGAGAGGAGGAGTCTGTGTCCAATTTTTTTTTTTTTTTTTTTTTTTTTTTTTTTTTTTGGTTTTTCGAGACAGGGTTTCTCTGTGTAGCTTTGCGCCTTTCCTGGAACTCGCTTTGGAGACCAGGCTGGCCTCGAACTCACAGAGATCCGCCTGCCTCTGCCTCCCGAGTGCTGGGATTAAAGGCGTGCGCCACCACCACCCGGCTCTGTGTCCAATTTTTTAAGGATTCCCCTGCACATGCGCAGGTGGGCTCATGGAGCTACACCACAAATGCGCTGATTGCATGACTGTGCTGTGCGCATTTGTGCAATCACGCAGCACACTAATAACAAGACGAGAGACCCCTTGCTTAGCTACCGAACTGCGCATGTGTGGTCATATAACTGGAGTGGCAGAATCCTAACACAAGGGACACCCCAGCCTCAGGCTCCTTGGGGAAATGGGCTGCACAGCCCCTCTGAAGTCTGTTTGCATGTGGCCTGGGGGACCTGGCCCACCACAACCTGCCCCCAGCCATGCCTCAACTGGGCTATAACATGGGAGTTCTGGCTCTGGCCACCTGGAGGGAAGAAGAGAAGTTGGCAGCGCCAAGCAGCCTCCACCACATGGGCTCACTCTTTGCTGAGGCCCGCAGAAGGCTTTTCTGGCCCAAGGCAGTGCAGGCCAGGGTGGAGGTAAAGAGGCGTAGTGGTCCCAGTAGAAGCCTTCTCCTTTCTCGGGACAGGTGTGGCTGTCAGACTCAGACAAGTCTCTGTGACTTGCTGGCTTGCAGCTTTCCTCGTCTTCAAAGGGCCAGGTCTGTCTGTGCCTCTCCTTCCTCCCAGACTTCCCCAGGATACATACCCACCAAAAGTCCTCTCCATCGGGATTGGGGGGGTCTGGGAGTGGTCACTTAATGATGCAGCAAGGACTTCCCTGGGAGGAGAGGTTGGAACTTGGGGAGTCCTTGAGGGAGTATCAGGGGTGGAAGTCATAATGGAGACAGAGGCGGATGACTCAACAGAGAGAAGAAGGTTGGGAAAGCCTGCCAGTATGAGGCCCCAACTGTGGACAAATCCAGAACTCCATGAACACAAACAGGACCAGGTCTTAGAGGCGGACACGATCACTAAGTAACTGGGATCAGGGATCAGGGACCAGGATGTAACGCTGTCCTAGACCAGGGTCCAAGTGACCTGGGTCAAGGTTCAGAATCAATCGGACAGGATGAAGACTTGTGTTGCTCGGATGGAGAAACAGGACGTGGTGGGGATCAGAGTTCTGTCTGTGGCTCCGGGTACAATAGATATGTGTGTCTAGGAGGAAGGCACCATACACGAAAGATCGGGGTTCGAGATGTAAACAGGTCAGGATGTGACAGAGACTGGCCTTATGGTGTTTAGGGGCTTGGAGATCTGTGTATGTCAAGTCCAAAAGAAACTCCAGACAGATGAATATCTGGGGTACCTACTAGTGTACCAAAGCTCCTGCTGGCCTCCGGGATGTCTCAGAATCACAAGTACCTGTTCCAGGGTCCATCCTGGCTTTTCTCACCCCAACCCTACCCTAAACTTCTCCAGCTCGTGGGCTTCCCTCTCCTAGGTTCTCATTTCCTTATAACCCTATTTCTTTTTCTTTCTTCCTTTATTTTTTCTTTTTTTCTTTTTTTTTTTTTTTTCTTTTTTTGGTTTTTTGAGACAGGGTTTCTCTGTGTAGTTTTGCGCCTTTCCTGGAACTCACTTGGTAGCTCAGGCTGGCCTCAAACTCACAGAGATCCGCCTAGCTCTGCCTCCTGAGTGCTGGGATTAAAGGCGTGCGCCACCACTGCCTGGCTAACTCTGCTATTTCAACTATTTCCTTTGTCTTTCTGTCTTTGCCCAACCTCTCTTTGTCTTTATCTCTCGCTCTCCTGTTCTCTCCTTTCATGGCCCAGTCCAGTCTGCTGGCCATGTTCAGCTTACTACTTCCTCTGTCTACTCTGGATTCTTCCAGATGTCCCTGGCTGTATCTCCCTCACATCTACCATAAAAACCTTCCCCTCCACCATACCGTGGAGCGGTCATGCCCTTGCTTTATACATCTGGTGCTGAAACCCTCCGTTTACACAGTCTATAATTAGGATCAGGGTTCACTGTATCTCTGGGATCAAGGCTCAGTGTGTAATCAGGATCCAGGCTCAGAAAGGGATCAGAGCTCTTAAAAACAAACAAACAAACAACAAAACAAAACAAAAACTGTCCTTTATATAGCTCCGGCTGTCCTGGAACTCTGTAGATCAGGCTAGCCTCTATCTCACAGTGATCTGCCTGCTTTAACCTCCAGAGTGCTGGAATAAAGGCGTAAACCACCACACCCAGTAGAGCTCATTGTTTGACTAAGGTTAGGCTCAGGGTGTGACGTGAATGGAGGCTTCTTAGGTTACTGAGATCAGGGCTCAGTATCTGACAAGGATGAGAGCTCACTGTGTGAACAGGCCCCAGTCTGTCTGTCCCACAGAGCGCGACAGGAACCAGGCTCACTGACATACTGAGATCATGACTCAGTAAACAAGTTTTAGAATTTACCAAGACACGACGACGATCCGGGCATGGCTTTATCCAAAGTGAGGGCTCCAATTCTTGGAGGGGAGCATCAGTGTGTGCGGGCCTCCATCCCTCCTCACCTGAGGAGACTCTGGGGTATTCTGAACATGATGGCTCCCGGCTTTCTCAAGGCTCAGGATACTCCAGAGGCCTGCTGGGTTATTGTGTCCTTAGCACCTCAATAGCATGTCTTGTGATTACAGATGGCCCCTGAGAGTTTCTGGGGAGGCAGGACCCTGAGGGCTGGCGTCACCCTGGGACTGATTCCCAGAGGAAACGCTCTGTAATGTTTATTGTGAGTCTTTGATTGTGACATTCACCCAAGGCCAGAGCAGACAGAGCCTGGGGAGAATCTACAGAGAATAATTTGTCTTTGTTAGCTCTGGGGTCTTTTCTTCCAGCACATTCTTTGTCATAAAGCCAGGACCCATCAAGTGTTACTGTCTCCTCCCTGGTGACCTTCTGTGTCCTTGATCCTAAGGTACAACCCATAGTCGCAAGGTGCTAAGTCCTGGCTCCACGCTCCCTTGTGTCCATAGAATAACTTTTCTGCTCCCTGCCTGGTGCCTTGGAACCATAGGGCCACAGGAAGGCCATACCATTGACTCAGAAAACACTTCTGCCTGGAGGGGCCAAGGGTAAGGACCCTATATCCTGGGCAGCACAGAGCTCCTCCTAGAAGCCTCAGTGTGGTAGATGTCCAGGGTACAGGTCTCTGGGACAGAAAGTATGCTGGATGACCTCAGCAGTCACTGACTTCTCTGAGCCTACAGCTAGAGGTGTAGCCCCTAGCCCTGCCTGACCCCACCCTTCAAAATCAAGGCTGAATCTACTTTGCTAGGATAGACATTGGACCCCCATTTCCCATCTACTGGGAGGCAAGACTCTGTGGCTAGTTCTAGGTTGGGGTGGCCAGAGGGCACCTGCTGCCTGAGGCCATGTGGCCAGGCCCTGGAAGTGGACAGTGCCTGTGGGCTGTTCATAGCAGCCAGCTCACAGGGAGGATGCAGGGAGCCAGCCTACGGATGAGGAGGGTTTTCCTTTCTCCTGAAAAACCCCAAAAATGTCCATATTAGGAGGGTCAGCCAGCTGGAGGGGGGGGCCTCTGGGATCCTATTAACTCTTCCTCTTTAAAGAAAGGGATAAATCAGAGCAGAGTTAAACATGATGGCAGAAACATAAACAGCGGGTAGCTTCGGCCCAACCCCCTGCCCGCTCCACACCACTCTGCACAGAGTCCAGCGTTTATTTGACTCACACCGGAGGCCAGGCAGCTAGGCAGCTAGCTTCGGCTGGGACCTGCCTCCTGGCTCCAGCTCTCAGCATCCATATAGCCTACTGAGCACCCATTCTCCAGGGAAGGTCCAGAGTGGTGATCTGGAGCTGGTCTGAGAAGAGGTAAGGAAATAGACGAGAAATAGAGAGGGGCTGGGGCCTTGACGCTGGGTGTGGGGCACAGGCAGGGCAAGTAGCTTCTAATCCCCCACGTGGGCCAGCTCGTCTTTGTCCCAGCAGAACTGGTTCATCATCCACCAGCTATGTGTGCAATGCTCCCAGAGGCAATGGGATTCCAGTGGCGTAGAGAAGAAGAGAAATCACCGTAGCAAAGGACTTGCCTACGGAAGTACAGCTAGGACATGTAAGAGCTAGCCAGCCCTGAACTCACACAGGGCTCTTCTCTCTGGAGTCTCGTGGAGTCTGAGGACAGTCCTCCAGGCAAATGTTTGTCTGTCCAGCAAGGACGGTCTCAGGAACCTCAACATCTTGCTCCGTGCACTCAGTACAGCGTCTGGGTGGAATGGAGAGACAAACAAAAGCATGGGTTGGGGAATGCCAGGTACCTGGGATAACTCAATCTGCTTGCTTCCAGGTTCCCGGGGGTGCACTGACCACTGCCATGCCCTCTGCATCCCCCACGAGGCCCTGGGATACTGTGCTCCCCAATGCCACTGCAGCAGCATGGAACAATGGAAGTGTGTCAGAGAGGCCCCTGTTCCACCTGTTTGCCCAGCTGGATGAGGAGCTGCACAGAGACTTCCCCAACCTGTGGCTGGCACTAATGGTCGTGCATGGCACCATCTTCCTGGCCGGGCTGGTGCTCAATGGACTAGCATTGTACGTCTTCTGCTGCCGCACACGGGCCAAGACACCTTCGGTCATCTATACCATCAACCTGGTGGTGACTGACCTGCTGGTGGGCCTGTCCCTGCCCACGCGCTTTGCTGTCTTCTACGGTGCCCATGGCTGCCTGCGCTGTGCCTTCCCCCACGTCCTGGGCTACTTCCTCAACATGCATTGTTCCATCCTCTTCCTCACCTGCATCTGTGTGGACCGCTACCTGGCCATTGTGCAACCCGAGGGTTCCCGCCGCTGGCGCCAGCCGGCCTGCGCCAAGGCTGTGTGCATCTTCGTGTGGCTGGCAGCGGGCGTCGTGACCCTGTCCGTGCTGGGCGTGAAGGCTGGCGGACGATCATGCTGCCGTGTCTTTGCCCTGACCGTTCTGGAGTTCCTGCTGCCGCTGCTGGTCATCAGCGTGTTCACGGGCCGCATCATGTGCGCACTGTCGCGGCCCGGCCTGCTACGCCAGGGCCGCCAACGCCGCATGCGGGCCATGCAGCTGCTGCTCACCGTGCTCGTCATCTTCCTGGTCTGCTTCACGCCCTTCCATGCCCGCCAGGCGGCTGTGGCGATATGGCCCGATATGCCACGCCACACAACCCTCGTGGCTTACCATGTGGCCGTGACCCTCAGCAGCCTCAACAGCTGCATGGACCCCATCGTTTACTGCTTCATCACCAGTGGCTTCCAGGCCACTGTCCGTGGCCTCTTCCGCCAGCATGGGGAAGAAGCCAAACCCAGCAGTATGGATGTGGTCAGTATGCACAAGAGTACCAAAGGCCGAGGCCCCCATCAAATCCTCAGCACTGGCTCCCACACCCTCACCCAGCCTCTGACCAATGGGCCTGAGCCATAGGCAGCAGTGCCCTGCCCAGGGCCAGAGGTCAAGGCTCTGAAAGGTCACCCACCAGACACACAACCTGGGCCTGGCCAACAAGTTGACATCCTATTGATCCACTGGACATGGCTACCCAGTGTGTTGCATTGACAAACTGAGGCCACTGTGCGGGTGATTGATTAGCAATGTCTGCCAGGAGCTCCAGCTAGGGGATAATGGTGTGAATGCTGGAGGCCTGCCTTTCCTATGGCTGTGGGGTGTCCAGTGAACACTCAGAAAGGTAACCAGGAGCTGCTTCTAGGCTCCGTTATTTTGTTCCCGGAAGAAGTTCCTCCAGAGAAAGCACAGAGGTGAATGTTCTGAGGACTCCCAGGAAAGTTAAACACAACCAGAAGTCTCCATCACCGGCAGATGGAGAAACAAGAACAGAAGGTCCACGTTTGAGGTTCAAGACTGCTATCTCCAGGGAGTGGAGACACCCCCTCGAGTGCCCCTGGCCTCTCAACTACACCACCGGCCAGCAGAGCAATACAAGTTGGCTCACTGTGTGCCAGGATTTAGGTATCTGGCTGACACTTGAACGGCCACAACCCCCCAAAGAAGCTACTTTTAGTTTTAAACTTTTTTTTTTCCATGCAGAGGGGGAGGTGACACAGACACCACCCCTGGTCAACGGTAGGGTCAAATCTAAGACCCACTCCCACAGCCTCCAGCATCCCAGATCCGGAAGACCCTCCCCAGGAACGCTCCTGAATCCACTACCTGCTGCCCAAGACTCTGTGAGGCCCCAGCCCTGTCCGGCGGATGAAGACCTAGGAATAAAGATACAAAGTAACTCAAACTCTGGGCCTCCAACCTAGGGCCTCTGCGCTCCTAGGCTCGCTCCTCTGCCGGCCAGAGCTCCCCTGGAGATGGACTCTGATCACCGTCTCTGAGCTGGACTCCAAGGGGGGTCTCATGCTTGTCTGTCTCAAATTCTAGGCTCCTGGTGTTTGGGGGAGGGGTCTGTGGTGAAGGACGAGGCTCTGAGTCATAATCCCCGAAGCAGGTGAGGTAGGATCTGGGCCCAGATTGTACCCTGGTCTAATGAGAAGTCTCCTATGTTCCAGGGACCTGGGACCTGAGTGGCTGGGCACGGGAGGCAGTTGGGGCAGGGGTAGGGTACAAAGGGTTTCTAACTGGCTCCAGACAGAGTACCCCACCCAAGCTCGGGGAAACTGTGTGAGAGGGAGAAAGCCAGTCAGGGCCCCACTTTCCAGCAAGGAGTCTAGGCTTGGGATAGAGCTGAGCGCTAAATTGCTAGCTCAACATGCATGGTGCCCTGGACTCAACTCCCAGTACAGCACAACAGAGCAAAAAACGGACAAGGACCTGAGGTTTGGAGTAAAGGTGTTGTGGGGGCCGTGGGGAGAGCAGAGCCCTTGAATAATCAGAGGTCAGTCTTGTCCCCACTAATCCCAATTAGGTGTCTAGGACATCGTGAGACCACTGGGGTGAGATGACAATGGATTGCATTTCTTGGCCGACATGACCTAAAGTCCAGACATCAAAGATATACCAGGAAAGACAGTGGGGCATGGCCCTGCTTGGGGCTACTTCCTGTCTGTAGACCTGAGAAGCAGGGGGGCAATATCATGGCACTTTTTTTTTCTTTTTGGTTTTCTGAGACAGGGTTTCTCTATGTAGCACTGGCTATCCTGGAACTCACTCTGTACACCAGGCTGGCCTCGAACTCAGAGATTTGCCTGCCCCTGCCTCCTGAGTGCTGAGATTAAAGGCATGCTTCACCATCGCCTGGCCATGGCATTCTTTTGTTCTTCTAACCTCCATGTCCCTGACCCTCACTAGAGTCCTCCTTTGGGCCTCATACTGAGGCCCCTCCCCAAACACGAGGTCATACAGAGCCAGAGACTCCAGACTCCATCCCAAGGGATCTTTCAAGTTCCTATAGGCTACTCACATCCCTCCCCCACGCCCCAAGTCTATCTCTGTATAACTTTGACTCCTTTTGTGCTATGAGATCCACAGAGGCAGGGACTGTAGGCAATGGAAAGAGGAGCTGAGACAGAGCAACGGCCTACTTAAAGATGAGTCCAAGCCTGCCCCTCTGGGAGTCAGTGATGGTCCGGGAGCTACACCAGCCTCTTTAGCCTCACATGAACATCACTCTAACCTTTTCTAGCACAAACCCCCGTCTCTCACCCCAACCCCACTGATCCGGCCACACCAGCCTGTCTGTTACCTTTGCCCCTCTTCATCCCTACCAAAGCTCCCCCATCCTGGTTCCCCATTGTTGACTAATTCACACTAAAGAGGGAATAAGTGGGCTTGGTCGTAAAGACGTTGCAATTATACCTGGACAGTCCTCTCTAGAAGAAAGGGGTCTCAGAAACGGGTGAAGAGTCGTGCCCGGGTCTAAAATAACACCATCAACCCGGGTTCCTCGGGGCCTTGGAAGCTTCTCAGGCTGTAAGAGCCTTTTAGTGGAGGATTTTGAGGGCCTAGGCAGGAGCTTGTCACCATGCAAGCCACGAGGACTGGCTGCCTTCTGCGGGGCCAAGAGCCAGGCTTGGGACCACTCTTCTGCCTCCGAGAACTCTGACTACCTCTCTTGAAGAGCTTTGGAAGCGCAGTTTCCGCACACCCCACTCCTTTTTCCTCGCCTTGAAGTTGGAAAGTAGAATCTGGGGGCATCTTGACCTCCGGGGATGCAGGGGGCGGGGCCAGGAAACTGACAGGTCTCCCTGGTCCTGGGAAGCCAGACTATAACCCCACTTCAGAGATATGGCTGCTAAGGGTCTGTCCAGGAGGGCTCTGCTCAGGCCCATGGTGCCCAGACTATGAGGTTTCTGTGTCCAGTCTGTCTTCCCTCCCAGATTTTCAAAACTCCCAAGTGACGTGAAAAGTGTATTTATATCCGCTGTAAACAGCATCCTTCACTAGAAGTCCTCGCCCTGAATCAACACTGTTTATTTTCCCTGTGCCCAGCTCGGCTCCCAGCTGGCAGGTGGGGGCTGGTGGGGGCGCCCAGACTAAAGGGACCTGTGTTGATCCTCTCTCTCTCTTCTCACTGTCCTGTGGAACAACCAAGGAGGGAATAAAGAGGTAGGGGAGCAGCTAGATGCCCAAGCATCTCACCAGAGCCTCAAGGTGTGACCTGGAGGCAGGGGACCATTGGCCCATCTGTGGGCCTACTAAGTGCCTAGAAGCCATTCTCTCTCTGGCCTGAGAGGTGAGAGTACCCACCTTACTTCGTTGATGGGGGCAGTGTCGGCCGGGGTTAGCTTGGGGAAGTTCTGCTTGGTACCCAGCTTTTGTCTCTCAAACGGCCTGTCTGGCCTTGGCCCAGGGAGGCTCAGAGGAGACAGGGACGCAGGGAGGGACGCTGGCTGTAGGAGACTCATCATTCTTTGTGTCTGGCACCGCTGAGCAGCCGGAGGCGTCTAAAGGTAAATATTAGGGACTGTTTAGATTAACCTCCATTAATAGCAGGAAATGTCACCTTGGGTGCCTGCCCTGGCTTCCTGTAGGCCTGAGGCGGGGCTAGTCTGGTTCAAACTGATGGCCAGCAGAGAATTGCTTTTTGCGTGAATTCCAGCTCCTCCACACCCATTCGCCCAAGCTCAAGACCACCTTCTGGTGCGGGAAGGCTCTGCCTGCCACAGCTCCCTGAACCCCACTCTCACCTCCTAGGGGGACCCCGGAGGCCGGGGTGCAAATACCAGGGAAGGAGACACCACATGGCTGATTGTAGCTCCCACCACACATACCCTCTGGGCTGGGCTCCCAGTTCTCAGAGGGAAAAAGTGAGGCTGGAAAAACAAGGTGACAAAGCAGTGCCCTCCAGTGTCACCCAAAGACAGGACTGGAACGCCCCACACAGACCTCTTCCCGTCCACATACACGGGAGCCACAGAAAATGTGAACCTGGCTGAGGAAGGTGGAGAACAGCCACCTGAGTGCCAGCAAGGGTCACATGGCCTCAGAGCAGAGGCCAGGTATGGAGGCAAGGCAGAACAGGTAGAAAGCAAAACACACACACACACACACACACACACACACACACGCACACGCACACGCACACGCACACGCACACGCGCACGCACGCGCGCGCGCGCGCACACACACACACACACACACACACACACACACACACACACATGCACAACAGCAAATCATACTCCCTTAGTCACATCTTCCCACTCTTGTGTTCCCAGGACCTCAGGGCCCCAGGAAGACCCCTAGACTCTTCAGCTCACAGCACCCTCCTGCCTGTGGCCCTCCTCTGCCTCTGCCCCCATCTCAGGATGGTTCTACTCACAATATTTCCAGTACCTACCCCACCACCTGCCCACCCATGCCACCACCTCCCTCCTCTGCCTTGCTCCCTGAGGCCACTCGTGCCAAGACTGGCTCCTCCCCAACCTATACTGCAAGATAAGGCATACTTCTCAGCACCCCCAGACTGCACCCTCCCTTATTCTCACCCCAGCAACTTTACATGTATCTGTCACTGACCAACACCACCACCCTAAGACTGATTCTCCAGATGAGCTCACTGTCTCTCACTGTGACCTCTTCTTGTACCCTGGGACTGGCATCTGGCATCAGGCTCGGATCAGCCCGTGACAGCCGTGAGTGACCTGACCCTGCTCATAGGAAGACTTCATGGCAAAGAAGGGGACCTCTGCCTCCCGGTCAGTTTCCTCGTCTACCATCAGAACTCAAGTTCACTGGCTCCCAGCCCCACCCAGCGTGTGGGGGAGCCTCCAGATCACCAAGCCTGATTCCCCTCTGCCCATCACCTGGCATCAGACCTCATCTGAGAATTAAATGGGAAATGCTCGGTAAACGCTCTGTTCAAGCCTCTGGTCCCCTCCTCTGTTAGCCCTTGACCTCCTGAGGCTTCGGTTGGTGGGGTTGTCGGCCAAAGGAGACCTTAACCTAGGTACAAGTCTATTCTGTCAGAACCTGAGGAGGTCATCGGGCACATAGAGTCTGGGCAGGGGTGGGCAGAAGCCCTACCATATGCCCTGTACTGACCCATCTGTCTCTTGGCCATCGTGGGCTCATTACTTTGAGGTCACGTCAGTACTTCTGGGTTTGGGGCAGTCTTTGTATTTTATACGGACTCGGTCCACAGATCACCAATCCACAGGGACACAGTGGGACGGGCCCTGGCTACCAGAGCCTGCTGAGCTGGGATGGGGCTCTGAAGAACTGGGTCCAGGGATGCCACTTTCCTGCTCCTCAGCTGCTGCCCATCCTTTCTTGGAGGCAGTACCCCAGCTGCCTAAGACCATGGGCCTGACAGCTTCAAATTCCTGTTGCTTTACTCAGCAAAGAAGGCACCTCAGGCCGGGGAGCAGGGGCCAAGTCCCGATGGGCTTCCCTTGCTGGCTAGACCAGGGCTGCTACCTCCCACTTCTGCATAGCAAAGGCATCCAAACCATGAGGGGGTGTGAAGAGTCTCCCCACCTCACTGACCCAGTGACTCCCTGGTGGGGAGCCCCAGGGCTTTGAGTTTTTGCTCATCCTTCATAGAGCAAAGCCACGGGGTTATATCAGGGAAGCTTTCAGAACCCTGCTCAAGAGGTCACAGCCCCGTGAGGACAGGCATCCAGGGAAGGCCCAAACCAGGGGACAGGGTGTCCACCCTCCTGCCAATTATTCCTGGTCTCTTACGCCTCCATTTCTTCTTCTGATCTTTACTGGACTCACTCCACCTTAAGGCAAGGGTACATGGAGTAAGAGTGTGTACCCAGGGCAGGAGGATTACCTCAAGTTCAAGGCCACTGTAGGCTACACAATAAGACCCTACCTCAGAAGAAAAACAAAAAAGTGAGGGTCTATGTATGGGTAGGTACATGTGTGTATATGTATGTAGACACATGCTTCTGGGCATTTGAATGTTTGTGTGTGTGTGTGTGTGTGTGTGTGTGCGCGCGCGCGTGAAACTGGGCATATATGTATATATACATGTGAGAGTGTATTGTGAGTCTGTGTTTATATATACATGGATGTGAGTCTAATGCATATGCCTGTATATGCCTGTATATGCAAGTATATATGTATAATGTGTGAGTCTGTGTGTGTATAAGTGTATGTATGTATGCATGGATGTTAATCTATGTATGTGTCTGCATGTGAATGTGTGCATGTACACGTGTGAGTCTGCATATACACAGGTTTAAGTCTAGATATGTGTGCATGCATGTATATATGTGTATGTATAAGCCTGTGTGTGCAGGGATGTGAGTCTGTGCATATGTGTCCATGTGTATGTATGTGCATATGATGGCAATGTGGCTGTCAACCTGAAAAGATATGGAGCCACCTGGGAGATACCATTTCCAAAGAGGTTTAATTGAGGAGGGAGGCCCACCCTCAGAGTGGCTGGCACTTTCCCACAGGTGGCCCAGATATAAAGAGGTCTGAGGACTGGGGGGGGAGGGGGCGTGCGCACACGCGGAGCGCACGCCTTTAATCCTAGCACTCCAGAGACAGAGACAGGCGGAGCTCTGTGAGTTCGAGGCCAGCCTGGTCTACAGAGCAAGATCCAGGACAGCCAGAACTACACAGTGAAACCCTGTCTCGAAGAAGAAAAAAAAAAAAAAGAGCACTTCCTGGGTCCAAAGCTGGATGCAAGATTGCTGCATTTTCATCCTGACTTGAAATAGATCTTGAGTAAGGCTTGGTGATGTCATTTACACAGGGGTGTACGGTACCTAAGGCCACCAGGTGGCGCTTGCTGGCTGGGAAGAGGTGTCAGGAGTCCGAACAGTCATTTGGAGAAGTCGTGGCCTCCCAACACCTGAGTGACCAGGAGCGCCAGGTCAAGGCGACAGAGGCCCTATCACTCAGCCAACTGCAGAGCAGGCCCTTCCCCAGCTTTTTTTCCGGGGTTGAGGGAGGATATCCACACTGCATGCCTGTCCTCTTGGATGTTCCCACGGAGGGCAACACAGAGGTCACATACCCTCACCACACAGCCTGGGTCCTGAGCACCCATGTCATGTCCTCATCTGTGCTCATCTCTGAGCTCAGTACAAGTAGAAGGCGGTTCCAAATGTGCATCCAAGAGGGCTTCTAGCAGGAGGCAGTCACCGAGGTTCCCTTGGAGGAACATCTAAAGGCTCCCCTTGAAGAGCAAGGGAACCTACGCAGCAGGCAGAGGGCACGGTTTAGCTTTTGATGAAGGGCTGGGGGCGGCCCTGGGGTGTAAAGTGAGGACTGAGCAGGATAGGGGCTCTCTGACCCAGTAACAATGAGCTTGACCTCTGCCCCTGGCCTGGGTTTCTCTCCTCCTGATGCTCACGCCAGCCTGTTGACTGGCATGTCAACATGCAATGCCTGGGAGGGGAGCAGACCTTTCCCACTGTCAGGGAAGCCATCAGTGGCCAGGCTCTGTGGCTGGGCAGGTCTGCAACCTTGACCTTGTTTCTTCTGATACAGTTCACTGGGAAGCCATGCTCCAGGCTCAGAGACGTCCCTGCCTGTAAACTGTGTACAATGTCAGCCAAGAAACCAGTTGCCTGTAAGCACTTAAACCCTGGCGCCAGTCAGGAACCAAAGAGATCAGCTGACTCCAGCCTCAGCCTCAAGGGCCAACTCCATAGTATGCACACTGTGTCCCACTCCTGGAGGAGAGTCCTACTCTACCCAGAGTAAAGCTAGCACACCTCAGAGCTACCCTCTCCCGGCTACCCTGCCAAGCAAGTATAGGACAATGAGGAGAGAAAGGAAAGGACAGCAAATCACTTGGCTGGGAGTCACCGAGAAGTAGCAGTGGGCTGGACAGGAAACAACTCTCTTCCCTCCCTTGGCCTGTGCCTCCAGGCCTCCTGCCTCAACAGCCACAGGCTGGTGGGCTCGGTGGACAGAGTTACCACCCTCCTCCCAGGTGCCAAGCTGCCATTGCAGGTGATTTGTGGGAGCAAAGAGAACCCCAAGGTCATCCATGGTCACCAACTTAAGTATTTTATTCAGAGCTGAAGAGATGGGCCAATGGTTAAGAGCACTGGCTGCTCTTGCAAAGGACTTGGGTTCAGTACCCGGCACCCACGTGGCATCTCATATCATTCCTAACTCCAGTTCCTGGGGAATCCATCACCCTCTTCTGACCTCCGTGGGCACCAGGCACACAGGTGGTGCACATATATGCATGCAAACAAATACTCATACACAGAAAGTCAAAATAAGTGAATTGTAGAGGAAAAAATAATTTTATTCATAAGCCACACATGATTTTTACATGCTTATCATCTAGCAGTCTGGAGGCTGAGGCAAGAAGATTTAAAGCTCTGGGCTATCCTGGGCTACATAGAGATTTTTTTTTCTCTCTCAAAACAAACACAAACAAACAAATAAACATTCACCTTATCTGCTATTTGAGAGCCCTCTACAGAAGTACCTTCTCCCTTTAATCCCAGCACTCAGGAGGCAGAGTCAGGCAGATCTATGTGAGTTCGAGGCCAGCATGGTCTACACAGTGAGATCCAGGACAGGCACCAAAACTACACAGAGAAACCCTGTCTCGGAAAAAAACAAACAAGAAGTGCCTTCTCTGAGTCATAGAATCTGGCTGGCAGCTGAGCCCACTATGTGTGCGGGAGAAACAGGTCTGAGGATGATGCGGGTGTACCAACAAACAGTACCTTGTACACCCAACCATAGAGTGCTGGCAGGAAAGCCGAAGCAGGCCGAGTGATGGAAAGACGCCAAGGAGAAAGCAGCAGTTCCAGGCCTCTGCCATTAAGCCAAGAGGATACAGGTCTTAGGGACCAGTCGGCCCTGTCCCAACAGCCATGTCTGTGACTCTGGCGTAACCTGTTTGTCTGTGGAGGGTCGCATACAAAGACTGTAAGTTAACTGGCTGGCTCCATCAGGGTTTCTGACCTGCTGTATGGCTTCTGGGGCTCAGGACCGTCTGGGGCCCAGCCACAATGAGAGCTAGTGCCAGGAAAGATGTCTATCACCTTTTCTTCTTCTGCCCACAGCCCGTCACCATTCACAGAGCATACCCATCCCCTGCCCCTCTGCCAGGGACTCTTTGCTGTAGCAATAGAGATAGAGAGGTGGCCCTCCAAGCTTTGACTCTTCACAAATGAAATCTGAAATCTCCTCTTCAGCTCCAGAGACTTCCACACACCTCCTTCTACCCCTGACTGTGGCTTCTGGCCACGCCCACCCAAGTCTCTTGGGTGGGAACCTTTGGGTCATTGTGCTTTCCATGTCCCTTTAAAGGGTATGAGACAGACGTGGGGATGGCCCGAGGGAAGCAGTGTGGTTACAAGTCATTCCCAAACTAGACGGTTGGTCAGTCCGTCGTGCAGGTCGGCTCTGGCTGCAACTGAGTATCAAGCTCTTCCCTCTCCTGCTCCCTGGGGGCAGCTTTAGATGGCAGCTACCAGGATCCCTGCTGAGATCGGCTCTGCTCCCCACCCCTAGCCTGTGCCTCTCACCAAGTTTTTGTAGGAACCTTGTAGGAGCCTGCGCACAGCAGGGGGTGGAGCGGGGTGGTATATGGGGACGCCAAAATGAAAGCTGTGGAGGGAAACGGAGGAATGGAAACTTCGGGTCTCACCTAATCCCAGCTCTGGCTTCAAGATGGGCTCCCCAAGAAGCCCAGTCCGCTGTAGGGCCGGGATGAGGCAAGGTCCAGCCCCTGGCTCGTGTGACCTTTTGGCATGTGGTTTTTGCCTCTCTGAGCCGCTGTTTCCTAATTGCTAAAATGGTCACGATGACCCCCATTCCTCGGGTTACTATGCTAAAAATTCAGGGAGGGAGCAAGGCATAGTTTGCTATATACAGCACACGCACTCGTGATCACCTGCTGTCAGCTTTGACGTGACACCATGGGGGGGGGCAGTGAACAAGGCACACTCCCTGTTCTCGGGGGGCCCCCAGCCCCAATCCAGCGTGGTGAGATACCGACAGAACCCCAGCTGGCTCATCCGAACCCCAGCTGGCTTATCTGCGGTCTAGAAAGCTGCTGAGGAAGCCTCTCCAGAGACGTGACATTCAAGCAGACTTGGCTTTTTTTTTCTTTCCTTCCTTCTTTCTTTCTTCCTTTTTTGCCCCTCATTTTCTTGAGACAGGGTCACATGCTGTAGACCACACCACGCTTGCCTCAAATTCATTCTTGGCAGTCCTCCTGCCTCAGGCCTCCCAAGTGCTGGGATTTGATTTCTGTACCTGGCTCAGTTGGGCTTTGCAGGATGTGTAGGAGTTTTTCTGTGGGAGACATTAATGGAGGCATCTCAAGCCGCAAGCACTCTGGAGGTAGATGTAGGACTGGAAGCCATGTCATGGGACACACAGGTGACAAGCTGGTAAAATCATCTCAGGCAGGTTACTCCCACCTCTGGGCCTCAGGTGCCTTGTCCGTACATGAGAATAGAAAAGTCCATCTCTCAGTAAAGCTCCCGACTGGGCCTGTGCTCAGACTTCCAATTTAACTTCCCATGTGTGTTGTGAAAGTCAGGGCTATTTTTGTCCACACTCGACTATTTGTGGGTCCAGAGCCTGTCCTTTCCCACAGAGGACAGAGCTGGACTGCCACAGCCACCCTGCCCACTCCCAGGCTATGGTGGGAGGGAGGTAAGTTGAGCAGGAACTCAAGTCATGAGGAGCAGAGGAGAGAGGGACTGAACGGCCACCTTAGGAGCTTCAAGGCTCCTCTGGGAACCAGTCTGAGAACCTCAGGGGCAGACCAACTGGTCCAAGCCTGGTTAGTTAGTTAATTAGTTAGTTAGATTTTATTTTATGTGTATGGGTGTTTTGCTTGTATGTATGTCTTTGTGTGCCGTGTGCATTCCTGGTATTCACAGAAGCCACAAGAGAACATTAGATCCCCTGGAAGTGTAGTTACACACAGTTGGGAGCTGTCATGTCGGTGCTGAGAATTGGACCCAGGTCTTCTGAAAGAGAAGCCAGTGCTATCCTGGCTCTAGCTCAGAGTTATTTAGTTATCTATTTTGTTTTGTTTTGGTTTGGTTTTGGTTTTTATTGTTGTCGTTGTTATTGTTGTTTTGTTTTTTTTCGAGACAGAGTCTCTCCATGTAGTTTTTGTGCCTGTCGTGGAACTCACTCTGTAGCTCAGGCTGGCCTCAAACTCACAGAGATCCATCTGGCTCAGCTTCCCGAGTGCTGGAATTAAAGGTGTGCCCTACTACTGCCCGGCCTAATTATTATTATTATTATTTTAAGCAGTCTCACTCTATTGCCCTGGCTGGCCTAGAACTCCTATACACACCAGGCTGGCCTAGAACTCCTATACACACCAGGCTGGCCTAGAACTCCTATACACACCAGGCTGGCCTAGAACTCCTATACACACCAGGCTGGCCTAGAACTCCTTTATACACCAGGCTAGCCTAGAATTCCTGTATACACCAGGCTAGCCTACACCTTGGCGCTCAAGGGGGCCTGGAAAGCCTCCTTTTACAGGTGAGGTGGGACCAAGGCCCGGGCCTGCCTGGGAAGGAGGTCAGACACCTTCCCCAGCATGGCAATGTGCTCTCCCATTACCATCAGCTGAAAAACTGCCTATTGGCTGCCTGACAGAGGCCCCTCCTGGTTGCCCAGCAACCTTCCCACTTACTTTCCTGTCCAGAGTATTGGCCCAGAGGTATCGAGTCTTGGAAGAAAATGGGGGAGGGGCAGACTCTGGCTTTTCTATAAACTGAGTTATCTTTCCTGTAACCCCACACACACACACACCGGGTGAACAGCCCAGGGAGGGGGCAATGAGCCACCGCCTTCCAGTCAGCTCCCCGCCTCTGGCTGAGAAGCCCAGACACCCCAGGAAGCTTCTCTCACTCTTCTGCAAGGCCCCTGGCCCCTACTCTCTCTCTTCAACCCCAAACCCCGGTTAGGAGGACTAGCCCTTGCTGGCAGGCACAACAGGCCCCACCTCTGTGTGGTGAGACACAGCATTGCTGGCGGGGAGGGAAAGTGGCCCCTGGAGCTGCAGGCCTAGGGGGAGGAAAGAGATCATCCTTGAGCAAGGCACGGTACCAAAGGCCCAAAGGACCAAGAACAGCCAGAGACAGCTCAGGGGAAGCATACTTACTTCACAGCAAGGCTGGCCTGAGCCATTGGTGTCGCTACCCAATCACGGGGTGCCAGGGAGTAGACTGAGGCTGAAGCCTGTCATAGGGAAGGGGACACATCGGGAAGGAACAACCAGCATTTAAAAACCTCTGCACAAAGCAGGGCAGTGGTGGTGCACGCCTTTAATCCCAGGACTCAGGAGGCAGAGCCAGGCAGATCTCTGTGAGTGCAGGGCCAGCCTGGTCTATAGAGCGAGATCCAGCACAGGCACCAAAACTATGCAGGGAAACCCTGTCTCGAAAAACCAAAAGAGCAAAACAAAACAAAACAAAAAACCAAACCAAACAAACAAACAAAAAACCACTTCCACATTCCATCTAATTCTGTGATTCCCCACCCTCCCAGTCTCCTTGGATACAGAAATGTTCACATTAAGGACCGTGTGACCCTCTGACCTGAGGGCTAGGGACCTATGGGTACATCAAAGATACCTAGAGGGACAGCAACCCTAACTGGCCCATTCCCAGCACCCAGCCGGTACACTCACCTGAGCCACCTCCCGCTTCCAGACCAGTCACCTCCTATCCAACAATCTACCGTGTATCCTTCAATACCTCTTTCCAGACCCCAGCTCTTGGAAGACCCAGGCTACACCAACCACCTCCTCCAGGAGGCCGGCCTCCTTCCAGCCCAGTCCTATTCTCAGGAAGCTGCTCTCCTCGGGTAGGCTGAAGGAACAAGAGCCTAGAAGGTAAGGAGTGTAAGGATGTAGCCATGACCCCAGCCCCAGACCCAGGGCAAAGAGCTGTCCTGATCAACGCCCTTCCCTGATTCCTGGACCACAGCCACAGTCAAAAGGCAGAAACAAACCAAGTATGTGTCAAAGGGTCATCAGATAAACATTCTAAATGGCTGTCCCTTGGCCACAGAAAGGGAGCACTCTGACATGGGTTACAGTGTAGATGAGACCTGAGACATGGCTCAGCAGTTAAGAGCACTGGCTTCTTCCAGAGGACCCAGGTTCTGATCCCAGAACCTACAGAGTGGTTCACAACCATCTGTCACTCCAGTTTTGGGGGACCTGTGAGGACACCGGGCACACAAGTGATGCACATATGTATATATAGATAGATATAGATATATAGATATATAGAGATATAGAGATATATATACAGGCAAAACACCCACACGCATTAAAATAAATAAATAATTAGATACATTTTTTAAGAGAAAAAAAAGAAAGGAAGCATCTGGCTAAGTGAACAGGGCTGCTCCGCTGATTTGTAGGGGTCTGGAAGGCCAAGCCCCAGAACAGAACAGGAAGCTGGTAGCTAGAGCTGGGGGAGTGTTGCAAGCCGTTGCCTCAGGGGTCCTGGCTTTTTTCACGGGAGATGTTCTACACGGCATAATGATGATGTTTGCACAACCATGTCCATCCACTGAATGCCACAAAAAGGTCAACTCCGGTGCTCTGGATGGAAAGCTATTTCGAAGTAGCCTTATCTGCCAACAAGTGGAACAACGCCCTGACGAGGTGTGAGGACAGATCACAGGTGCTGTTTGTGCTTGTAGTGGACTCGGGATGCTCCGGGCCCAGCCCAGTGATCCGTCAGAGGCCAAGCCAAGTGTGGGGGACAGGCGTCCTCACAGGAAAGTAGTCTGAAAATGGTGGCACACACCGGTAATCCCAGAACTCGGGAGGCTGAGACAGAGGATTACTGCGAGTTTGAGGCCAGCCTAGGTGACAGAGTGAGTTCCAGGCTAGCCTGGCACACATAGCAAGAACCTATGTCAACAAAACAGAGACCCAGAGGCTGGGGATGCTCTTCACTTGGCGGAGTGTTTAACTAACATGCTCAGAGCCCTGAGTTTAACTTTAGCACCTTGTACACTGGGCGTAGAAGCACGTGTCTGTGATCCTAGCATTTAGCGGGTAAAGACAGGAGGATCAGAAGTTCAAGATTCATCACAGGTTCCATAGTGAGTTCTTGAGCCACATGAGACCCTCTCAAACAAATAAAAAACGAAGGAATGAAGGACGAGAAGAAAGTAACCCACAGACTGCCCACCCTGACTCCTCTAGTGGCACCTAAAGCTGTGTTAGACACAGACCAGTTCCATCCCCCACCCCCCACCCCCACCCCCCACCCCGCACTGTATGTGTGACATTTCTGCCACCCCACCCCTGAGAGTCTATGTGTGAATCTGGGTGCCACAGAGTGTCCTGTTTATCACTTACCCATCCTGTGCCAGCCTAGTCAGTGGTCTATGCCTAGAGGCAGGACCAGCCCTGTCCTCATAACTGGCCCCTATTCTAGAAGCAGGTTCCCTGCTCTAGAATTGGCTTGGCCCTCTCCAGCCCACGGCTGCTGGACAGCAAGGCCCTGGGGGCCAGCTGGCCACTGGTCCCAGAGATGCCCGTGTGTTTTCCTCTCCTGTCACCAGGAGTGACAAATCCAGTGGTCCTCTTACCACTCCAGAGGTCATACTCAAGGTCAAGACACAGGTAGGGCTGCTTCCTTCTGGAAGCCTGGGAAGTGAACTGACTCCTTCATCTTCCAGGCAGCCTGCACTAGGTTCCTACAGGTTAGAGGGTGTTGGCACCTGACTCTGCCCACCAGCCTGGGTGGCCCCCAGCGTGGAGCTCCCACACCCATCTTGGGCACTCCTACCTTGATCTCACATTGGCAGAGCTGGCAGGGGAATGGTCCGAAGTCAGACGTGGAGAGGAACACATGCACGGTCTGTCGCAGCTGTGAGCATGCAAGGAAGAGGCAGGCTTCTGGGGCCACCTGGTGGCCACCTTCTCTCACCCATTCCCACTCTGGGTGGGTGGACTAATCCCACCCTGGAGCCCCTGACCCAGACACGTCCAATCAACTCCTGGAGGTCTCCTATAGCTCAGGGCTTCCCTTCTACACCGAGACCCTACTTTTCTGCCCAATATAGTTTCCCCACCAAGCCACAGGACAGTCAAGCCCCTTGGAGACTCGTGGGTCACTCAGTAACTCTTACCCCCTGCTCCTCGAGACCCCTTTGCCTCGGTCCCTTCACGAACTGATTCCCCTCTGCCAATCATGTTCTACCCAAGGGCTCACAAGGTGTGGTACTTCCTCACCCTCCTCCTTCCTCAGATGGGCACTCCTTGGGGGCGGCTCATGAAGCCTAACTTCTCCAGAACCAAACGCTAGGTTCAGGCCCGACACCCAGAGAACCCAGAGTTGTCAACCAGGTACCCTTGAAGGAATGCCCCTGGGTACCAGCTCTGTCCCCACGTCGGCACCTTTGGCCCAGCCTCAGCAGAGCCAGCCACTCAAATGAATTAATGTTCCCATCCCTGCTGACTCACTTGAGAACCTCAGCTTCTGCCAATGGTTGCCAGGCCTGGCCACCAGAAAACAGGCCTGTTCCCAGGCCAGCCAGGACAGGGTCACAAGCCTTTAGTCCTCTTCCTAGCCCCAATCATCTGTGCCAAATCTGGGGGTTCCTATGTTGGTACTCTTTCTGTAGAGTTGGGGTTCCCTAGCACTGTGCAGTCTGTGATCTTGTTTAGACCCTATGAGGAGACAGGGATACCTGTCTTAATTACAGTAGGTGGGGAAACTGAGGCTGGAGAGAGGAAAGGCTCTGGTGCTGAAGGAGCTGGAATGTAGATGCTCCCTGTAAGATGCTTCCTGGCAGACAGGTCCTGGCCGCACACTGCTATCCAGGCTGTCCTCTACCCCATTCCACAGAGAGCCTGTGGGGAGGCTTCTGGGCCTAGGGGACCCCAAGAACCAGAAGACCCCCTTATCTGGAGCACCCTAAGGAGAGCAAGGCCTTTGCAGCCTCCCCCTACCCTGTCCCTCCAGCCCCAAACATGTAATGTCTTTCTTTCTTTAAATAACATTTTGTTTGTTTGTTCTGTGTGTTTGTGCATGTGCATGCATGCATGGGGGTGCATATATGGCGGTGCACACCACTGGAAAGTCAGGGGACAATTTGCAAAAGTCAGTTCACCCCTGCTACTATGTGGTTCCTGGGGATTGCAGAAAGAAACTACCCTCTGAGCCATCCTGCTTGACCAGGGGGAAAAGCCTGCCGAGGCAGAGGAGAGTGATAGGACCAAAACTCCTCCCAGCCCCGGACCCCTTCACCACTTCCTCTCCCTCCTCATGGACCCTGTGGGTGGAGGGTCCTAGGTGTCCACAGCAAGGACCCAGGCAGCAAAGAAGGGCTCAGAGCTGGGCTTGACCCTCCAGGTAGGAGCTGGACAGAGGGAGCCAGCCCGCAGCTCCCACATCCCCTGTGGCTTCCACTGTCATCAGCGTCCTCTGTGAAACCAAGGAATGAAGGACTCCTGGCCTCTACACAGGACTCCCCCAGGCTGGACACCATCCACAGCCGGCGCCCTCACTCGGCTTGGAGCTGGAATCTCTCTGAGACAGGGATAGAAGGAAGGACTCAGTACCTAGGCCACAGCGGCCAGCCTGGGCTACATAGCGAGACCTACGAGCCAGCCAACTCTGGGTCTTCCAGAACATTTTGCAGAATGAAAAGTGGAAGGATTTGTTTGGTTGGTTGTTTTGTTTTGTCGAGAGAGGGTCTCACTCCGCATTAGGTCTCAAACCCCACACCGGGGACAAAAGACTGAGATGTCTATTAACATATCAAAGCTGACACTGGCCGCCAGGTTCTCCCAGCATCCCTCAGTCCCTTCCTGTTACAGGGTCTTCCTGGTTGGTATGCCCCGCCCCCTACCCTAAACTTCTCCAGCCCAGGGGCTAGGCTGCTCTTCCCTGTATAATCCAGACATTTTGGCTATGCCAGCCCATTTACCTTTTGGCCTCTTAACTAAATCTCTTGACCCAGCTGCCCCTCTTGGCTGGTGGCTCCTCTCTTGCTCCCCCTACCTGCCTCCTCACATGGTGCTACTCAGTCTGGCCATGTTTAGTCTGGACTCTCCCAGATGTCTCTGCCTCAGCTTATTTTCTCCCGTTTATCTATAATAAAAACCTTAACCCCTTGGGAGCAATCATGCCCTCTTTTATTTTGTTTTCATTTTTCTAGTGCTGTAACCTGGGGTGGAACCAGGAACTCATTCACTCTGTAGCCCAGGTTGCCCTTGAGTTTAGACTGATTTCAAATGCTCAGTAATCTTCCAGATTATAGGCGTGAGCCATTGTACCCCGTTCAGCAAACATTTTGTATAGTCTTTTGAATTAAAAGCTCTCGAATGAGGCCAGGCATTGTGGTGCACGCCTTTAATCCCAGCACTCAGGAGGCAGAGGCAGGCTGATCTCTGAGTTGGAAGCCAGTCTGGTCTACAGAGTGAGTTCCAGGATAGCCAGGGCTACACAGAGAAAACCTGTCTCAAAAAAACAAACAAACAAAAAACAAAAACAAACAAACAAAAAAAAGCAAGCTCTTGAGTCAGTCAGGCCTGGTAGCACATGTCTGTAATCCTGAGTTCAAGGCCAGTTTGGCTACATAATGAGACCCTCAAAAACAAATACATACATATGTAGCTCGAGCATCCCAGAACTTGAGAAGTAGAGTCAGATTGATCAGGAATTCAAGACCAACCTCAGCAATACAGCAAGTGTGAGGCCAGTCTACAAGAGACCCTTTCTCCAAAAAGAAGAAGAAGAAGAAGAAGAAGAAGAAGAAGAGGAGGAGGAGGAGGAGGAGGAGGAGGAGGAGGAGGAGGAGGAAGAGGAGGAGGAGGAGAAGGAGGAAAGGCAATTATCCAAGCCCGTAACCCTAGCGCTTGGGAGGTAGGGGCAGATAGACCAAGAGTTCAAAGCCAGGAGAAGAGGTGGGACACAGACCAAAGAAGGCAGAAATGTCACCTCTCAATGGGGGTATGACTAAGGCAAACTAACTAGGAGAGGGAGAGTCCACATGGAGGCGATACTATCAGCGTTGAAATGTTAATTACACACCTGGCCATTGTTTGCCGCTCTGAGGGTGCTCTTTATCTCTAATTTCTGCTCCCTCTGCCCTGCCCAGGCAAGCCTGCTGGGAAGGGCTGGGGGCCCTGCATCCGAGCATGTAAACAGCTCGGCCAAGCCAAGGAGCAGGTGGGATGTCTCATCTGGAGCATGCCTACTCGGAGCATAAGCAACAGTCTCCTTTTATAAAATAGAATTGTTCCTTGGAGTATCACGGATGACCTCTAAAAGCCCCTAGTAATATCACGAGGAGGTCTGGGAAGCCCAAGGCTGGGAACAAAAATGTGCCCAAGTTGAATTTCCCAGCAGCCAAAACTGCTGAGCTAGATATAAAATGTGGCTTTAGTCCATAGCATGGGGGTCCCTCTGCTGTGTGACTTACGGTGAGCTAGATGTCTTCTCTAGATTCAGCCTAAGAGGGCCAGAGGCTACCTGGCTAGTGCTTATGTCCCTAATCCTCACTCTCAAATTACACCAGGCACGTCCCTTTTAGCTGCCCAGGGTCTTTGTGCCTGCTACCCCACTGTGGTGTGGCTCACAGAGATCCACCTGGCTCCACCTCCCGAGGGCTGGGATTAAAGGCTGCCTGGCCTAAAGCTATCTCCTAAATCTGGGCTTCCGCAGAGCCCTGCACTGCTGTGGTCCCCTGTTCTTAGTGCCATCATAACCTGTCTCTGCTGGGTGGCCATCATTCCATTCTTTCTCGTCGTACCACGAAATGTGCCTTATGTCTCCCTTGTTCTTCTCTTCCACCTGGTCCAGCCCCATGGAGTGATTCTGGGAAGGCTTACTGACCCACTGTGGCAGTCAGCAGCATGGGTGGTGGTGGGAAGTGAGGCAGGCAGGGTCATGAGGTCAGGGTGTGCCCCAAGAGAGCACCATTCCCGCTGACCTCAGCCATGCACACGAGATCCCTGAGAAGAGATACAGGTTGGGGAAACCGGAGCTCAGAGATGCCGAAGGGATCCCCAGCATCAGAAACTCAGGCCCTCTGTGAACTTCAGGACGCTCCACAGATCTTCTGACCCCAACTCCACTGCAGTACCAAGCTCACATCATGGCCAAGGGCTATCTCCTCCTGTTTGCAAACTCTGGTCTCCTTGCCCAGAAACGACCATGGGAACCCAGCATACATACGTATGTGTACCTGTGACCTGAATCTCTTGATCCTCATCACATACTGAGCCTTTATCCCAATCTCACTGAGTGCTGATCCTCATCAGACTAAGCCTTGATTCTGGTCACACATGGAACCCTATGCTGGTCACACCCTGAATGCTAATCCTATTCACATGCCTGGATCTTGCCCTAGTAACACCCTGGACCCCTGACTGTCAGGTTCTAAAGAAACTTGGGGCAAGTCTGACTCAGTACCTGTGGCTCCTCCCAGCACTTCCCACCCTGCCCCCTACCCTTACCTGTCCACCCCAGGGGCCTGGGTTTATCTTCCCTTTCCCACCTTGATTTGTTGTATAACCCAGGTATTTCAGCCTGGAGCTCTCTTGGCTCTTGACTCTGCCCTTGGCTCTCTTGGTGGCTTCCCTCTGCCCCCTCGTCTAATGACTTGCTCTATTCTGCTGGCTGTGTTCAGTCTGGACTCTTCCGGGTGCCTCTGGCTGTTCTCTCCCTCGTATCTACAATAGAAACCTTCTAAACTGGGCGGTGGTGACGGACACCTTTAATCCCGGCACTCCAGAAGCAGAGACAGGTGAATCTCTGTAAATTTGGGGTCAGCCTGGTCTACAGAGCTAGTTCCAAGATAGACAGGATTAGACAAAAAAAAAAAAAAAAAAAAAAAAAAAAAACACCAAAAAACAAAAAAGACAAAAACAAAAAACAAAACAAAACAAAAAAACAACCAAAAAACCCTCAACCATACCTAGGAGCAGTCATGTCCTCCTTTTCCCTCATTAGCCCTTCTCCCAATCTAAGAGTTGACCCTGACTGTACTCCCAGCTTTCATTCTGGTTATAGACTGAACACTATTTGGGGTCACACCCTGAGCCCTGAACCTGACCAGTCTTTACATTGCTTCCTGATCACAAGCTGAACCCTGACTTCATCCATAGGGCCTGGGAGTTCCAGCGTCAAGCCGCCTCTGAGCCAGGGTTCCTTCTCTGTGACCTCCTGACCCAGCTCCTACCTTTGCGCATGCCTGCACTGAGACCCTTCAGGGAGCTGTCACAGCCCTGGGGCCTGAGCCTGCAGATCAGAGAGAGTTCACCGGGCTCCGCAGAAGTTCAGGTTCACATGGGCGTGACGTGTATTCCAGACAGAGCCTGACAAAGGCCGGTAAAGGAAGGATAGCGTGCAAGAGTGTGTGAGCTACCTCTGTGCCTCAGTCTGGTTCCTATGCCCGTCCCATAGACCCCTACATGAAAGGGTGCCCAGCCTGAGGGAGAGGTGGCATAGAGAACCAGCCCGGCCCTAACTCTCTCCCTGCAGCTTGGAGTGCCTGGATCAGGGACCAGCTGGGTATGCCTCAAGGTGACCGGGGTGTCAGCCAGGTAGAAAGGACAATCATGCTGGCCATATAAACTGATGACATGACCATCCATGGTATGGTTAAGGAAAAGTTTGTATTGTAAATATGAGAGAGAGAGAGAGAGAGAGAGAGAGAGAGAGAGAGAGAGAGAGAGAGAACAACCAGTGGCATCTTGAAAAGTCCAGAGCAAAGAGAAAAAACAGTAGACTGAACATGGACAGCAGACAGACTGGATGTGGCCATGAGAGAAGCAGGAACAGAACATAGTGGGTGAGAGAGAGAGAGAGATGGGACACACACACACACATACACACACACACACACACACACACGAGAGAGAGAGAGAGAGAGAGAGAGAGAGAGAGAGAGAGAGAGAGAGAGAAGAGAATAGCCAAAATAGGGAGCAGTGGTTATAAGGAGAATGAGTCGCTAGATGAGAAGGACTAGGAGGCTAGCATGGACTTTGAAACATGTAACAGGTACTTGTGATACTGAGAGAGCCCCCGGAGGGCAGCATGTGCTGTGGTATGCTAATAGACACCACAGATAGCCATTCCTCCCTTCTGCTTTTTGGAATTAGGGAAAATGGAGTTTCCTCTGGACCTGACATGGTGATGGCTGAGACCCTATGGTCCCTTGGAGGCTGGCCCATGAGCACATAAAGGGTGTGAAGCCAGGTCCGGGAGAGCAGCAAGCCAGGAACAGAACATAGTAAGCTAATCGTGAGCCCTGGATCTGGGCAGGGCTGGAAAAAGGGCCTGAGCTCAAGAGGCCAGAAAAATAATGTAACATGGGGCCCTCCAGTGTGCATGCTGAGCACATACCACATACACCGAGGCATGAACTCTGCATTTGCACCACCTACCCCTAGAGGAGAGGCTTCCCTACTGACGCTCTCCTCTGCCCTCCCTGCTCTCCCCCTGCCAGGGCCTTCTTCAGGCCTCTGCCTCTCCCTCTCCCACCTGCTCCTGCACCCATAGGCTCCCATTTCTTCAAAGTCCAGTGTTCTGCACACATCTGCCAAGCCCTCACTGCAGCCAGGCCTGACCTGGGCACGGGCACTTGTGGGACAGGTGGTGGATTACCACAGATACAAGAGAACCTGTTTTTAAAAAACAAACCAAACAAAACAGAAGAGCCTCTTGGAGGCCCTAAATTGGCCACAAAGCTAAAGGGTAAACTGAGGGCCATAGATACCATTAGATGGGCCTTTCTGACCCAAAGCTAACAAGAGCGAAAAGCAAACTCACAGAACTTCAGTCAGCTGTCTCCTGTCTCAAGCACCATCCCGAGCTTGGGGAACCACACAGACGAGGTTTTAGCTAACTGGCTAACAGGGCTAGAAGGAGGTTAGTCGTTTCTCTACCCTTTGGCTAGCAGAGGTGGAGCATGGTTTTTGTGCCCAAGGTTCTCATCATCCTGGGCAGACAGGCAGCTTTTATGTCTACCTAGATGAAAGCTTTGGTAGACACACTCCAGGCCACCAGCTCTTGACTTTTTCCCCCCAGTTTGCCTGCCTTGCCTTCAAGGTACACACACAGCCCCTCTCCCTGACCTCTGCGTTATATTACAAGTTCCCGTAAGTCTTCTGGTTTCCCATGGTTCTCTGTCTGGGAAGGTTCTAGGGAAGATGTCCCTAACCTTAAGCTGCCTCCTGAGGAAGAGTGGGTTCTCCCAGTCTCTGGGAACACTGCCTGGGTGGTCTCCAGACCCACTCACACCGACACAGACTTTCCTCTGGCCCTCCTCTTCTTGCTCCTTGACCTCCTTTCCAATCCCAGCCTCCCTGTCTGTCTGGAGTATAAGGACAGGGGCTGGCTCCCCGACTCCTGTTCCCGTCAGCTCCCCTCCAGGCCTCTCCACGTGTCCCCCCGAGGGCCAGGGCCTCAGCGGAGTGTCCTTTCATTTCCACATGCTGTCTGTCACAGCTCATCTTTGCAGAGTTAGCTCAGTTGCCCAGACTGACAAATAGGTCTCCACAGCTGAGGCAACATACCCGGTGTTCTGGCCCCACCCCACCCACCATGCTCTCCCTTCCTCTCCTCTTCTATCCCTACTCCCAGTCTCCAGCTCCAGCCCTCTAACTGTCCTGGGCTCCTTCCTAGCTCCCAGCCTGGACCCTGCCTCACCCCTTCTAGAGACTTTCCATCTTCTCCTGGGCCTGGTCTCTTCCTGCCTTCTGTGGGTCATGCCTGGCCATCTTTTCCAACCTAGAGTCGCTCTCATAACCTTGAACCTGTCAGCCCAGGACAGGCAACCATCATGCTAATGAAAAAAAAAAAAAAAAATGACTGAGTCTCAGGGCAGCAGCAATGGCTCCAATGTATAATGGGCCAAGTGAGTCAGTGAGTGAACCGGTATTATCTGGT